>NC_050101.1:96464436-96767067 GCF_902167145.1 Zea mays
AAGGGCTTAGAAGATGGCAAATTCCATGCAGAATATGCAACAGGAGCACCAATATTCGATACTTTGCCCCTCAATATCATCTCCAGTCGGCTCACCAAATCCACAGCAGGAATCCTCTTATCAGTAACCCGAGTTGAGTCGATGGCACCACTGTATAAGTAATCCAGGTACGCTCTATCCTTCAGGGGTTGAATATTCTTAAAAACAAAGTCTGCAACCACAGCTTCAGCGGTCAGACCTCCCTCCTTCAGCAAACAAATTTCATCAAGCAGAACCTTGGCCTCTATTATCTCCAAGGTTGTGGGGGACTCAATCCAACTGGGAGTGCACACGTCCGGCTGTCTCCCTGACCGAGGGGGGAGGGACTTGCCATGATTTTCAACAATGAACCACTCTAAGCGCCATCCCTTAATGCTGTCTTTGAGTGGGATATCCAGGTACTCTGTCTTCCTCCCACGACGCATCTCCAGACTCGCACCGCCCACAAACTGATGCTGCCCCCAGCCATCCTAGGACGACAGTGATACAAGTGTTTCCACAAACCGAAGTGAGGAAGAATTCCAAGGTAGGCCTCACACAGATGGACAAAGATAGAAATTTGCAGAATAGAATTGGGATTCAGATGAGTTAGATTCAGATTGTAAAAGTCAAGGAGACCGTGAAAGAAGGGAGAAATTGGAAGAGCAAGGCCGCGGTGAAGAAAAGGAATGTAAACGACGGACTCGTGAGTATCCTCCGTCGGAACAGTAACCCCACGACAAATCCGCCAGGAACAAAGCTCCTTCGAAGGAAGAACTCCGACATCGACAAGGTGGAGAAGATCTGACTCGGAAACAACAGACATATGATTACCTACAAAAGGCAATTGGCTGTTGGGATCGATGGGAGGAATAACCGCAGCGGCAGAATTCTGACTCTTCCGCTTGGGCGCCATCTCAATCTCGTCGACGAACTGAGTGGAAGCGAGATCAAAGGGAAATAGAAGAGGTCTAGAGGCAAAAAGTAAGGCTAGGGCTCAGAATGCAGAGGCGTGCGGCGACGCGGTACAAGTGGGGTTTTCCCGGGTCAGACACCATTTCTAAAAAGTGCCCAATCATCACTCGGTCGTTATTTCTAAAACACCGACGTGGCTCGGCGTAACTCAGCGGCTATTCCTAAAAACGCTGACATCACCAACCCTCACTCGGTCGTTATCTCTAAAACGCTGACATGGCTCGATGAGACTCAGCTGTTACTTCTAAAACACTGACGTCACCACTAATCACTTGGCCGTTATTTCTAAAGCGCTGATGTGGCTCGAAAGGACTCGATTGTTACCTCTAAAACGCCAGCGTCTCCAAAAACCGTTCGGCTGTTACCCCTGAAGACACCGGCAATAAACCATACCGTTCTTTCTCCACGTAAATGCAGACAGAACTAAAATGCGACACAACAATGGCAAGTCATTACTCAAGAGTTACTTCTAAGAACAACGGCTGCGTCGGGCATAAGTACAAGTCGTTGATCGACTATAAAGGGGCATCAGAAAGGCAAAAGATACGCATAAAAGCCAACATTCTTTATTATATAAAGGGAGAAGTTCTTTCACAAATTCAAAGACTGACTCATTACGAGCCGGCCTTCCTCCCATTTTTCGACACATTACATTACTACATTAAACTACTACACTACTTACACTACACTATACTACTAACTACTACTACATTATTCTACTAATACTAACACTACTTATCTATACTAATATTTTAAGCCAGTGGCGCTTTGCCACTGGCCTTGCCGCTGTCGCTGCCACCCTTGCCGTCGCCCTTGCCGCCATCGCCATCACCGTTGCCGTTACCGTCGCCTCCACCCTTGCTGTCGCCCTCGTCGTCGTCGTCGCCGCCGCTCCCCTCCTCGGACGAGTCAGAGGAATCCTCCTCGTCCGAGGAGACCTCCGACTCATCTGAGCCCTCGAGCCTGGAGCGCTTGACGACCCGGATATATGTCCACACCTCGGCGGTGATCCCCTGGGAATCGTCCGAGTCATCGAACGATACCGGGGGAGAGGTGTGGACCGGCAACCCTTTGGACTCGGAGAACTCCTCCTCCGAGTACTCAGAATCGCCGAAATCCTCCGAGGGAGGGGTCGGCTCGCGCTTCCGCTTGTCGCCAGAGTGGTGCGACGAACTTCCGCCCTTCTTGCTCTTGCCCATGGTGGAATAGAAAAGAGGAGAATAAGCAAGCAACGGTAGAGAGATGTGTGAAGACGCCAGTGAAGCAAGCGCTCTATTTATAGAGGACGAAGGCAACCGCTCATCTCCTACCACGGTCACTGAATAGTTGCAAGTATTCAATAAGCAATTCAAATCGTCTGGAAACAAGTCAGACGGCTGACGCCGTTTCGCGTAACACAGCACCCATTGGGACTCAAGTCAACTGCATGGATGATATGATTACACCCACGGTCACATCAAGTTACTACTCAAGAACAGTTCGCTAAACGCTCAGCGCACCAAGCCGTCCCTTGCCTACACCCATTGGGGGGACGTCCAGGAATTTTCAATAGATTTTCCCAAGCAGTCACATCCATAGAGTATACGCAATGAATGTATCAAGACAAAAAGAAGATATCTATGGAGATCGGAGGAAAGCCAAAAAATAGCTGATGAAGTACAAGTCTAATCAACAGGAGCATTGAAGCACGAAGCGAAAGGAAGACTAGCCAAGGGCCATCTACCAGATGTCCAATCCGTCGCTGATCAAATAAATTTCAAGATGGTGCATGGGCAGACCGTATTGTTGATCTCAAA
Source organism: Zea mays (assembly GCF_902167145.1). Taxonomy (NCBI): domain Eukaryota; kingdom Viridiplantae; phylum Streptophyta; class Magnoliopsida; order Poales; family Poaceae; genus Zea; species Zea mays. The sequence continues at coordinate 96,467,226 of NC_050101.1, forward strand.
AAGACAAAAAAACCATAGGCTGATCTCTAAAGCATAAACTGATGATATAATGCTGAAATCTAAGGCATGAAATGAAGATGAGATAATGCTGATTTCTAAGGCATGAGTCTAAGTCAGAGACAATGGTTTCTAAAAAAGCATGGGATGAAGACCTTTGAGTGGATTATTTTCAGTAATCCACTCAAAGCTCGGGGGCTACACCTCCGGTGCACCCAATGAATACTGAGACCTCGAGAACAAAATGCTGATCTCTAAAGCATAGGCTGATGGCAAAATGTTGATTTGTAAAGCATAAGTCTAAGTCAGAGACAATGATCTCTAAAGAAGTATGAGATGAAGACCTTTGAGTGGATTATTTTCAGTAATCCACTCAAAGCTCGGGGGCTACACCCATTGGGTGCACCGGAGGTGCACCCAATGAATCCTTAACCCCTAAGAACAAAACATCGACCTCTAAAGCATAAGTAGAGCACTGATTTCTGAAGATTAAAACAGAAGACTGTTGAATAATGTCAAAAGAAGATGACGGAAGATCGTTTTTTCCAAAGTCCTTCAGAGTTAGAGGTAACAACTTAACAGACATGCTTCAAAATCGCAAGCTGGACCTAGAATCTTTGGGCCGATTATTTCAAAATCAACACAAAGATTGGGGGCTTGTGGGGGACAGATATCCCCCGGGTCCACTAGAAGGTAAGAAGGCCTCGCGAAAGGCCCCAGGCTCGTTATTTCGCAAGGCCATCCCTTCGTGGGCCAGGGGAGGAACCTCCAGCAGAATGGATCAACACGAGGTCGGATCAACTCGAGCCCATGCGATTCACCGAACTCAAACACTATCCGCAGCATTGATCCGACTTTCTCGTGCAGCGCCCTCAGATGTCGGAGCCGAAGGACTATAAGTCGGCAAGATTGTAGGAAGATAAACTCAGTCGGTTCACTATTACTTAGGAACACGTGGTTATCATATTCGCATGTAACGCCCCACGGTCAAATATATAAGTCCTAGGGGGCACCCCTTCAAGAACATCTTACTCATTAGCCATCCACCCAGCTCTCTAGCATCTTCTGTACTAGAGAACTCCCCTGTAACCCACCACATATAAGATCCACTCCAGGACGTAGGGTATTACGCATCTCAAAGCGGCCCAAACCTGTACAAGATTGTCCCCTGTCTCTCGTGCCTCTAGCATGAACCATCGAGCTACAGTTAGCTGCACCGTCCTACTCCTAAAAACACCTCGAGGGGCAACCCCCGAGTGTGCGGTCGGACCCAAATCACCGACAGACGTTCAGAAGCTTACAGGATCATTAGCCGCCCATAGCCACTTCATTTCGAGGCTGGCTCAGAGAGTGCTGCCCTTCTTCAAGCTGTTGTAGAAATCCAGGCCCTTCTCTTGGACCGAAGAGGCGGAGCAAGCCTTCCAGGAGTTGAAACAGCACTTGGTGTCCCTACCAATATTGGTGGCTCCAGAACCAGAGGAGCCGCTGTATTTATACATCGCGGCGGCCACGGAAGCGGTGAGCATGGTGCTGGTCGTCAAGAGACCGACACTAGAAAGCTAAGAACTTGAGAACTCGGGACCGGCTACAAGGGTCCGCACCGTTCAAAGGCCGGTCTACTACGTCAGTGAGGTCCTCCATGAGGCGAAAACCAGGTACCTTGAGACGCACAAACTCCTCTATGCTGTGCTTGTCGCGTCCAGGAAACTACACCATTATTTCCAAGCACACAGGATTGTGGTGGTGACCTCTTTCCCATTAAGGGCCATCCTCCACAACTCTAACGCCACAGGCAACATTGCCAAGTGGGCCGTGGAACTCGCTGAGTTCCAGCTAGACTTCCGACCTCGCCACGCCATCAAGAGTCAGGTCCTGGTTGACTTCATCGTAGAGTGGACTCCCCCCTCAAGCATCCCTAGGGGTCCGGGTCCTGACTCGGACCCCACACCTGCGGAGTCTAGGGGTCCGGTCTTCACCAAGCCTCACTGGACGCTCTACTTCGACGGGTCTGCCCGCCAACAAGTTGGCGGGGCCGGAGTGATCCTCATCGATCCAAGCGGAGATCAAGTGAAGTACATGGTGCACCTTGAGTTCAAAGCCACCAACAACATGGCAGAGTACGAGGCACTGATCTTTGGCTTATCGGCAGCCCTATCCCTGGGCATCCGCCAACTCCTGGTGAATGGAGACTCCCAGCTGATCATCAGGAAAGTCTGCGGAGAGTGTAGCTGCAATGAGCCCAGGCTCGCAGCCTACCTTCTTCACGTGAGGAAACTGGAGAAAGACTTCACGGCCCTGGAACTGCAATATGTTCCTCGGGCCGACAACTCAGTGGTAGATGACCTCTCCGTGAAGGCATCAACTTGGGCACCCGTGCCCGAGGGCGTCTTCGAAAGACGGCTGCTGAGACCCACCGTCCAGCCTGCCGAACTGGGCGAAGGGGGCGAGACTAGCACCTCGAAGCTAGCGGTCCTGGTGGCGTCCCAAAACCCACCAAAGGCCATGTGTGCTACAGGGGGGTCTGCCAGCCCCTTAGCACCGTAACCAATATCTCAGAGTGGTCCCGATGCATGGATCTCCGAGATCCGGGACTACCTGAAGGAGAATATCCTTCCTGAAGATCATGTGTCCGCAGAACGCATAGTGCGGTTGGCTAAGCATTACGCGGTGGTGGAAGGGGATCTCTACTGCCACAGCGCCAACGACATTCACATGCGATGCATTACCCAGGAGGAGGGCCGTGAGTTGCTCATAGAGATCTATGGAGGAGAGTGCGGAAGTCATTCATCATCCTGCACACTGGTCGGTAAGGCCTTCCGGCATGGCTTTTACTGGCCAACCGCTCTCCAAGATGCAGCTGAGATGGTGAAGTCCTGCAAGGCGTGTCAATTCCAAGCAAAACAAACACACACACACCAGCTCAGGCCCTGCAAATGATTCCACCCTCTTGGCCATTCGCCGTATGGGGGTGGATATCCTGGGGCCATTTCCCAGGGCGGTTGGCGGGTACCAGTACCTCTTCGTCGCCATCAACAAGTTCACTAAGTGGCCAGAGGCCACCCCTGTGGTCAACATCACCCAAGGTGTTGCTGTCGCTTTCCTCAAGTCCATCGTCTGTAGATTTGGGGTCCCAAACCGTATCATTACGGACAACAGAACCCAGTTTACAAGTCGAATCTTCCAGGAATATTATGAGGACATCGGCACCCGGCTCTGCTTTGCATCCGTGGCCCACCCCAGAAGCAATGGCCAAGCTGAAAGGGCAAATGCAGAGATCCTCAGGGGACACAAGACGCGCACCTATGACTACTTGGAGAAGCATGGTGCGAATTGGGTCAGTGAGCTCCCATCCGTGCTATGGGGGAACCGAACAACACCCAGTCGAGCCACCGGGTAGACCCCGTTCTTCTTGGTCTACGGGGCCGAAGCCTGTCTTCCCCCGGAAATCACCATGGGTTCCCCTCGGGTCCTGGCTTTTGAGGAATCTATGCAGGGACAGCTGCGGCGTGAAGACGTGGACTTCATCGACGAGCGCAGATGGCAAGCAGCCATCCGAAATGCACGGTACAACCAAGCGCTCAGGCGTTACCACCAACGGTTCGTGCACAATAGGGAGCTCAGGGTCGGGGACCTAGTCCTAAGGCGAGTACTGAACCGAGAAGGGCTCCATAAACTCTCCCCCACCTGGGAAGGACCCTTCAAGGTGACGAAAGTATGCTGACCCGGGTGTGTCCGCCTCGCCACAGCCGAAGGAGAGTCTCTGCCCAATCCCTGGAACATAGAGCACCTCCATAAGTTCTTCCCATAAAAGCAAAACTGGGGAATGCAGTTTTCTTCCTTTGTAACTAGGTAGCACATATATACGCCAGCCTAGTAAGGTCCACCCTTATAAACCCGGTCCATTGTTTTATGATCATGAACACCAAGTTATGAAGAGGAGATTCACCCGACCCCAGATTTGCTTTATGGTGATCTTATTCTGCTTAGGCTTGCCACCATTATTTTTATCAAAGGATGAAGGATACCAGTTAATAGGTCTGATGGTGCGCTACTAAAACTCCCTAGCTAAGGCTGCGTGCAGGTCTGGATCCCAGTCGAAGTACCCTCCTGGGGGCCAGGTCACCAACTCTTTCGTAAATATACTGGCATCCAGCCTCGACAAGTCGAGACCACATTCCAGAGGGGCCAAGTACCAGGGAAGAGGTTGACAACAACACACATAGAAAGGGAAAAGTAGCATGCAGATAAGTTGTAATGTTGCTTGACAAATAGTGCTTAAAAGTGTCTTACAAAACCAAAATATGATAAGCCGCTTCCCAGCGGAACCTTTGCTTTCTCTCCGCAGAGCGGACTACTCATCATCAGCGGGATCTCGCTGGAAGCGCTTGGCCACCACGTCTACAGTGTCTTGCACGCTCCCCCGGGCGGCGTCTTCGGTATCGGCCACCGGACCGGCGATCACCAGCCCCAAGGAGATGGCTGGGTCGTGGCTCTGAAAGCATGTCAGAATGTACTCTATCACCGCCCGGCAGAGTCTGCTGCCCTCAGCCTCCAGGCGGGCGCCAAGGATCTGATCCAGGCATTGGAGGCGGTCAGCAGTGGAATCCAGCACCTGGAGCGTGTCAGAAATGGACACCAACTGCTTCGACACTAGGATGGGGCTCACCCCCAACGGCACCAGAGCCAAGCTCGCCTCGACGGCCCAAGCGGTGATACGCTGAACCTCGATGTGATGCTCCGCCGGGAGATCTTCTAGCGTCTTCTTCATTGCCTCTACCGCCTGGGAACCCGGAGCCACCTGCACCGTTTGGGCTACCCGCGCCTGCGTCGCCTGGAACCGGCGGACCCGCTCCTCCAGTGTCCGCTCTTTCTCCTCCAGTTTGTTCTCTTTCTCCTCCGCCTCGAGCTCGTGCTCGGCCAGCAACTTTTCCCGCCTTTCCCCCATCTCCTCCCTCCAGGCAAGGTCCTTCTCCTGTCGGATGAGATCCGTTGCCCGCTCTTTCAGGGAGGCATCCTTCGCCTTAAGGTTCTCCTCAGCGAGAGAGATGTTGCTAGCCCTGTCATCAAGCTCCTACTGTAGCTTTTGCAGTGCTGCTTTAGTCGCGGTCTGCTCATCCTGCTGCTCCTCTAGCATCGCATTATAGGCTTTCAACTTCTCATGGAACTCTGTGATAGTCGCCTCTCGCTGGTCCAAGTGCTCTTTCTTCTTGACCAGCCTCTTCTCCTCCTAGGTCACCTCCCACTCCCACTCGAGCACCTTCTTTAGGTCCTCCTTGAGGTCCTCACGCCTCTGCTCAAGCTCAGACTGCTCCAAAGCAAATTGGCAGGACATGGCCTTGGTACGTTCCTCCAACTGAGAGCGCCAATCGCCAAGGCGCTAGTGCTTAGTCTTGAGCACCTCCCACTCCCGCAGGATCACCGCCTCAGTCTCCCGGAGAGCCTGGTGAGCGCGGGACAGCACCCGAGGGAGGGGAGATGGCGCTGTTTTTGGCCCGGCGCCGGTCTGGAGCCGCCACCCAAGAATAACCTCCGGCTCCTCCAGAACGGGTGGCGGGATGGAATCGGGTGCACCCCCCGTGGCTTCTGCCGTCGCCGACGGCATATTCGGCAACATCGCCGCCGCTGTTGGGTCTGCAGTAGCCATTGGCAATGCTGCTGCTATTGATTCCCCAGCTGAGGCCTGGGGGCCCGACGGCACTGCCTCGGCAGTGGCAGCTAGATCCTGGGGGCCCGACGACCCTGCCGCGGTAGCAGCAGTCGAAACCTGAGGGCCTGATGGCGCTGCCTTGACAGTGGTAGGTGGAGGTAGGTCGCCGGCATCGAGGCCAGCAGACACCTGTTGCTGGGAGCCGGACTCACCAGTAGGAGCGACTTTGGAGACAGAGGAAGAAGAGGCCCTGATAAGCAAAGGACGGGTTAATACCTATCAACATGGTGACTAGACCAATGGGGAAAATGGAAAGGGGTACACTTACTTGGGGCCCTGGACCTTCCAGCAACCTTGGAAGCAAGACGTCCGCTGCCCCTGCTGCTGTTGCAACCGTTGATGCTGCTGCCCTTGCGGCGGCGACGAACCAGATGATGGTGGCGGCGGTGGCGGGACTAATGGTGGTGCTGGTGGAGGACTGACGCGCCCCTGCGAGCCCTAGGCCGGGGAGCCGGCCTCCTCGACCCCGCGAGCTGTCCTCTAGCGCTTTTGGGGAGGTCCGAACCAAGGGGCGGATCCCCAACAAAAGACCCGTCAGCGCGACGCAGTCAGTGCCGCCTCTCTCCCCCCGACCTCCCGGAATCACCCAGGGCGGAAGAACTGCTCGCAGCCCCCTTGCCCTTGCCCGAGGGGCTGAGGGCCGCTGGGGGAGCTCTGGAGCCGGCGTCGGCAGACCGAGAACCTCCGGCCGGTTCACCAGGGATCTGAATCCTGCGGTGGGGATCCTGGCCACCAGTCTGGCAAACCGCTACGCCACTCTCGTCGAGGGTCGGCAGCCAATCCAAGATCGCTGCCCTCAACCCTTGGTCGTCGCAAAGCGGATGAATGCCCTCGGGAGGAATTAAGGACTCGGCAACAAAGGACTCACCAGTAATTCCCTTCACCAGGAGCTCCAGTTCCTCCTAGGACAGGTCGGTGCCTGGCCCGCGATGGACCCGGCCGAGGTCGTTGGAGCCAGTAAACCAGCAGCTCAGGCGTGCCCTCGCCTGCAGTGGCGTGATCTGGCGTTTCAAGAAGTCATCGACCACATGCATCGACATCAGACCATCGGTCGCCAGGGACTCGATCCTGCCTAACACGGGCTCAAACTCAGGTGACAGCGATGGCTTAGCCCTCCATAGCTTCTTGTCGAGCCTCGGCCCATCGCTCGGTAGTACGAGGCGGTCGCTGGCCTCGGTACTAGCAATCCACCATTTGGCCCGCCAGTTTTCCCACCTCGCGCTGCTGACTGAGGAGATATAGGCACCGACCGAATCCGCCCTCGTTTGGAAGTAATACGCACCGAGATGGTCCTTGGCCTTCCCGAACTTCACCAGCACAAAAAATGGCGGAAGAGAGAGGTGCACGACGCCACCCCCACGAACATCTCGCACAAATGAGCAAAGATGGCTGCCTGAAGGATGGAGTGGGGTGTGAGGTGCTGGAGCTGGAGATCGAGATCGTCCAACAGTAACATGAAGAAGGGGGAGATCGGCGCTAACCCACACGAAAGGTAGGAGATAAAGAGCACAAACTCCCTGGCGGCGAGATCACCAAGGGGGGTAGCGCCGGCCCGGATTCTCGAGGCGTGCGACGGCGCACTCCATCCGAGCAGGCGGTGCACCATGTTGAGCCTCCTCTCGGTCTGGTAACGCTCGGGATGAACCAGTGAAGCCATGGCTACTACAGTGGCAAAAAGCAGAAAATGCGAGTGCAACAGAGGCACAGAGGACTCGGAGGAGAAAGGACGCATCAGTTGAAGAAAGTGTGAAAGCGTAACTGCTGGCCGTGGGATGAGTCCCCTTTTTCAGAGAAGGCTCTCCCGCTCGCGCCCCAATCCCATCCAACATGCACCTAGTGCTCGCAGTGATCCAGTCCCCGACATGGGGGCTCGGGCCCACATGTCACGCACCTGGGGAACCGACCTACGAGTGCGTAGAAGACGGACCATCTCCTCGGCAGTAAACCATCACGCACGACCGCACGTCGCCTAGAGGCCACTGAAGGATATTTTTAACTTAGGCGGCGACAGTAAGACGCCCCACGCGCGGCCCGACGAAACCGTCGGGCGTGGGGGCCACGTACCTGCCAGCTACGGGGGAAGGCGTGGCAGGCAGCGTGACCAAAGGCGGGTTGGCGGTGGCTACGTCAGCAAGTGCCCAAAAATGGCACGCCAATTAGGTTTTGGCCCCACCTGCAGGCTCGCATCCTCCCCTGAGGTGGGCCCGGGGGCCACTGTCGGTACCCTGAAACAGGGGTACCCCTTGCTACAGTATGAAGACGCTATACTCGCGCAACTACCTCTAGTTGCATGGCAAACAACTCTCTGCCCCGCCACATGGATGACCCCGGGATCGCCACATGGCCAGGGAAAGTGCGACCCGGGCCTCCGGGACGGGTCCCAGACCTCTCTGCGTAGGACCGGACTACCCACAGCCGGGCCCCGGGACTCTGAGGCAGAGAGTACCCAACCCTTGCTCAGGCAGGGGTCTAGTGCTGACACGTGTCCAGGCCCAGCCTGGTGCGAACCTGTCCGCATAACGCTACTGCTCCCCGCCCAGACGGGAACCTGATGCTGCCACATAGCCTACCGCGCGTGACGTAAGCCTGCGGGCGGAGCCTGACGTAAGGCCTTTGGGCCGTGCTGCCTCTGCATTTATTGCAGATAAGATGCGCCGCCTGTCTATCTCGCTGACAGCCGATGTGCCTTTACAGCATTTAATGTGTCCTGTCTACTCAGCTGGCAGGCAGCGACCAGGGAATCCTGCAGGCGGCGTGCCTGTCTATTCCCGTTGGCTGACAATACGTCTGTGCTGCTGCATGCGCCGTATCCATCATGACTCGCGCGTTACCGAGGACGAGACCATGAGATATCAATACTTATGCACTACGGATATTATGGCATTCGGAGATCACCCTGGTGTAACAAGCAGTAGTTCCATCCTTCCATTTGTCCCTGGGCCCACATGTCGGGGCTCAGAACCATTGTACATGCCCCCTTGAACTATAAAAGGGGAGGCATGCAACGTAAGAGGACTTAGACGCAATTCATTCAGGCTTACACATAGCTCAAGCTTCCACAACAATCCAACACACAGTGGAGTAGGGTATTACGCTCCAGCGGCCCAAACCACTCTAAACCCTCACGTGTTCATGTGCTTGATGATCGCTTAGCAAGACAGGCAAAACGCTTAAGCCCCTTCCTCATCTTAGGATTTAGGGCGGGTGCAATCCACCACCCGGCCGGAGAATTCCCTCTCCGACACCGTTAGAGTGGAGTGGAAGCCTTGTCTTCGTCAAATACTCCATTTATCTTTCAATCTACGACTTAGTATAGGAATATACTTGAAAACATATTAGTCATAGTCTTGGTACATAAATATTAAAAAATATGCATTTGTACCAAATGAAAGAGATATGATCAAAGGTATATAAATGAGCTATGTGTGCAATGTTTCAATCAAAATTCCGAGAATCAAGTATATTTAGCTCATTCCTAAGTTTGCTAAAGGTTTTCTCATCTAAAGGCTTGCTAAAGATATCGGATAATTGTTCTTTGGTGCTAACATAAGCAATATCGATATCCCTCCTTTGTTGGTGATCCCTCAGAAAGTGATACCGAATGTCTATGTGCTTAGTGCGGCTGTGTTCAATGGGATTATCCGCCCTGCGGATTGCACTCTCATTGTCAAATAGGAGAGGGACTTTGCTCAATTTGTAGCCATAGTCCCTAAGGGTTTACCTCATACAAAGTAATTGCATACAGCAATGACCTACGGCAATGTACTCGGCTTCGGCGGTGGAAAGGGCTACTGAGTTTTGTTTCTTTGAAGCCTAAGACACCAGGGATCTCTCTAGAAACTGACAAGTCCCTGATGTGCTCTTCCTATCAATTTTACACCCTGGCCAATCAGCATCGGAATATCCTATTAAATCAAAAGTGGATCCCTTGGGGTACCAAAGTCCAAACATAGGAGTGTAAACTAAGTATCGCATGATTCTTTTTACATCCCTAAGGTGAACTTCCTTAGGATCGACTTGGAACCTTGCACACATGCATATGGAAAGCATAATATCCGGTCGAGATGCACATAAATAGAGTAAAGATCCTATCATCGACCGGTATACCTTTTGATTTACGGATTTACCTCCCGTGTCGAGATTGAGATGCCCATTGGTTCCCATGGGTGTCTTGATGGGCTTGGCATCCTTCATTCCAAACTTGTTAAGTATGTCTTGAATGTACTTTGTTTGGCTGATGAAGGTGCCGTCTTGGAGTTGCTTGACTTGAAATCCTAGGAAATACTTCAACTTCCCCATCATAGACATCTCGAATTTTTGTATCATGATCCTACTAAACTCTTCACAAGTAGATTTGTTAGTAGACCCAAATATGATAACATCAACATAAATTTGGCATACAAACAAATTTTTTGCAATAGTTTTAGTAAAGAGTGTAGGTCGGCTTTACTGACTTTGAAGCCATTAGTGATGAGGAAATCTCGCAGGCATTCATACCATGCTCTTGGGGCTTGCTTGAGCCCATAAAGCATCTTTGAGAGTTTATACACATGGTTAGTGTGGTGGAACCGCCCGCATTATTCCAACTTAAGTGCCTAAGTCCCACCTTAGAGGCTAGACCACACTTAAATAGGAATAACACGTCAGTCCCTCGGATCTAGTCCGACGAGGCCACGAATAGGATCAAGTACCACGTACTCACTCGATGGTGAGGCACAGAGCAAATACAATAAAGCATAAGACCATACATTAAGGAGTATTAAATTTATTACAACATCATCGGAGTTTTAGCAAAAGTAGTGATCATTGTTCGGAATGCAGCAGAATAAAACTAACGATAAATAAATGGAGGGATGTGGAAGCCTGTCCCATCACTCCTCATGCTCCTCCTCAGCCGAGGTAGGGTCCCACTCGACTGTCCAACCCGGTGGCAAGGTGGACGACCAAGTCACTCCAGCAACCATGTCCTCCAGAGAACCTGTAAAAATTATGCCACAAGCAAGGCTGAGTATACTAATACTTAGCTAGACTTATCCGGTGTGAGGAGTCTACTCCTCTACCTCTAGACATGCAGCTGTTTGGCTGAGGGGTTTGGTTTTCCAAAAGCACTAGCTGAGTCTAAATTCAAATTTTAGCTTTTCAAGTTTTAGTGTGACTCTCTTAAGACTAAATGTATGCCTAACTAATCATACATGGTAGCAAGAATTTAGCAATCAACATCTTTTGCCAAACCAATCACATTTCCACTTGTTACTCAATGTAGCAGCATGGATCAAGCAGTCTCATTAGCTGTGAGAAGCAGATGATTCGAATCGAGTTTTTATCCTTGCAAGGTAAACCTAAACACATGACATGGTGAGGCACTCCGTCCCCACACACATCAACCATCCCCATCGATTCCCTGGCAACAGAAAGAGGCCCACCGCCTTGGCGTACAATGTCTCACTGACCCCGACTGCTGTCGTGCAGTGACCGCACTTGTACCCACCATAACAGGAATGGGAGACTACGTCTCAGGTCGCGTGAGGAGATCAATCCACGGGCAGGTTAACTCAGGTACTAGGCTTACTGATTTACCATATTTCTCGGCATGTGCTTAGTACGTTCAAACGCTTGACACACGGTACCACACCTTAATCCTTATTCCAATTCCCGTCTCGTAGACAACCAATCCCCATGGATTGTTGTCCACAGACCATCATCATTATGATATGAAAATGGATACAACCAATTCTTGACCTCGCGCGAGTGCTAGAAAAATCACTCGACTTCTACCGAGATCCCTAATAAGCAAAGCAGCTACTCGACCTAGCATACTAGTATCCATTTCAAAAGGAAAACCTGAGTTAATGCAACTAGGGTTTCATGCAACTCCTACACTTAAGTGCACAATTCAAGCCTACAATCATTAAGTGCAGCAAAATAATATATATAGAACTGGTTATGCATAAAACCGGGGCTTGCCTTCCAAAGCTGGGGCAGGCAGATCCTCGATAGCAGGCTCTGGTGCTGGATCCTGGGCTACCTCCTGAGCAATTCCTTGCTCTAGCACGAGGATGTACTCTCCATCAGCGAGGTTGCACTCTATCGAATGCAATGAATAAGATAGATGCAGGCTATGATATGCAAAATTTAGTAACCATTATGCATAGTGAAGAAAAACTAAGTTAGTTGATAACTTAGGGTTTCCTTGTTATAAGAAGCTCTTAGTGGTTTATGCTTAGCAACCTAGGTTTGAGGTTTTGCTTAGAGACAAACGTAGTGGATTAAGACTTGGATTACCCCTAAAAGGTTTTAGTAGGTACTCAAGGGGTTTTGCTAGGTTGGTTAGGGTAACATTAATCTCCCCTACCAATTCCCCTTTTCATTTTCTATTTATGCTCTTAAGGTGGGTTCGAACTACAACAGTGATTTCAAATTTTCCAAAAAATTCTGTAAAAATTACAGTGGGTTAATATTGGTCACTGTAGTATGTCCTATAAATTTTAGGTCCAAAATAAATGGAATATATCCAGGACAAAAATAACAAAATTTGGGGCAGAGGGGTCACTTTGCACTACAACTCTTATCTAGGTGTGGGTCCTGTACTAAGAGTTATTTTTGCTGGTATCTATGGGTAATAACATGCTTCTATGCCAAAAATCACAGAGGGTTACTTAGTGGTTATTTAGTTATGATTTTCTAAAGTTTAATGCCAAAAATACACTTATAACTAACTTGCTATTTGAAAAATATCAAACAACAGAACTTGCATTTTTCCTAGGTTCTTCTTAGCACAAGAGCAGTCATTCCTAAGGTAGGGATGTTTTCTCCTTAGGATTATTTTCTTATGACTTTTCAAAGTTTTCTCTGTTTTTCATGAATAAATGTGAGTGCAATTTCTTTTCACTGGACTATGGTTCAATAGATTTTTCTTGTGAACTACTTCACTTAGGCATGCTAGGAAAAATATGGTTGCCTTCTGGTTTCCATTTTCAATCCCTTTTCTTCATTTTCCTAAGTTTGAGCATAAACAAGTCTTAGTGAATAAATCTTCCTTAACCTTGTATACTGGGTTGTTTATTAATTTTAAACAGTGTAACTACTAGGTTAGTGTCTCCACTATTTTTCTCAACCCTGGTCTAACAACATTTCTATCTTTTCCTTTATTATTAAGTTTTGGGCAGTTTTCTTATTTAAATCAAAACTCTATAAAACATTAGAGGAACTATGGGGTTTACTATTTTTGCCTGATAGTTTATATTTCACAAAGTCTAGCAAAATTGGTTGGACTAAATTTGGATGATTATTCTTCAAGTTATGTATTTATCAAGTTCTCTGCACTATTTAAAAGAAAAGTAAATTCGAAATGGGAAAAGAAAAACAGATTTGCGCTGAAGTCCCTGGGTTTCCTTCCCCCTTTTCTTTCACATATCAACCCTCTGTCTACTATTCACATGAGTCACTGACCTTACGCATAACCCCCTGGACTTATCCTATATCTAACCCGCGATCCTTGGCTGGCTGGAACAGTAACCGGGGCAAAGATCACGGCGGCGTGGCTTACCGACGGCAGTAGAGCTCTGGTGAGGTGGTCGGTGACGTCGGGGAGGTCATGATAGTCACGATGGTGTGCGGGTCGGCGTCAGAGGTGGCTGGAGCTGCTTTGGCCATGAGCGCAGGCGGCGGAGGTCGTCAGCGGCACCTGCTTTGGCCAAACCACGGCGGTGGGATTCAATCAAAGTGTACGAGGAGCTCCACTGGGTGATGTAGAGGCTATGCGCGCAAGGAATCGAGAAATGGTTCAGTGGTTTACCCGGTCCACGTGCTCCGGCGGGTTCACGAACTCCGGCGAGCGTGATTGCACTGTTCCGGTGGGCTGGTCCTCGGCTCAAGCTTGGGAAAGCTTCACGGCCTCTTGAGGAAGCTATCCGAGGGCTCGGATCGAGCGGAGGTGGGCGGGAGTGGTTTGGTCACGGTGGGCGCCCTCGGGCGGCTCTAGCGGGTCGCGGGGAGGTCGTCGGAGCTGCGGGCCGGCTCGGGCAAGCTAGGCACGGTGCGGAGGGGGTGACAGGGAAGGTGGCCATGCATGAAGGCGGGCTTTATAGCCACTCGCGGGCACGACATGGGCGTGGGCACGGGAATGGCCGAGGGCGCATGGGGGCACACGTGCGGGCGTGCTCTAGGCGCGCTCCCGAGTGCCTGCCCACGTCGAATACGTGGTGGTTTACTTCTGCCGGTGTTCAAAGGCCTGTTTGGTCGCCTTAGTGTGTAGATCTCAGCAAAAATCCCGTGTTCGGTCTCTTCTCTGCACCATATCCTATATTTTCCATGTGAGTTCCAAGCAAAGATATGGTCGGGGTTGAGAGATATTGTGGTGTGAAGTTGGCTCTGTCTGAGCTATCCATACCACGACAAAAACTGTGTCAAGTCGTTTCAAACAACTTAGGGTTGGGTTCAAATTTTTCCAAGGTGTTCTAGGGGTCTTTAGACGCCATTTTGTCAATTGGGCCATATGGTTTTGAGGTTTGGAAAAATGGGAACATGTTTGATCTTTGAAAGAGGGCTGGTTTTGAAATTGAGAAAATCTGATTTTTTTAATGCCCTTCTCTTTAGTGACCATTTTGGGGTTTTTCTAAAATCTTTTTGGGGTCACTCTCTTACTATTTTTTGTAGGGTATTAAGTGTACTACAACTTTGATAATTAGCCCAAGTCAAGATAATGTGGTTTACATAGCCTTTTTGATATACTCCCCTCTAGGGCTCCATTTGCCTAAAGGGATTTGAATTAGGGTTTGAGCCATTCTCTCCCCTTTAGGTGCATGATAAGGCCAAGGCATGACTTCTAAGATGGGTTACACCTACTTAGGATCTTGACCCCCAAGTTTGGTGTCTTTTGCTCAAACTAAACCACATGTGATGATGGGTTCAATAGTGTAGGCTTGAGTGAAAACCCTAAGTAACACCTGGGGTGTTACAGCCCTCCCCCCTTAAAGGAATCTCGTCCCGAGATTTTGGGTAGGGATCCTTTAGAGGGGGTACCAATAGAGTGTGTTGGTGTGTTGTAGATCCTATTGTCCAAGTTTCTCTAGTTAACTGCTCTTCGAATGTCATTCTCTTTGCAACTTCAGAAGGAAGTCCTTTTTAAAGTTATTTTCAAAGCTTACTATACCCTTAACAACTAAGTTTTTCTTATATTTATATTCAAAGGGCAGGTGGGGGTGGGGTTTTTAGATTACGTACCGACTCCTTTGGGCAGAAAGTCAGGGAAGCGAAAACGTAGAAAATCCTCAGTCTCCCACGTAGCCTCTTCTACTGAATGGTGGCTCCACTGAACCTTATACATCCTGATTGTCCTTGCCCGCGTGGATCGCTCCTTTTGATCCAATACCTTGACATGGTGCTCTTGATAAGACAAGTCTGGTTCTATCTCTAGTTCTGGTTCCGGTAGCACTTCTGTGGGTAAGCGGACACACTTTCGTAGCTGAGATACGTGGAACACATCATGAACTGCTGACATATGGGGTGGCAACTTCAATTGATATGCTACAGGTCCACAAGTCTCCTTGATCTCATAGGGCCCAATGTAGCGAGGAGCTAACTTGCCCTTGATTCCAAATCTCTGAACACCTTTGGTGGGTGACACCTTAAGATAAACCTGATTTCCCACTTCAAACTGTAGAGGCTTCCTCCTCTTGTCATGATAGCTCTGTTGCCTGGCCTGAGCAGCCTCTAAATTCTTCTTAATGACTCTGACTTTCTCCTCTACTTCAAGAACCAAGTCAGGTCCAAATATTTCGCTTTCTCCAACTTGTGACTAATTTAGTGGTGTCCTACACCTTCTCCCATATAGGGCCTCAAAAGGTGCCATCTTTAAACTGGACTGGTAACTGTTATTATAGGTGAACTCTGCCAATGAAAGACACTTGTCCCAATCCTTACCATAGTGTAGTTCACATGTCCTCAACATGTCTTCCAAAATTTGATTTACCCTTTCTGTCTAACCATCTGTTTGAGGACAGTATGCTGAGCTTCTTATTACATGGGTCCCAAGTGATTCTTGCAATTGCTCCTAGAAACGTGCTACGAATGGTGCTCTTCTGTCGGACACAATGGTCTTTGGTATCCCATGCAAGCAAACTATCTGGTCAATGTAGATCTCTGCATACTTCTCTGCCCTGTGGGTGGTATGTACTAGCAAGAAATGAGTTGTCTTAGTCAACCAATCCAAAATGACCCAAATAGAATCGTGGTGTCGGGAGGTATTGGGCAATCCCACAATGAAATCCATACAAATATCCTCCCATTTCCAGGATGGTATGGGAAGGGGCTGTAAAGTGCCTGCTGCCTTTAAGTGACTGGCCTTGACTCGTTGGCAAGTGTCGCATTCAGATATGTACTTAGCAATTTCCTGTCTCATTCTGGTCCACCAGTACAAGGATCTAAGATCATGATACATCTTGTTACTGCCGGGATGCATGGAGAATTTGGAAAGATGAGCTTCATCCAATATTTTCTTTCTAAGCTCGGGGTTCTTAGGAACAGCCAATCGGTCTCCAAACCATAGAATTCCTTTGCTGTCCTGACGGAAACATTTGTATTTGTCCACCTTTTGTTTGATCATTTCCTTGATGACTTGAGCACCTTTGTCTCCAATTTGTGCCATGACTATTTGCTCATGTAAAGTGGGCTCCACTGAAATATAACTCACGGCACCGGAGGAAACAACTTCCATGTTCAGCTTGCACAACTCATCACACAGGGTGGTGATTTCTGCATCCATATTCACACAGTTGCACTAGGCCTTCCGACTTAAGGCATCTGCCACAACATTGGCCTTGCCAGGATGGTAATGTACTTCCAAATCATAGTCTTTGATTAATTCCAACCATCTTCTCTGCCTCATATTAAGATCTGCCTGAGTAAAAATATACTTGAGACTTTTGTGATCAGTATAGATATTACAATGAGTTCCCATCAAGTAATGTCTCCAAATCTTGAGGGCATGAACTATGGCTGCTAACTCCAAGTCATGTGTGGGGTAGTTCTGCTCATGGGGTCTGAGTGCTCGAGAGGCATAAGCAATGACTCTGTTGTCTTGCATCAAGACACATCCCAAACCAGTACCTGAAGCATCACAATAAACCTCAAAGGGTTTGGTGTTGTCAGGCTGAGCCAGCACAGGTGCTGTGGTCAGATGCTGCCTCAATGTATGAAAGGCATCCTCACATTTTTGACTCCATTCATACTTGACTCCCTTCTTCAACAATTCAGTCATTGGCTTGGCAATTCTGGAGAAATCCGGAATAAATCGTCGATAATACCCTGCCAATCCCAGAAAACTCTGAATTTGCCATACAGTGGTAGGAGGTTTCCAATCCATCACTTCTTGAACTTTCTCAGGATCAACAGATACCCCATCCTGAGAAATGGTGTGACCCAGAAACTTGATTTCCTTTAGCCATAATTCACATTTGGACAACTTGGCATATAAATGATGATCGCGCAGTCTCTGAAGTACAGTATGCAAGTGTTTAGTATGCTCCTGCTCGCTCCTTGAATATACCAGAATGTCATCAATGAAAACCACCACAAACTTGTCCAACTCTGGCATAAACACTGAGTTCATCAAATACATGAATACGCCAGGGCATTGGTCAACCCGAAGGACATCACCAAGTACTCATAAAGCCCATATCTGGTAGAGAAAGCCGTCTTCGGAATATCACTGGCCCTGATTTTGATCTGATGATAGCCAGAGCGAAGATCTATCTTGGAAAATACCTTGGCTCCCACCAACTGATCAAACAACACATCAATGCGAGGCAATGGATACTTATTCTTGATGGTCACCGCATTGAGAGGGCGGTAATCAACACATAATCTCAGACTCTCATCTTTCTTCTTTACGAACAATGCTGGACATCCCCATGGCGAAGTACTTGGGCGAATGAATCCCTTGTCCAACAACTCTTGCAATTGCTTTTTCAATTCTGCCAACTCTGCTAGAGGCATCCTTTAGGGTCTCTTGGATATAGGGGCAGTTCCGGGTTGTAATTCAATCGCGAACTCTATGTCTCTATCGGGTGGCATCCCTGGCAATTCATTCGGAAAAACATCTGGGTAGTCACAGACTACGAGGATTCTCTCAACAGGTGACTTTATCATGGTGAAGGCACATGAACAGGTCAACCCTGGTTAGGCAAATACAAAGTAATTTCACCACAAGTAGGTGAATGAATCTCAACGGCCCTTGCTGCAACATCAATTACTGCCTGATGCCTTATTAACCAGTCAGTTCCTAATATGATGTCCACATTATCCAAACCCAAGATAAGGAGGGTGGTTCCAATTATAAGGCTACCAAATTTTATAGGCACCTGCCTGTTGATTTAATAGGTGGCAACCCTGCCTCCCGGTGTTGAAATTGTAATACCCCCATTGGTATGATGGAAAGGTAACTGACATTTGGCACTAAATTTTGCACTGATAAAATTGTGTTATGCACCAGAATCAAAAAGAATGATTGCAGGATAATTGAAAACTAAAAAGATACTAGTCATGACGGGTGCTCCCTCTGGAATGTCCGCCATGGTGGTGAAGTTCAGCCTGCCTTGCCTCACTTGCACCTTCTACCTCTTGCCTTGGTTCTGATTGGAATTCTGCCCCTGCCTCTGCTGGTTCTTTAGGCAATTCTTGGCGTAGTGTCCAGTGCTGCCACAAGTGAAGCATCTGTTGTCATTGGCCTGACGGTACTGCGGCTGCTGTGGCTGATTGTTCCTCTAAACTGGGTGTTGAGAACAGTTGGGTGCCTGCTGTTGCTGCTGTGGTCGGATCACCCAACGTCCTTGCTGCTGCTGAGGTCCCCTGTTCTGAGTATCAGACACAATCTGGAAGCGCTGTGGCTGAGCTGATGGTCCTGCCATGGGGGTCTTCCTCTTCTTTTCTGCCTGATGGGCTGTGATGCAGTCCTCCTGAGAAATGGCCATGTTGACTAACTCATTGTAACTGTTGGCCCTGACGATGTTGAGACAGTCGCGGAGCTTAGTACTGAGGCCCCTCCTGAACCTGTCCCTCTTCTTCTCATCAGTGTTTGCGTGATATCCAGCATACTGACACAGGTCATTGAAAGCCTGAGCGTACTGCAACACAGTACGATTCCCCTGAGTAA
This sequence comes from Zea mays, assembly GCF_902167145.1. NCBI lineage: Eukaryota > Viridiplantae > Streptophyta > Magnoliopsida > Poales > Poaceae > Zea > Zea mays. The sequence goes on from NC_050101.1 coordinate 96,486,080, forward strand.
GTGCCAGAAACTCATTTAGCTTGCGATCCATAATGCCTGCTGGTATGTGATGCCCTCTGAAGGCTGCCTTGAACTCTCCCCATTCTACCACGTGGTTAGCGGGCTGCATGGCGAGGAAGTGATCCCACCATGTCCGCACGGGTCCACGAAGCTGCTAGGTGGCAAAACGAACCTTGGCCGCATTTGAACAATTGCCAGTAAGTAATGGGAATTTGGATTCCACTACCCTGATCCATACATCAACATCAAGTGGATCCTCTGCCCGAGTGAACAAAGACGGCTGAGTGCTGAGGAACTCCTAATAACTGGCTGCTGCTGGGGGACACTGATGGTGATCACCACCACCATAGTGCTGAGGTGGTGGCTGACGCTGAGCCAACTGTCGCAGAATCTCATTCTGCTGAGCCATCAGTTCTTGCATGGTAGGAGGCGGTGGCGGTGGTGGAGGAATGCGCTTATTCTGTCCACGACGCGCTCTTCCTGCCATCTGAAAAATTAAGGATGCTCTTAATATCATATTTTGGATGTCAAGATTCATATGTGGTGACAGATTTGAAAGGACAAGGCTAACATTTTTTTGCATAATTCATAAGAGATACTACATGGGATAAAACTTTTCTCCACCAACTAAAACTGACATCATTCATCATCCATACTTCCAAAAGAGTTTGTTACGATTACATTAGTGATCCAACAGACTCAACTCTGTCTAGCCTAGTACCCTAAGGGTGCAAAAGCTAAGCTAGCTCCGAGGAGTTCTATCGCCACACACTTCTAAATCTATCCCTGCAACTTAATGGACAAACGAGGCCACGCTCGACTTGGGGGAAGGTGGTCTCCCTGAGCCAGCAGTATCCAAGTTGGATGCAGGCTCCGGTTCCTCTCCTCCCTCGATGTCAACATCCTCATTGGCCTCCATGTTCTGGATCTCCTGGTGGTGCATGTCCAAATGCTTGTTAGCTTCCTCGAGTTGTTGCTGGGTGTTGATCAGCTGATCCTCGAGAACCTCAATGGTGTTCTCCCTGGCTCCCACTAGCTCCTCGAGTTCCTGAATCTGGTTGGCCATCTGTTCAACCTGTAGGTCCTTTTCCACCATCTCAGTGGACAGATCTACCACAAGTTCCTCCTTGTTGTCTAGGGTGATCTTGGTTACCTCCAACAATGCCATTAGCTGAGACATTGCCTCTCCTCGCATCACTTGCAGACGATACAGGGCATTCATGCATCGCACCATCAAGTGAGCAGTCTGCCCTGGGTAAAGAGCCCATATATCCTTGGCATGCTCCACTCGGTCCTTCCACATTGGGTCGTCCTCCTTCTCCATGGGGAACAAGCCAATGGGATGAGTAGACAGCTCCAAGGGGTGGAAACCACAAAAGGTTGTCAGCCCGTGGAGAGCAATGGCCTCGATAGTATCCTCAGCCCGGTATCCGAAAGACTCAGAGTCCAACGAACGCCAACCTGGTTGTAAGGGATGAGGCTCCAAGGTCATCCTCACCCTACAGCGGGGCACCCGGAGCTTCTCGAACAGCTGCACCGTGTACTGGGGAGGCGTCGTGTAACCGGCTCCCTGAAGTACCTCCCACAAGATATGGGGAAAACCCTCTTGTGCAAGTCTGTCCGTGTGGGAATGTGCGTTCCCTCCATCCGAGGATTCGTGAGAAGTCATCTGTGTATGGTTAAGTGTAAGTGGAAAAGAGAAAAGAAAAAGAAAAAAATAATAAAAGGGGATCAAAACTCGGCCTCTCGATGGTTACGACAATGTCACTGAATGTACTTAATCTGTCATGATCAAGTATTAAGGTTTTCACCAAATTTTTATGTAGTTTAAGTAAAGGATGCATGCATGCTTGTCCTAAACGACCTCATTTCAACTCAGAGGGAATAGGAAAAAAATCTCCCATCCCTTTTAGTAGCCTGTAGGGCTTACTCGAATAGCCACCTAGCTACCCTTCTATTATCCTAAGGCTTCACGTCCTAGGTCTATCCTTATCGTCCTGACGATCTATCCAACAATTTGTTTCTAACAAATTTTACTTTTGAAAAGGATGGTATTTACAGTTTATTGATTCCTCTGTGGTGGTACGAGCTCCGATACTAGCTGTGGCAGAACCGCCCGCATTATTCCAACTTAAGTGCCTAAGTCCCACCTTAGAGGCTAGACCACACTTAAATAGGAATAACACGTCAGTCCCTCGGATCTAGTCCGACGAGGCCATGAACAGGATCAAGTACCACGTACTCACTCGATGGTGAGGCACAGAGCAAATACAATAAAGCATAAGACCATACATTAAGGAGTATTAAATTTATTACAACATCATCGGAGTTTTAGCAAAAGTAGTGATCATTGTTCAGAATGCAGCGGAATAAAACTAACGTTAAATAAATGGAGGGATGGGAAGCCTATCCCATTACTCCTCATGCTCCTCCTCAGCCGAGGTAGGGTCCCACTCGACTGTCTAACCCGGTGGCAAGGTGGACGGCCAAGTCACTCTAGCAACCATGTTCTCCAGAGAACCTGTAAAAATTATGCCACAAGCAAGGCTGAGTATACTAATACTCAGCTAGACTTACCTGGTGTGAGGAGTCTAGTCCTCTACCTCTAGACATGCAGCTGTTTGACTGAGGGGTTTGGTTTTCCAAATGCACTAGCTGAATCTAAATTCAAATTTTAGCTTTTCAAGTTTTAGTGTGACTCTCTTAAGACTAAATGTATGCCTAACTAATCATACATGGTAGCAAGCATTTAGCAATCAACATCTTTTGCCAAACCAATCACATTTCCACTTGTTACTCAATGTAGCAGCATGGATCAAGCAGTCTCATTAGCTGCGAGAAGCAGACGATTTGAATCGAGTTTTTATCCTTACAAGGTAAACCTAAACACACGACGTGGTGAGGCACTCCGTCCCCACACACATCAACCGTCCCCATCGATTCCCTGGCAACAGAAAGAGGCCCACCGCCTTGCCGTACGATGCCTCACTGACCTCGACTGCCGTCGTGCAGTGACTGCACTTGTACCCACCATAACCGGAATGGGAGACTACGTCTCAGGTCGCGTGAGGAGATCAATCCGCGGGCAGGTTCACTGTAACGCCCCGAATTTCGAGTTGAATTTTTTCTTTTCTCTATCGCTCGCTAAATTTGGGCGTTACCCCTCTTTCCCATTTCTTTTCGCTAAAACCTCACCCGTCTTCAAAACTTTAAGTCATGTGATAATGGTAAACCCTAGAGTTAATTTCTTTGATTTGCCGCACCATGCCGAACCATGCATTTTTTTATTGTTGAAAATGTGAAAGCATTCATATAGAAAATAGATATCAAAAAAGGGAAAATCTTTTCTTTTCTCTCCCCTCCCTCTCCTCCCCTTTTTGGCCCAACCGGCCACGCCCCCTCTCCCCTTCCTCCCCTCGCGCCGTGGGCCGGCGGTGTGGCGGCCCAGCTCGCCTCCCCCCATCCCCCCGCTTTGGGCCTAGGAGCGGCCCAGCCGCCCCCTCCCCTCCCCCAAATCTCTCTCCCCTCCCCTGCGGGCCTCGCCTATCATCCCCCTCCCCTCCCCCCAAATCTCTCTCTCCCCTGCCCAGCCCGCCCTGATCCCCTGCTCGCCCGAAACCGCCGTCGCCGCCACCGATCCCCGTCCGCGGTGAGCCCCTCCCTCCCCCTCTCCTCTTCTCTCCCCTCCCTCCTTCTTCCCCCGCCCGCCGGTGCCCTTCCCGCGTCCCGGCCGCGCCCGGCCCCGCCCGCCTCGAGCTCGCCGGCTATGCCGCCCAGCCCCCGGCGCCCTCCCGCGGCGCGGCGAGCCCCGCCCCTCCCGCGCGCGCTCGTTGGCGCCCTCCCCGCCGCAGCCGCGCCCCGCCTTGGCTCGTCGGCCCCCGGCAGCGCCTGCCCTCGGCTCGCCCGCCCCGAGCTCGTCCCGCCCCGGCCGCGCTCGCCGACCCCGCCCGCCCCGGCCATGGTGGCCCCTGCCCGTCGCGCCCGCGCCGTCCCCTGCCCCGGCGTGGTGGCCGGCCGTGGCCTCGCCGGCCATGGCGCCCGCGCGGTGTGCCCCGCCCGCCTGGCCGGCGTGCCCTCGCCCCGCCCTGCGCGCGCGCCCGGCCTCGGCCCCGTCCCGGCCATGGCGCGTGGCCATGGCGCGCCCGCCCGTGCTCGCCCGCCCGCCCCGGCGTTTCATGCTCGCGTCGTGACGGCCCCGGTGCGGCCTCGAGCTCGGCCCAGCGTGCCTATGGCGCATGGCCTTGAGCTCGGCCAGCGCGCGGCCCCGACGTGTGCACGGCTAGTTCGCGACGCGTGTGTGCGGCCTTGCGCGCGCGCTGCTCGCGTGGTGCACGCGGTGCATTGGCACGGCTCGCCGTGCCCTCGTCTACCCCTAGACGTGCCTGTCTACCTCCCCGTATATTTTATGCGCGCTAATCACGTTGTTCATGTTAATGAAATAGGAAACTCAATTTGGAAATTGGTTACATTAGTTAATTCATATAGTTAATCGTCTAGCTCATTTAATGTTGATCAACTGAAAGTGGTCATGTTTCTATTAGTGCATGTAGCTAATCCTTATTATTGGAGCTAAGTAGAACTAGAGCACATAACGTCTAGTTATTCGTCTACCCGTAATGCGCCTCGAGCATAAGCCTTAACCCCTGCGAGACCTTCCCCCGTTTCTTTCTAACCATGGTAAATGTAATATCGTATGTCATATTCTATGCATGTTTAATCTACTTGTTCTCTTGTATGGTGTACTGTTTGTTTCCTAATTTGAATGGATGGATGTATGTATGTTTGCACTCGCATAGAGAACGATCCGGTTGAAGAGCCCAAAGAACTCGCAGGAGAAGCCCCTGAGCAGCAGTCGGTTGGTGGAGGCAAGTGTCCCTTGACCTATCTTTGTCCTATACATTCTTTAATTCACCCCCTGCATTACATATTTATACCTAAGGATCGACTAGCTTTTGTTATCTATGTCCTTGTTTACCTATTTGGATTGGATTATTATTGCTTAGTCTTATGCTATGGCTCAACTCTAATCAATGAACATGATGAGAATTATCAATGATACGCTGTTTTTCCCTTCGTTTATTATGATGTTATACTTGTGACCTTCAAGGGGGCTCGAGCGGTTTCTCGAGTGCCTCTCCGTAAGGACCTGTTCATTGGATGACCGCCCGGGAAAACAGTGCAACCATGAGGGTGGAGTGGGACGCCCTTAACTGAATAATTAGAGGAACCGGGGTGTAGTTCGCTTAGCCGTTGTGCCGTCAATGGGGCTCGGTGTATGCGGCTCGCTCTGCCAAGGTTGATTTGTCCCTTTGGGAGGAGTGCGGTACATTTAGGAAACCTAACGGGCGGCTATAGCCTCGGGGAATCTTTGTAAAGGCTATGTAGTGATACCCTGCTGGGTCACCTTGGTAGTGATCAATGGAGAGTCATGACCTCCGGGCAGAAAGGGAAATCACGGCTTGTGGGTAAAGTGCACAACCTCTGCAGAGTGTATGAAAAACTGATATATCAGCCGTGCTCGCGGTTATGAGCGGCCAAGGGAGCTCCAGTGATTAGTGGTACTTGATCAGAGATGTTCGGATTACAGGTGGCAATGAGATTGATGGTTCTTGGTTTTGACTCTGGTAATGGTAAGTGGTGCTCTTTCCGTTTGGAAAGGAGTACGTTTGGGTTAATAATGTGGGTTAACTCTAAAACTTGGCTTTCTCTACTAGTAATAATAATCTGACCAACTAAAAGCAACTGCTTGACTTACCCCCCACATAAAGCTAGTCCACTACAGCCAGACAGGACACTTGCTGAGTATGTTGATGTGTACTCACCCTTGCTCTACATACCAACCCCCCCCCCCTTCCCCAGGTTGTAGCATTGCAACCACTGCTCAGGAGAAGATGAAGCCGTGGAAGGAGACTTCTAGGAGTTCCAAGACTACGACGAGTTCTAGGCGTGGGTTAGCGGCAACCCCCAGTCGGCTGCCTATGAAGGCCGCGTTTATCTACGTTTCTTTTCCGCACTTTGATTATTGTAAAGACTATGTGGATGTCTCAGACATATGATGTAATCGACTATTACTTCCCTTTTTAATACTATTTGAGCATTGTGTGATGATGTCCATGTTATGTAACTGTTGTGTACGTGAATTGCTGATCCTGGCACGTACATGGTTCGCATTCGGTTTGCCTTCTAAAACCGGGTGTGACATAGGTGGTATCAAAGCCGTGCTGACTGTAGGACCGCTAACCTAGAGTAGAATGGTCGTTCTAAGGATTATAGACCTCTGTCCCTGCCTTGACTTTGGTATCCCTTCAAAAGTTGGTCATATCGACCAAAACTATATTCTACTATATATTATTCCTTGCTGAAAATTGTGTTTTATTCTAATCCTTCATTTATTTATGGTTCATTATTTGCTGGTCATACTAGTTCTGTTCTCACTCTTTTGCTTACGGCGTCTTTTGTAGATGGCTCGTCTTAGGCACACCGCACGGAAGTCTGTCATCCCCTTCTTACTCTCTCGTCTCGCGGAGCGTCCGCTTCGCCGTCCCGTGGCCGGTAAGTCCAGTCACTTGGAGAGGCTGCACCACCGCCTGCATGAGGAGCAAGAGCGTCGACGATAGGAGCAGGGGCAGCGGGGCTCTTCTTTCTCGCTCCAGCAGGAGATAGAGTCTGTGAGGAGTTGCTCCCCCGTGCTTCCCCTGGAGGCGCCCCCTGCACCACCACTGGGCGCCCCAGCCTCGGGAGAGCTGCTGGAGGAGACCCAGACGACAGAGATGGCGACGACAGCTCGAGCCACAACACTGACTTTTCTACTGACCAGGAGCCAGAAGGATGGGTTGCTCGACCCATCACTCGTGACGCTGCTCGCGGGTGTCACTTCCACGATGCGCTCGACACCCTGCTACGTCGGGCAATTGACCGACGTACTTGGTCCATCGAGTATCGCTGTGTGGTCTACCAGCATAGTCGCGGGGTCTACCCAGACCGCTGGGAGGCGACCTGCTTGGTGCGCCGTCCGGAGAACAGTCTTCAGGGTGCGGAGGCCTGCTCAGAGCACTATTCTATCTCTGAGCGAGACTCAGCTGAGGCGGCCATGCAAGATTGCCCAGCTGCGGGTTGAGCGTGCGGAGCACTACTGCTCGGTTCTCGGTGGGGTAGCTGACGGTCTCAACCTGAAGTATTACCCCCGCCGTCCATCTGGCAGCACAGGAGGCGTGATTGTTTCACCTGTCGGTGAGGACAATCCTAGGTTGAGCAGCACAGTCAACCTAGCCGTCGTGCTAAACACGGAGCTGGACCATGCATTAGATGAGCTGAGTAGGGCTCGTGCTGATATCGCCCAGCTGCGGGTTGAGCACGTGGAGCGTCGTCACCTGGACGATGGTTCCCCCGCCCCCGTCGGGACTCAGCACCCATACCGCTCACCTCGGCGTGGACACCAGTCTTATGGCAATCCCGACTGCAAGACCAAGATAAATTTAGAGCCATAGATCGTTAGAGTCGGATCCTGTAATTAATACGAAATATATACATAGAAGCTACAGTCTTAGCATTAGTCTCGCTTTTAGTTAGTCTTAGTTAGACAGGGTAGTTTGCTATATCCTGTGAATTTATGTTTGTCATGATGAACTATGTTTGATCTGGATCTTTGTAATGACTGTCACCAGGATGTGGGTATCCCCTGCATTTTGGTTTATCTGTTATATATTAATGGAGTTAGCTATTTAGTTGGGAAGCCTTTTATTCCACTTTCCTCTTTATCTGAGAAGCTGTGTTGGTCTGTGTTGGAGATCAGTGAAGATGCTCACATGTTCAGTGTTGTTGAAGAATTCTATACTCTTCTCTTATGCTGCAAGATTTGCAAGATCAGTTCTGATGTGTGGTTGCATTCTGCAGATGTCAGAGAACAGGCGCAGAGGAGGAAGGCGTGCTCAGTAGGAGCAAGCCGCTCAGCAGGATGAGGTACCTCAGCAACAGCATCTGCCACCCCCGCCCCCGATGTCCATCGAGCAGATGTTTCTGATGCAGACCCAGGCAGTCCAAGCCATCGGTCAGACTCTGGCCACCATTCAGCAGCAGCAGTAGCAGCAGGCACCACCTCAACCTCATATGCCTCAGATGCCCAGGGACAAGCGTGCTGAATTCATGAGAGGTCATCCCCCAACGTTCGCTCACTCTTCTGACCCCATGGATGCTGAAGACTGGCTGCGCACTGTGGAGCGAGAGTTGCATATTGCTCAGTGCGATGACAGGGAGAAAGTCATGTATAGTCCCCGTCTGTTGAGAGGAGCAGCTCAGTCATGGTGGGAGTCTTATCTCGCCACCCATGCCAACCCTGACACCATCACCTGGAAGAGTTCAGAGGTAGCTTTCGTCAGTACCATGTGCCCGCAGGTCTGATGACAGTGAAGAAGGAGGAGTTCCTGGCCCTCAAGCAAGGGTCATCGTCTGTCAGTGAGTACCGGGACAGGTTTCTGCAGTTGTCTCGCTATGCACCTGAAGATGTCAACACCGATGCCAAGCGACAGTATCGTTTCCTGAGAGGCTTGGTTGACCCTCTGTAGTATCAGCTGATGAATCATACCTTCCCGACATTCCAGCACCTGATTGACAGAGCAATCATGACAGAGAGGAAGCGTAAGGAGATGGAGGATCGCAAGAGCAAGATCAGTGGACCCCAGCCTGGAAGCAGCAATCGTCCTTGTTTCCCAAGCAATAAACCTCAGCAGTTCAGGCAGAACCAGCATCCACCTCAGCAGTAGCAGTTCCAAAGGCAGTATCCTCAGCACCAGTATCAGAATCGTCAGAACAATCAGTCAGGAGGAGGTCAGTTTCAGAGGCAGAATCAGCAGACACCTCGTCTTCCTGCCCCAGCAAACCAGCAGAACAGTCAGGCAGCACTAGCTCAGGTTGGAAATAGAGCATGTTTCCACTGTGGAGAGCAAGACCATTGGGTGATGCAATGTCTAAAGAAGGCAGCCCAGCAGCAGTCAGGTCCCAATGCCCCAGCAAAGTAGAATGTGTCTCAGCCTGGAGCAGGCAACCGCTCTCAGCCGCGCTATAATCATGGGAGACTGAATCACTTGGAGGCTGAAGCAGTTCAGGAGACCCCCGACATGATAGTAGGTATGTTTCCAGTCAACTCCCATATTGCAGAAGTGTTATTTGATACTGGAGCAACGCATTCATTCATTGCTGCATCATGGGTAAAAGCACATAATCTTCCAATAACTACCATGTCAACCCCCATTCAAATTGACTCAGCCGGTGGTAGAATTCGAGCCGATAGTATTTGTTTGAATGTATGTGTGGAAATAAGGGGGATAGTGTTTCCTGCTAATCTCATAGTAATGGGTACCCAGGGAATAGATGTCATCCTAGGGATGAATTGGCTAGATAAGTATCAGGCAGTTATCAGTTGTGATAAGAGGACAATCAAGTTGGTGTCCCCACTAGGAGAGGAAGTGGTGACCGAGTTAGTCCCGCCTGAGCCAAAGAAAGGAAGTTGTTATTAGATGGCTGTCGTTAGCAGTGAAGCAGACCCAATTGAGAGTATCAAGGTTGTGTCCGAGTTCCCGGATGTGTTTCCAAAGGACTTACCGGGTATGCCACCAGAGCGGAAAGTTGAGTTTGCCATAGAGCTTCTTCCTGGAACCGCCCCCATCTTTAAGAGAGCTTACAAAATATCTGGACCAGAGTTGGTTGAACTTAAGAAGCAGATCGATGAGTTGTCAGAGAAAGGTTACATTCGGCCAAGCACCTCGCCTTGGGCTGCCCCTGTCCTATTTGTGGAGAAGAAAGATGGCACCAAAAGGATGTGTATCGACTATCGAGCTCTGAATGAGGTCACAATCAAGAACAAGTATCCTTTGCCCAGAATAGAAGATCTGTTCGACCAGTTGAGAGGAGCCAGTGTGTTCTCCAAGATAGATCTGAGGTCAGGTTATCATCAGCTCAGGATCCGACCTTCAGACATTCCGAAGACGACATTCATTACCAAGTATGGGTTGTATGAGTTCACTGTGATGTCTTTCGGTTTGACAAATGCACCAGCCTTCTTTATGAATCTGATGAACAGTGTATTCATGGATTACCTTGATAAGTTTGTGGTGGTATTCATCGATGGCATTCTGATTTATTCTCAAAGCGAAGAAGAGCATGCAGATCATTTGAGGATGGTATTGCAGAGATTGCGAGAGCACCAGTTGTATGCAAAGTTGAGCAAGTGTGAGTTCTGGATCAGTGAAGTCCTGTTCTTGGGTCACATAATCAACAAAGAAGGATTAGCTGTGGATCCGAAGAAAGTGGCAGACATTCTGGACTGGAAAGCGCCAACAGATGCCCGAGGAATCAAGAGCTTCATTGGAATGGCCGGATACTATCGGCGATTCATTGAAGGGTTCTCAAAGATTGCGAAACCAATGACAGCTTTGCTAGGCAACAAGGTTGAGTTCAAGTGGACCCAGAAATGTCAAGAGGCCTTCGAAGCGCTGAAAGAGATGTTGACTACAGCGCCTGTCTTAGTCTTGCCTGATGTGCACAAGCCCTTCTCGGTGTATTGCGATGCCTGTTACACCGGTTTGGGATGCGTGTTGATGCAAGAGGGAAGAGTTGTGGCTTACTCGTCCCAACAGCTGAAGGTTCATGAGAAGAATTACCCAATCCACGACCTAGAGTTGGCAGCAGTGGTTCACGCATTGAAGACATGGAGGCACTATCTGTATGGACAGAAATGCGATGTTTACATAGACCGTAAGAGTCTGAAGTACATATTCACTCAGTCAGAGCTGAATATGAGGCAACGAAGATGGTTAGAGCTGATCAAAGATTATGAATTGGAGATTCACTACCATCCAGGCAAAGCGAACGTAGTGGCAGATGCTTTGAGCAGGAAGAGTCAAGTTAATCTGATGGTCGCTCGTCCGATGCCTTATGAGTTGGCCAAAGAGTTTGACAGGTTGAGTCTTAGATTTCTGAACAACACGCGAGGAGTCACAATTGAGTTGGAACCTACCCTGGAGCGGGAAATCAAAGAAGCGCAGAAGAACGATGAGAAGATCAGTGAGATCCGGCGACTGATTCTAGATGGCAGAGGCAAAGATTTTTGGGAAGACGCAAGAGGTGTGATATGGTTCAAAGACCGCTTGTGTGTTCCCAATGTCCAGTCTATTCGGGAATTGATTCTCAAAGAAGCTCATGAGACAGCCTATTCGATTCACCCTGGTAGTGAGAAGATGTATCAGGATCTGAAGAAGAAATTCTGGTGGTACGGAATGAAGAGGGAAATCGCAGAGCATGTGGCTATGTGTGATAGTTGTCGATGGATCAAGGCAGAGCACCAGAGACCAGCTGGATTGTCGCAACCGTTGCAAATCCCTCAGTGGAAATGGGATGAAATCGGTATGGACTTCATAGTCGGATTGCCTCGCACTCGAGCCGGCTACGATTCCATTTGGGTAGTGGTGGACCACTTGACCAAGTCAGCCCACTTCATACTTGTCAAGACCAACTACAGCAGTGCAGTATTGGCAGAATTGTACATGTCTCGGATCGTTTGTCTTCATGGTGTGCCAAAGAAAATAGTGTCAGACAGAGGAATGCAGTTCACCTCTCATTTCTGGCAGCAATTGCATGAAGCCTTGGGCACACATCTGATATTTAGTTCAGCTTATCATCCGCAGACAGATGGTCAGACTGAAAGGACCAATCAAATCCTTGAAGACATGTTGAGAGCCTGTGCGTTGCAAGATCAGTCCGGATGGGACAAGAGATTGCCTTATGCAGAGTTCTCCTATAACAACAGTTACCAGGCCAGTTTGAAGATGTCACCATTTCAGGCGCTTTATGGGAGGAGTTGCAGAACTCTGTTGCAATGGGATCAGCCTGGGGAAAAGCAAGTGTTCGGGCCAGACATTCTGCTTGAAGCCGAAGAGAACATCAAGATGGTCCGAGAGAATCTGAAGATAGCGCAATCAAGGCAGCGAAGCTATGCAGACACAAGAAGAAGAGATCCGAGTTTCGAAGTCGGTGACTTTGTCTATCTGAAAGTGTCACCGATCAGAGGAGTCAGAAGGTTCAGAGTGAAAGGCAAGCTAGCACCCCGCTACATCGGTCCGTACCAGATTCTCGCAAGGCATGGAGAAGTGGCCTATCAGCTCAACCTACCAGAAAATTTATCTGCTGTACATGATGTCTTTCATGTGTCTCAATTGAAGAAGTGCTTGTGTGTGCCAGAGGAGCAGTTGCCAGTTGAAGGTCTTGAAGTCCAGGAAGACTTGACCTACGTTGAGAAGCCAACGCAAATCCTTGAGACCGCAAACAGAGTCACCCGAAGGAAGACCATCAGAATGTGCAAAGTCAGATGGAATCATCATTCAGAGAAAGAAGCAACCTAGGAGCGTGAAGATGATCTGATGGCCAAATACCCTGAGCTCTTTGCTAGCCAACCCTGAATCTCGAGGGCGAGATTCTTTTAAGGGGGATAGGTTTGTAACGCCCCGAATTTCGAGTTGAATTTTTTCTTTTCTCTATCGCTCGCTAAATTCGAGCGTTACCCCTCTTTCCCATTTCTTTTCGCTAAAACCTCACCCGTCTTCAAAACTTTAAGTCATGTGATAATGGTAAACCCTAGCGTTAATTTCTTTGATTGCCGCACCATGCCGAATCATGCATTTTTTGATTGTTGAAAATGTGAAAGCATTCATATAGAAAATAGATATCAAAAAAGGGAAAATCTTTTCTTTTCTCTCCCCTCCCTCTCCTCCCCTTTTTGGCCCAGCCGCCCCCCCTGGGCGCGCGGCCCAGCTGGCCGGCCGGCCCAACCGGCCACGCCCCCTCTCCCCTTCCCCCCTCGCGTCGTGGGCCAGCGGTGTGGCGGCCCAGCTCGCCTCCCCTCGTCCCCCCCGCTTTGGGCCCAGGAGCGGCCCAGCAGCCCCCTCCCCTCCCCCCAAATCTCTCTCCCCTCCCCTGCGGGCCCCGCCTGTCATCCCCCTCCCCTCCCCCCAAATCTCTCTCTCCCCTGCCCAGCCCGCCCCGATCCCCTGCTCACCCGAAACCGCCGCCGCCGCCACCGATCCCCGCCCGCGGTGAGCCCCTCCCTCCCCCTCTCCTCTTCTCTCTCCCTTCCCTCCTTCCCCCGCCCGCCGGCGCCCTTCCCGCGTCCTGGCCGCGCCCGGCCCCGACCACCTCGAGCTCGCCGGCTATGCTGCCTGGCCCTCGGCGCCCTCCCGCGGCGCTGCGAGCCTCGCCCCGCCCGCGCGCGCTCTCCCTAGCCCGCCCCCACGCTCGCCGGTGCCCTCCCCGCCGCGGCCGCGCCCCGCCTCGGCTCGCCGGCCCCCGGCCACGCCCGCCCTCGGCTCGCCCGCCCCGAGCTCGTCCCGCCCCGGCCGCGCTCGCCGACCCCGCCCGCCCCGGCCATGGTGGCCCCTGCCCGTCGCGCCCGCGTCGTCCCTTGCCCCGGCGTGGTGGCCGGCCGTGGCCTCGCCATCCATGGCGCCCGCGCGGTGTGCCCCGCCCGACCGGCGTGCCCTCGCCCCGCCCTGCGCGCGTGCCCGGCCTCGGCCCCGTCCCGGCCATGGCGCGTGGCCATGGCGCGCCCGCCCGTGCTCGCCCGCTCGCCCCGGCGTGTCCTGCTCGCGTCGTGACGGCCCCGGCGCGGCCTCGAGCTCGGCCCAGCGTGCCTATGGCACGTGGCCTTGAGCTCGGCCAGCGCGCGGCCCCGACGTGTGCACGGCTAGTTCGCGGCGCGTGTGTGCGGCCTTGCGCGCGCGCTGCTCACGTGGTGCGCGTGGTGCCTTGGCATGGCTCGCCGTGCCCTCGTCTACCCCTAGACGTGCCCGTCTACCCCCCCCCCCCCCCCCCCGTATATTTTATGCGCGCTAATCACGTTGTTCATGTTAATGAAATAGGAAACTCAATTTGGAAATTGGTTACGTTAGTTAATTCATATAGTTAATCGTCTAGCTCATTTAATGTTGATCAACTGAAAGTGGTCATGTTTCTATTAGTGCATATAGCTAATCCTTATTATTAGAGCTAAGTAGAACTAGAGCACGTAACGTCTAGTTATTCGTCTACCCGTAATGCGCCTCGAGCATAAGCCTTAACCCCTGCGAGACCTTCCCCCGTTTCTTTCTAACCATGGTAAATGTAATATCATATGTCATATTCTATGCATGTTTAATCTACTTGTTCTCTTGTATGGTGTACTATTTGTTTCCTAATTTGAATGGATGGATGTATGTATGTTTGCACTCGCATAGAGAACGATCCGGTTGAAGAGCCCGAAGAACTCGCAGGAGAAGCCCCTGAGCAGTAGGCGGTTGGTGGAGGCAAGTGTCCCTTGACCTATCTTTGTCCTATACATTCTTTAATTCACCCCCGCATTACATATTTATACCTAAGGATCGACTAGCTTTTGTTATCCATGCCCTTGTTTACCTATTTGGGTTGGATTATTATTACTTACTCTTATGCTATGGCTCAACTCTAATCAATGAACATGATGAGAATTATCAATGATACACTGTTTTCCCTTCGTTTATTATGATGTTATACTTGTGACCTTCAAGGGGGCTCGAGCGGTTTCTCGAGTGCCTCTCCGTAAGGACCTGTTCGTTGGATGACCGCCCGAGAAAACAGTGCAACCATGAGGGTGGAGTGGGACGCCCTTAGCTGAATAATTAGAGGAACCGAGGTGTAGTTCGCTTAGTCGTTGTGCCATCAATGGGGCTCGGTGTATGTGGCTCGCTCTACCAAGGTTGATTTGTCCCTTGGGGAGGAGTGCGGTACATTTAGGAAACCTAACAGGCGGCTATAGCCCCGGGGAATCTTTGTAAAGGCTACGTAGTGATACCCTGCTGGGTCACCTTGGTAGTGATCAATGGAGAGTCATGACCTCTAGGCAGAAAGGGAAATCAGGGCTTGTGGGTAAAGTGCACAACCTCTGCAGAGTGTATGAAAAACTGATATATCAGCCGTGCTCGCGGTTATGAGCGGCCAAGGGGGCTCCAGTGATTAGTGGTACTTGATCAGAGATGTTCGGATTACAGGTGGCAATGAGATTGATGGTTCTTGGTTTTGACTCTGGTAATGGTAAGTGGTGCTCTTTCCGTTTGGAAAGGAGTACGTTTGGGTTAATAACGTGGGTTAACTCTAAAACTTGGCTTTCTCTACTAGTAATAATAATCTGACCAACTAAAATCAATTGCTTGACTTACCCCCCCCCCCCACATAAAGCTAGTCCACTACAGCTAGACAGGACACTTGCTGAGTATGTTGATGTGTACTCACCCTTGCTCTACACACCAACCCCCCCCTTCCCCAGGTTGTCCGCATTGCAACCACTGCTCAGGAGAAGATGAAGCCGTGGAAGGAGACTTCCAGGAGTTCCAAGACTACGACGAGTTCTAGGCGTGGGTTAGCGGCAACCCCCAGTCGGCTGCCTGTGAAGGCCACGTTTATCTACGTTTCTTTTCCGCACTTTGATTATTGTAAAGACTATGTGGATGTCTCAAACATATGATGTAATCGACTATTACTTCCCTTTTTAATACTATTTGAGCACTGTGTGATGATGTCCATGTTATGTAACTGCTGTGTACGTGAATTGCTGATCCTGGCACGTACATGGTTTGCATTCGGTTTGCCTTCTAAAACCAGGTGTGACATTCACTCAGGTACTAGGCTTACCGATTTACCATATTTCTCGGCATGTGTTTAGTACGTTCAAATGCTTGACACACGGTACCAAACCTTAATCCTTATTCCAATTTCCGTCTCGTAGACAACCAATCCCCATGGATTGTTGTCCACAGACCATCATCATTATGATATGAAAATGGATACAACCAATTCCTGACCTCGCGCGAGTGCTAGAAAAATCACTCGACTTCTACCGAGGTCCCTAATAAGCAAAGCAGCTACTCGACCTAGCATACTAGTATCCATCTCAAAAGAAAAACATGAGTTAATGCAACTAGGGTTTCAGGCAACTCCTACACTTAAGTGCACAATTCAAGCCTACAATCATTAAGTGCAGCAAAATAATATATATAGAACTGGTTATGCATAAAACCGGGGCTTTCCTTCTAAAGCTGGGGCAGGCAGATCCTCGATAGCAGGCTCTGGTGCTGGATCCTGGGCTACCTCCTGAGCAACTCCTTGCTCCGACACGAGGATGTACTCTCCGTCAGCGAGGTTGCACTCTATCGAATGCAATGAATAAGATAAATGCAGGCTATGATATGCAGAATTTAGTAACCATTATGCATAGTGAAGAAAAACTAAGTTAGTTGATAACTTAGGGTTTCCTTGTTATAAGAAGCTCTTAGTGGTTTATGCTTAGCAACCTAGGTTTGAGGTTTTGCATAGAGGCAAACGTAGTGGATTAAGACTTGGATTGCCCCTGAAAGGTTTTAGTACGTACTCAAGGGGTTTTGCTGGGTTGGTTAGGGTAAAATTAATCTCCCCTACCAATTCCCCTTTTTATTTTCTATTTATGCTCTTAAGGTGGGTTCGAACTACAACAGTGATTTCAAATTTTCCAAAAATTCTGTAAAAATTACAGTGGGTTAATATTGGTCACTGTAGTCTGTCCTATAAATTTGAGGACAAAAATAAATGGAATATGTCCTGGACAAAAATAACAAAATTTGGGGCAGAGGGGTCACTTTGCACTACAACTCCTATCTAGGTGTGGGTCCTGTACTAAGAGTTATTTTTGCTGGTATCTATGGGTAATAACATGCTTCTGTGCCAAAAATCACAGAGGGTTACTTAGTGGTTATTTAGTTATGATTTTCTAAAGTTTAATGCCAAAAAGACACTTATAACTAACTTGCTATTTGAAAAATATCAAACAATAGAACTTGCATTTTTCCTAGGTTCTTCTTAGCACAAGAGCAGTCATTCCTAAGGTAGGGGTGTTTTCTCCTTAGGATTATTTTCTTATGACTTTTCAAAGTTTTCTCTGTTTTTCATGAATAAATGTGAGTGCAATTTCTTTTCACTGGACTATGGTTCAACAGATTTTTCTTGTGAACTACTTCACTTAAGCATGCTAGGAAAAATATGGTTGCCTTCTGGTTTCCATTTTCATTCCATTTTCTTCATTTTCCTAAGTTTGAGCATAAACAAGTCTTAGTGAATAAATCTTCCTTAACCTTCTATACTGGGGTGTTTATTAATTTTAAACAGTGTAACTACTAGGTTAGTGTCTCCACTATTTTTCTCAACTCTGGTCTAACAACATTTCTATCTTTTCCTTTATTATTAAGTTTTGGGCAGTTTTCTTATTTAAATCAAAACTCTATAAAACATTACAGAAACTATGGGGTTTACTATTTTTGCCTGATAGTTTATATTTCACAAAGTCTAGCAAAATTGGTTGGACTAAATTTGGATGATTATTCTTCAAGTTATGTATTTATCAAGTTCTCTGCACTATTTAAAAGAAAAAGTAAATTCAAAATGGGAAAAGAAAAACAGATTTGCGCTGAAGTCCCTGGGTTTCCTTCCCCCTTTTCTTTCACAAATCAACCCTCGGTCTACTATTCACATGAGTCACTGACCTTACGCATAACCCCCTGGACTTATCCTATATCTAAGCCGTGATCCTTGGCTGGCTGGAACAGTAACCGGGGCAAAGATCACAGCGGCGCAGTTTACTGGCGGCAGTAGAGCTCTGGTGGGGTGGTCGGTGACGTCGGGGAGGTCACGGCGGTCACGACAGTGTGCGGGTCGGCGTCAGAGGTGGCTGGAGCTGCTTTGGCCACGAGCGCAGGCGGCGGAGGTCGTCGGCGGCACCTGCTCTAGCCAAACCACGACGGTGGGGTTCAATCAAAGTGTACGAGGAGCTCCACTGGGTGATGTAGAGGCTATGCGCGCAAGGAATCGAGAAATGGTTCAGTGGTTTACCCGGTCCACGTGCTCCGGCAGGTTCACGAACTCCGGCGAGCGTGATTGCACTGTTCCGGTGGGGCTGGTCCTCGGCTCAAGCTTGGGAAAGCTTCATGGCCTCTTGAGGAAGCTATCCGAGGGCTCGGATCGAGCGGAGGTGGGCGGGAGTGGTTTGGTCACGGTGGGCGCCCTCGGGCGGCTCTGGCGGGTCGCGGGGAGGTTGCCGGAGCTGCGGGCCGGCTCGGGCAAGCTAGGCGCGGTGCAGAGGGGGTGACAGGGAAGGTGGTCGTGCATGAAGGCAGGCTTTATAGCCACTCGTGGGCACGACACGGGCATGGGCATGGGGGCGGCCGAGGGCGCGAGGGGGCGCGCGTGTGGGCGTGCTCTGGGCACGCTCCCGAGTGCCTGCCCACGTCGAACACGTGGTGGTTTACTTCTGTCGGTGTTCAAAGGCATGTTTGTTCGCCTTAGCGTGTAGATCTCAGCAAAAATCCCATGTACGGTCTCTTCTCTGCGCCATGTCCTATCTTTTCCATGTGAGTTCCAAGCAAAGATATGGTCGGGGTTGAGAGATATTGTGGTGTGAAGTTGGCTCTGTCCGAGCTGTCCAGACCGTGACAAAAACTGTGTCAAGTCATGTCAAACAACTTAGGGTTGGGTTCAAATTTTTCCAGGGTGTTCTAGGGGTCTTTATGCGCCATTTTGTCAATTGGGCCATATGGTTTTGAGGTTTGGAAAAATGGGAACATGTTTGATCTTTGAAAGAGGGCTGGTTTTGAAATTGAGAAAATCTGATTTTTCTTTTATGCCCTTCTCTTTAGTGACCTTTTTGGGGTTTTTTCTGAAATCTTTTTGGGGTCACTCTCTTACTATTTTTTGTAGGGTATTAAGTGTACTACAACTTTGATAATTAGCCCAAGTCATGATAATGTGGTTTACATAGCCTTTTTGATATACTCCCCTCTAGGGCTCCATTTGCCTAAAGGGATTTGAATTAGGGTTTGAGCCATTCTCTCCCCTTTAGGTGCATGATAAGGCCAATGCGTGACTTCTAAGATGGGTTACACCTACTTAGGATCTTGACCCCCAAGTTTGGTATCTTTTGCTCAAACTAAACCACATGTGATGATGGGTTCAATAGTGTAGGCTTGAGTGAAAACCCTAAGTAACACCTGGGGTGTTACAGTTAGGGTACTCACTATCTTCAAAGCCGAGAGGTTGCTCAACATAGACCTCTTCCTTGATTCATCCATTGAGGAATGCACTTTTCTTGTCCATTTGATAAAGCTTAAAGCCATGGTAAGTAGCATAGGCAAGTAATATACAAATTGACTCAAGCCTAGCTACGGGTGCATAAGTTTCACCAAAGTCCAAACCTTCGACTTGTGAATAACCTTTGGCCACAAGTCGGGCTTTGTTTCTTGTCACCACACCATGCTCATCTTGCTTGTTGCGGAATACCCACTTGGTACCTATAACATTTTGGTTAGGACGTGAAACTAAATGTCATACCTCATTCCTCGTGAAGTTGTTGAGTTCCTCTTGCATTACCAGCACCTAATCCGAATCTCTTAGTGCATCCTCCACCCTGTATGGCTCAATAGAGGACACAAAAGAGTAATGTTCACATAAATGTGCAATTCGAGATCTAGTGGTTACCCCCTTATGAATATCACCAAGGATGGAGTTGACAGGGTGATCTTGTTGGATTGCTTGGTGGACTCTTGGGTGTGGCAGCCTTTGACCCTGTATTTCTTGATCATCTTCCTTGTCTTCATCTCCCCCTTGATCATTGTCCTCCTCTTGAGGTGGCTCATCCTCCTGATCTTCATTATCTTGAGCCTGTTCCTCATCTTGAGTTGGTGGAGATGCT
Source organism: Zea mays (assembly GCF_902167145.1). NCBI lineage: Eukaryota > Viridiplantae > Streptophyta > Magnoliopsida > Poales > Poaceae > Zea > Zea mays. The sequence continues at coordinate 96,505,848 of NC_050101.1, forward strand.
TGCACGGAAGATGACAGTTGATCTTGTGCTTGTGTGGGCTCTTCGGATTCCTTAGGACACACATCCCTAATGGACATGTTCCTTAGCGCAACGCATGGAGCCTCTTCATCGTCTAATTCATCAAGATCAACTTGCTCCACTTGGGAGCCATTAGTCTCATCAAACACAATGTCACAAGAAACCTCAACTAATCCAGTGGATTTATTGAAGACTCTATATGCCCTTGTGTTTGAGTCATATCCTAGTAAAAAGCCTTCTACAGCCTTAGGAGCAAATTTAGATTTTCTACCTCTTTTAAGAATAAAAAATTTGCTTCCAAATACTCTAAAATACGAAACATTGGGCTTTTTACCGGTAAGGAGTTCATAAGATGTCTTCTTGAGGATTCGGTGAAGGTAGAGCCGGTTGATGGAGTAGCAGGCGGTGTTAATCGCCTCAGCCCAAAACCGGTCCGGAGTCTTGTCGTCATCAAGCATGGTTCTTGCCATGTCCAGTAGGGTTCTATTCTTCCTCTCCACTACACCATTTTGTTGAGGTCTGTAGGGAGAAGAGAACTCATGCTTGATGCCCTCATCCTCAAGAAAGCCTTCGATTTGAGAGTTCTTGAACTCCGTCCCATTATTGCTTCTTATCTTTTTGGTTCTTAATCCAAACTTGTTTTGAGCTCGTCTTAAGAATCCCTTTAAGGTCTCTTGGGTTTGTGATTTTTCCTGCAAAAAGAATACCCAAGTGAAGCGAGAATAGTCATCCACAATTACTAGACAGTACTTACTCCCGCCGATGCTTATGTAAGCTATCAGGCCGAATAGATCCATGTGGAGTAGTTCCAATGGCCTGTTCGTTGTCATTATGTTCTTGTGTGGATGATGGGCGCCAACTTGCTTTCCTGCTTGACATGCACTACAAACCCTGTATTTCTCAAAATGAACATTTGTTAGTCCTAAAATGTGCTCTCCCTTTAGAAGCTTGTGAAGATTCTTCATCCCAACATAGGCTAGTCGGCGATTCTAGAGCCAACCCATATTAGTCTTAGCAATTAAACAAGTGTTGAGTTCAGCTGTGTTCTCATTAAAATTAACTAAATATAGCTGACCTCTAACACTCCCTTAAATGCTATTGAATCGTCACTTCTTCTAAAGACAGTAACACCTACATCAGACAGTTGTAGCCCATTTTGCATAATTGAGACACATAAAGCAAGTTATAATCTAAATAATCTACAAGAAAAACATTGGAAATAGAATGGTCAGGTGATATAGCAATTTTACCAAATCCTTTGACCAAACCTTGATTTTCATCCCCGAATGTGATAGTTCTTTGGGGATCTTCGTTTTTCTCGTAGGAGGAGAACATTCTCTTCTCCCCTGTCATGTGGTTTGTGCATCCGCTATCAATTATCCAACTTGAGCCCCCGGATGCATAAACCTGCAAAACAATTTAGGCCTTGTTCTTAGGTACCCAAACAGTCTTGGGTCCTTTCATGTTAGAAACAAGCACCATGGGTACCCAAACACAAGTCTTTGACCCCTTGTGTTTACCCCCAACATATTTGGCAACTATTTTGCCTGATTTGTTAGTGAGCACATAAGAAGCATCAAAAGTTTTGAATGAAATATTATGATCATTAGATGCAGTAGGAGTTTTCTTTTTAGGCAATTTAACATGAGTTGATTGCCTAGAGCTAGAAGCCTCATTCTTATACATAAAAGCATGATGTGAAACAATATGAGGTTTCCTAGCATGAATTCTCCTAATTTTGTGCTCGGAATAATTAGTAGGATATAAAATGTAGCCCTTATTATCCTAAACCATGGGAGCTTTGCCCTTAACAAAGTTAGTCAATTTCTTAGGGGCATTAAGCTTGACATTGCTTCCCTGTTGGAAACCAATGCCATCCTTAATGCCAGGGCGTCTCCCACTATAGAGCATGCTTCTAGCAAATTTAAACTTTTCATTTTCAATTTCATGCTCATTAATTTTAGCAGTTAGTTGAGCTATATGATCATTTTGTTGTTTAATTAAAGCAAGGTGATCATTTATAGCATCAACATTAACATCTCTACATCTAGTACAAATAGAAATATGCTCGACGGTAGATGTAGAGGGTTTGCAAACATTTAATTCATCTATCTTAGATTTTAGCATGGCATTTTCATTTCTAAGATAGGAAATAGAACAATTGCAAACATTTAAATCTTTAACCTTAGAAATTAAACTAGCATTTTCGTTTCTAAGGCTAGAAATAGATTCATTCAACTTATCAATCTTAGCATTTAAACTAGTAATTTTATTTCTAAGACTGATAATTGAATTTATGGCAAATGTTAAGCTCTTTAGCTAAGTTTTCACATTTTTCAACTTCCTGAGTATAAGCATTTTTCAATTTAACATGCCTTTTGTTTTCTTTAATAAGGAATTCTTCTTGGCTATCCAAAAGTTCATCCTTCTCATGAATGGCTCCTATCAATTCATTTAATTTTTCTTTTTGTTGCATGTTAAGGTTGGCAAAAAGGGTAAGGAGATCATCTTCGTCTTCACTAGAACTACCCTCATCACTAGATGTAGTATACTTGGGGGTGGTTCTAGATTGTACCTTCTTCTTTTTGCCGTCTTTTGCCATAAAGCACTTGTGGCCGACGTTGGGGAAGAGGAGTCACTTGTTGACGGCGATGTTGGCGGCATCCTCGTCGGAGGAGGAGTCGGTGGAGTTCTCGTCAGAGTCCCATTCCCGACACACGTGAGCATCTCCGCCCTTCTTCTTGTAGTATCTCTTCTTCTCCTTCTTCTTCCCCCTCTTGTCGTCGCCCCTATCACTATCACTAGACATTGGACATTTAGCAATAAAATGACCGGGCTTACCACACTTGTAGCACACCCTCTTGGAGCGGGGTTTGTAGTCCTTCCCCCTCCTTTGCTTGAGGATTTGACGGAAGCTCTTGATGATGAGCGCCATCTCCTCATTGTCGAGCTTGGAGGCATCGATGGGGAGCCTACTTGATGTAGACTCTTCTTTCTTTTCTTCCGTCGCTTTAAATGCAATGGGTTGCACCTCAAGTGTGGAGGTACCGCCTTGCTCCAAGTTGACGATGTGTTTGGAGTCTTTGATCATTAGCTCAAAGCTCACAAACTTTCCTATCACTTCCTCAGGAGACATTAATTTGTATCTAGGATCCCCATGAATTAATTGAACTTGAGTAGGGTTACGAAAAACAAGGGATCTTAGAATAACCTTGTTCATGGTCATCGCATTTGGTGCTCTTGAGGTTGCGCACTTGGTTGACCAAGGTCTTGAGCCGGTTGTACATTGCTTGTGGCTCCTCTCCTTGGTTGAGGACGAATCGACCGAGCTCCCACTCGATCGTCTCCCACTTGGTGATCTTGGTCACCTTATCTCCTTCATGCGCGGTCTTTAGGACATCCCAAATCTCCTTGGCACTTTTTAACCCTTGCACCTTATTATACTCCTCTCGACACAAGGAGGAAAGGAGTATAGTAGTTACTTGGGAGTTAAAGTGTCGTATTTGGGCGACCTCGTCCGAGTCGTAGCTCTCGTCCCCCACCGTAGGTACCTGCGCTCCAAATTCAACAATGTCCCAAATGCTTGCGTGGAGTGAGGTTAGGTGATGCCTCATTTATCACTCCACATACAATAATCCTCACCATCAAAGTATGGTGGTTTGCCTAATGGAACGGAGAGTAGAGGAGCGCGCTTAGAAATACAGGGATAACGAAGTGGCATCTTACTATACTTATTGCGCTCATGGCGCTTAGAAGTGACAGACGCCGCTTCGGAGCCGAATGTGGAGGGCGACAAAGAGTCGATCTCGTAGTAGACCACTGAAAGTCGCCTAGAGGGGGGTGGATAGGCGGAAACTGAAATTTACAACTTTAAACACACTATAAGTTGGGGTTAGCGTTAGAACAAATGTCAAGTCCGGGAGAGAGGGGAAAACAAATCAACCAAGAAATAAAGCAGATGAACACAATGATTTGTTTTACCGAGGTTCGGTTCTAAAGAACCTAGTCCCCGTTGAGGTGGTCACAAAGACCGGGTCTCTTTCAACCCTTTCCCTCTCTCAAACGGTCACTTAGACCGAGTGAGCTTTCTTCCTTGATTTCCTGGGTCACTTAGACCCCGCAAGGACCACCACATGATTGGTGTCTCTTGCTTCGCTTACTAGGCTTTGAGAATAAGAATGAGAGAAAGAAGAAAGCCAACCAAGCAACAAGAGCAACTAAGAAACACAAGAACGATCTTCTCACAAGTCCTAAAGCACTAGAATTGAATTAGGGACTTTGATTGGATCGGTGGCTTTGATTTGTGTCTGGGAGTGTTGCACTTTGCTCTTGTATTGAATGAAGTGTGATGAATACTTGGATTGGTTGGAGTGGAGGTGGTTGAGGGGTATTTATAGCCCTCAACAACCAAACAATCGTTGGGGTTGGGCTGCTGTCAATGGGCGCACCGGACAGTCCGGTGCGCTAGCCACGTCACCCAACCGTTCGGGTTCGGGCGCAGTCGACCGTTGGAGCCTTTGTCTTCTAGTGGCACCGGACAGTCCGGTGCGCCTCTGACGGCTGCTCTGCTCTACCGCGCACTGTTTGCGCACTGTTCATCTGGAATTCAGCTTTTGCAGGCGACCGTTGTGCGAAGTAGTCGTTGCTCCACTGGTGCACCGAACAGTCCGTTGGCACATTGGACAGTCCGGTGAATTATAGCGGAGCACGGCCAAAGAAACCCGAAGGCGGTGAGTTTGGAGTTGTACGGTTCTGGTGCACCAGACACTGTCCGGTGGCACACCGGACAGTCCGGTGCGCCAGACCAGGGCACCCTCGGTTCCTTTGCTCCTTTGCTTTTGAACCCTAACTTTGATCTTTTATTGGTTTGTGTTGAACCTTTATGCACCTGTAGAATATATAATCTAGAGCAAACTAGTTAGTCCAATTATTTGTGTTGGGCATTCAACCACCAAAATTATTTATAAGAAAAGGTTAAACCCTATTTCCCTTTCAACCACTTTCTTCATCTTCTTCTTCTTGTCGCCACTCCGATGCGACTTGACGCGGGGAGGGGATCCCTCCTTGGCTTTGGTGTCGGACTCTCTTGATGGAGCCTTCCCATGGCTTGTGGCCTTCTCGCCGATTTCCATCTCCCTCTTGGCGGATCCTCTCGACATCACTTCGAGTTGTTAGACTCTAATGAAGCACCGGGCTCTGGTACCAATTGAAAGTCGCCTAGAGGGGGGTGGATAGGCAGAACCTGAAATTTATAAACTTAAGCACACACTTCAAGCTGAGGTTAGCATTAGAACTTAAATAAAGTCCAGGAGAGAGGGGAAAACAAATCAACCAAGAAATAAAGCGGATGAACATGATGATTTGTTTTATCGAGGTTTGGTTCTAAAGGACCTAGTCCCCATTGAGGTGATCACAAAGACCGGGTCTCTTTCAATCATTTCCCTCTCTCAAACGGTCACTTAGACTGAGTGAGCCTTTTCCTTAATCTCCCGGGTCACTTAGACCTCGCAAGGACCACCACACACTTAGGTGTCTCTTGCTTCAATTACAAGTCACTTGAGAAAAGAAATGAGAAAGGAAGAAGGCAATCCAAGAGGCAAGAGCTCAAAAGAACACAAAATCTCTCTCACAAGTCACTAAGTGTTTGAGATGAATTGGGGACTTGGAGAGGCTTTGATCTTTTCAAATGTGTCTAGGAGTGAATGCTAGAGCTCTTGTAATGAATGTGATACTCAGAAATCTTGGATGCTTGAAGTGGTGGTGGTTGGGGGTATTTATAGCCCTCAACCACCAAACAACCGTTGGGGCAGGCTGCTGTCGATGAGCGCACGCGCACCGGATAGTCCGGTGTGCCACCAGACACTGTCCGGTGCGCCAGCCACGTCACCCAACCGTTAGGGTTTAGAGATTTTGACCGTTGGAGGCTTTGTCCTCTAGTAGCACCGAACAGTCCGGTGTTGTACCAGACAGACATTGTTCAGCGTCCAGTGCGCCTCTGACCTGCGGCTCTGACTCTGCGCGTACTGTTCATCTGATCACCGCGCTTTTGCAGTCAACTGTTGCGTGAAGTAGCTATGGCAGAACTGCCCGAATTATTCTAACTTAAGTGCCTAAGTCCCACCTTAGAGGTTAGACCACACTTAAATAGGAATAACTCGTCAGTCCCTCGGATCTAGTCCGACGAGGCCACTAACAGGATCAAGTACCACATACTCACTCAATGGTGAGGCACAGAACAAATACAATAAAACATAAAACCAACATGAAAGAGTATCAAATTTATTACATCATCATCGGAGTTTTGGCAAAAGTAGTGACCATTGTTCGGAATGCAGCGGAATAAAACTAACGATAAATAAATGGAGAGATGGGGAAGCCTGTCCCATCACTCCTCATGCTCATCCTCTGCCGAGGATAGGGTCCCACTCGACTGTCCAACCCGGTGGCAAGGTGGACGGCCAAGTCACTCCAGCAACCATGTCCTTCAGAGAACCTGTAAAATTATGCCACAAGCAAGGCTGAGTATACTAATACTCAGCTAGACTTACCCGGTGTGAGGAGTCTACTCCTCTACCTCTAGACATGCAGCTGTTTGGCTGAGGGGTTTGGTTTGCCAAAAGCACTAGCTGAGTCTAAAATCAATTTTTTAGCTTTTCAAGTTTTAGTATGATCCTTTTAAACTAGATGAGTACCTAGCTATTCATACATGGTATCAAACATTTTACCAATCAACATCTTTTGCCAATCAACTCATTTCCACTTATTACTCAATGTAGCAGCATGGATCAAGCAGTCTCATTAGCTGCGAGAAGCAGACGATTCGAATCGAGTTTTTATCCTTACAAGGTAAACCTAAACACACGACGTGGCGAGGCACTCCGTCCCCACACACATCAACCATCCCCATCGATTCCCTGGCAACAGATCAGGGCTCACCGCCTTGGCGTACAATGCCTCACTGACCCCGACTGCCGTCGTGCAGCGACCGCACTTGTACCCACCATAACCGGAATGGGAGACCACGTCTTAGGCCGCGTGAGGGGCAAAGTCTGCGGGCAGGTTCACTCAGGTACTAGGCTTACCGATTTACCATATTTCTCGGCATGTGCTTAGTACGTTCAAACGCTTGACACACGGTACCACACCTTAATCCTTATTCCAATTTCCGTCTTGTAGACAACCAATCCCTATGGATTGTTGTCCACAGACCAACATCATTAAGATAAGAAAGTGGAGACAACCAATTCCTGACCTCGCGCGAGTGCTAGAAAAATCACTCGACTTCTACCGAGATCCCTAATTAGTAGAGCAGCTACTCGACCTAACATACTAGTATCCATCTCAAAAGGAAATCCTGAGGTAATGCAACTAGGGTTTCAGGCAACTCCTACACTTAAGTGCACAGTACAAGCCTACAAACATTAATTGTAGTAAAATAGCATATATAAACGGTTATGCATAAAACCAGGGCTTGCCTTCCAAAGCTAGGGCAGGCAGATCCTCGATGGCAGGCTCTGGTGCTGGATCCTGGGCTACCTCCTGAGCAACTCCTTCAAAGGCACGAGGATGTATTCCCCGTCAGCGAGATTACAATCTATCGAATGCAATGCATGAGATATAAGTATAAATGTGACATGAACATTTGTAAGGGTTATGCATAGTAAAACAATATTAAGTTTAGTGTTTCCCTAGGGTTTCTTTTTGATATCCTTAAGGGCTTTGTACTTTCATCTATTTCTCCCCCAGGTTTCCCTTTTCTTTCTATTGTGCTTCTTATTAAGCATCTTGAACTATGAGGATTAGTTAACATTTTTCCAAAAATGTTATAAAAATTACAGTGGGTAAATATTAACATTTGTGGGTCCTCTCAAAAAATTGAGGTGGATATTAATTAAGATACTACTTGTGCAAAATTAACAAAAACCAGGGTAAAAGGGCATTTTACACTATAGCTATGATTTAAGTGAAGTTTTTGTACCAAATTTTATTTTTGTCCAGATTCATAGGTGATATTATGCCTCTATGTTAAATATCACAGAAAAAGACCTATTGTATATTTAGTTGTGGTTTTCTAAAGTTTAAGGGCAAAAAGGTACTTACAACTAACTTGGTATTTGAAAAATATCAAATAACAGAACTTACATTTTTCCTAGGTTCATAATAACATATTATTAGTTATCCCAAGGTTTGGGGTGGGTTCTCCTTAAGATTATTTTTCTAAGATTTTTCTAAGTTTTCATTGTTTTTATAAAATAAAAGGTATCCCATTTATTTTGTACTAAACAAGGGTGTAATAAAATTTTCCAGTGAACTTCACTGAATAAGTGAGCCAACAAAAATGTGGTTGCTTCCTGGTTCTTATTTTTGAGTACCTTTTCTCTTTTCTTTAACTTTGAGCAAAAATGATTTTAAATGGTAAAACCTACCTTAATTTGGTGCACTGAGGGGTTTACTATTTTTATACTGATTAGGGGGTGACTAAGTACTTCCCTGATTTTTCTTAACCTCAGGCTAACAGTGTAACCATTTTTCCCTTGATTATTTAGCTTTTGGCCAAATCAATATTTAATTCCAAACTTTAAATTCTTCTGTAATACTAAGGGGGTTTTGCATTTTTCCTAGGTAGTTTACATTATGTAGAGTAAGACAAAATTGGTTTGACCAAATTTGGTTGAATAAAACGAAGTTATGCATTTTACTAGAAATATTAAAAAGGTTTTCTGGAAAACCAGTTTACACCGAGGACCCTGGGCTTTTCTTAAACCAATCCTTCAACTTATACCCTTGCGCCACTATTCATTTGAGTCTCTAACAGTTCAAAAATCCCCCCGACTTCTATTCCTTCTTCCCCGAGGTCCCTCTCCCCTTTTGAACAGTACCCGCGGAAGTAATTAGGGCGGCGTGGCTTACCAGCGGCGAGGGAGGTCTGGTGAAGGACGGGGTTGGCTCCGGGAAGTCTCTGCGGTCATGTCAAGGTACGGCTTGCCGTCGGTGATGGCCGGAATCGGCCGGTCCACGAGCGCAGGCGAGCGGGCTCGTCGGCGGCGAGTGCTCCGGCCTATCCATGGCGATACAAGTCACTCCAAGGGCACGAGAAGCTTCACGGGGTGCTAATGAGTCGACTCATGCAAGGAATCAAAAAATAACTCACTGTGGAGCTCGGTCCACGTACGCCGGCGCTCGGGTGGAGTCCGGCGACCTTGATTCGGCGTCTCCGGTGAGGTAGAGTCTAATTCCTCGCTCAGGGAGCTTCACCGAGGCACGTAGAGTCTACTATGAGGGTTGGATGGGGTTGGGAATGGCTGCACTAGCCAGTCTACGGTGGCGGGGGTTTGGGCGGCCGCTGGCATGCCGTGTGCAGGGCAAACGCCGGTGATCTCTTGCTCCGGTGAGGTTGAGAGCGCGCAGGGGAGTATGGTCGAAGCCTTGGCTGGCTTTATAGGCGCGGGCGCAGGCAGGGAACACGGGCGTGGCTCGGCGCGGCGCGAGGCGCGTGGGGTCGGGCGCTGGGCGTGCTCTGGCGCGTCCAGGGCGCGTCGAACACGTGGAAGTGTTCTTCTGCCCTTCTTCCACAGCTCGCCGAGATCGCAAGCGTGCGAATCTTGGCAAAAATCCGGCGCAGGCCTCCTCCTGGCACCTATAGCTATCTCTTGTATGTGAGTTTCAAGGGAAGATAAGCCCTAGGTCAGAAGATTTTCGGACGCCAAATCTGGCTTGTCTCCCTGTCCACTCCGCGACAAAAGAGATGCCAAAACATGTCAAATGAAATTGGCTCGGTTTCAAACTTTTCCAGTGGGTGCCCTATGTGGTTTGGCAACTTTTTGGTATTTAGACCAAGTGGTTTTGGCGCCATTTACTAAGTGAACACGTTTGATCATTATATTAGGGTTAGATTTTGACTTAGAGAGGATTAGAGAGCTCTAGTGTGCTCTCTACTCAAGGGTGAATTTGGGGTCTTTAAGGGGTCTTTTTGTAATGTTTTCCCTCTGCATTTTGTAGGTTATAATGTTACTTAAACTTTGGTTAGGATTTGAATCAAGATTTGGGCAACTTGATTAACTTATCCACTAATCCCTTGCTTGGAAGTCTAGTGCCCTTAGGTGTCTTAGGGTTTAAGCTCTTTGGCTCAAGATGACAATTGTTCAAGGTGTTTGGGTGAAAGCTTTTGTCATCAACATTTCTTAGCTAAACCATGTTTCCAAGGTTCTAGGTGCTTCTTCTCCTCCACTTAACCACATGTGATAACAAGTCACCAGTGCCTATATGAAGCCAGTGTCTTGGTAACACCTAAGGTGTTACAGCCCTCCCCCCTTAAAGGAATCTCGCCCCGAGATTTGGGTAGGGATCCTTTAGAGTGGTACCAAGAAGATGGGTTGGGTGATGCAGATTCTTTAAGCCAAGTTTCTCTAAGTAACTGCTCTTCGAATGTCATCCTCTTTGCAACTTCAGAAGGAAGTCTTTTTTATTTCTTTCCACAATTTACTCTACTCTTAACCAATAGATTGTTCTCATATTTAGATTCAAAGGGCAGGTGGGGGTGAGGTTTTGGGATTACGTACCGACTCCTTTAGGCAGAAAGTCGGGGAAGCGAGAACATAGAAAATCCTCAGTTTCCCACGTAGCCTCTTCTTCGGTGTGGTGACTCCACTGAACCTTATACATCCTGATCGACCTTGCCCGAGTTGATCTCTCCTTTTGGTCCAGTATCCTGACGGGGTGCTCTTGACAGGACAAGTCTGGCTCTAACTCCAACTCTGGCTCAGGTAGCACTTCGGTGGGTAAGCGGACACACTTTCGTAGCTGAGATACGTGGAACACATCATGAACTACTGACATATGGGGTGGCAACTTCGATTGATATGCTACAGGCCCACAAGTTTCTTTGATCTCATAGGGTCCAATGTAGCGAGGAGCTAACTTGCCCTTGATTCCAAATCTCTGAACAACTTTGGTGGGTGACACCTTAAGATAAACATGATTTCCCACTTCAAACTGCAGAGGCTTCCTCCTCTTGTCATGATAGCTCTTTTGCCTGGCCTGAGCAGCTTCTAGGTTCTTCTTAATGACCCTGACCTTCTCCTCTGCTTCAAGTACCAAGTCAGGTCCAAATATTTCCCTTTCTCCAGCTTGAGACCAGTTTAGCGGTGTCCTACACTTTCTCCCATACAAGGCTTCAAAAGGTGCCATCTTTAAACTGGGCTAGTAGCTATTATTATAAGAGAACTCTGCCAATGAAAGACACTTGTCCCAATCCTTTCCATAGTGCAGCACACATGCCCTCAACATGTCTTCTAAAATCGGTTTCACCCTTTCTGTCTGACCATCTGTTTGAGGGTGGTATGTTGAGCTTCTTATTACATGGGTCCCAAGTGACTCTTGCAATTGTTCCCAGAAACGTGCTACAAATGGTGCTCCTCTATCAGACACGATAGTCCTTGATATTCCATGCAAGTGAACTATCTGGTCAATGTAGATTTCTGCATACTTCTCGGACCTGTGGGTGGTATGTACTGGCAAGAAATGCACTGTCTTAGTCAATCTATCCACAATGACCCAAATAGAGTCGTGGTGCCGGGAGGTATTGGGCAATCCCACAATGAAATCCATGCAAATGTCCTCCCATTTCCAAGATGGTATGGGAAGGGGCTGTAAGGTGCCTGCCACCTTCAAATGACTAGCCTTGACTCTTTGGCAAGTGTCGCATTCAGCTATATACTTAGCAATTTCCCTCTTCATTCTGGTCCACCAGTACAAAGATTTGAGATCATGATACATTTTGTTACTGCCGGGATGCATGGAGAATTTGGAAAGGTGAGCTTCATCCAGTATTTTCTTTCTAAGCTCGAGGTTCTTGGGAACAACCAATATGTCTCCAAACCATAGAATTCCCTTGCTGTCTTGACAGAAGCACTTGTACTTATCTACCTTTTGCTTGAGCATTTCCTTGATGACTTGAACACCCTTGTCACCAAGTTGAGCCATGACTATCTGCTCATGCAATGTGGGTTCCACTGAGATATACTCCAAGGTTCTGGAGGAAACAACTTCTATGCTCAACTTGCATAACTCATCACACAGGGTGGCAATCTTGGAGTCCATCGTTACACAGTTGCACTGGGCCTTTCGACTTAAAGCATCTGCCACAATGTTGGCCTTGCCAGGATGGTAATGTACTTCCAAATCATAGTCCTTGATGAGTTCCAACCATCTCCTCTGCCTCATATTCAAATCAGCCTGAGTGAAGATATACTTGAGACTCTTATGATCAGTATAGATATTACAATGAGCTCCCATCAAGTAGTGTCTCCATAGCTTGAGAGCATGAACTACGGCTGCTAACTCCAGATCATGTGTGGGGTAGTTTTGCTCATGGGGTCTGAGTGCTCGGGAGGCATAGGCAATGACTCTGTTATCTTGCATCAAGACACATCCCAATCCAGTACCAGAAGCATCGCAATAAACCTCAAATGATTTGGTGTTGTCAGGCTGGGCCAGCACGGGTGCTGTTGTTAGATGCTGCCTCAATGCATGAAAGGCATCCTCACATTTCTGACTCCATTCATACTTTACTCCTTTCTTCAACAATTCCGTCATTGGCTTGGCAATTCTGGAGAAATCCGGGATAAATCGCAGATAATACCCTGCCAATCCTAGAAAACTTCGAATCTGCCGTACAGTGATAGGAGGTTTCCAATTCATCACTTCTTGCACCTTCTCTGGATCAACCGATATCCCCCCCTAAGAAATAGTGTGACCCAGAAATTTGATCTCCCTCAGCCAGAACTCACATTTGGACAATTTAGCATACAACTGATGGTCGCGCAGTCTCTGAAGTACTATATGCAAATGCTTAGTATGTTCGGCTTCATTCCTTGAATAGACCAATATATCATCGATGAAAACTACCACAAACTTGTCCAGCTCTGGCATAAAAACTGAGTTCATTAAATACATGAAATAAGCTGGGGCATTGGTCATCCCGAAAGACATCACTAGGTACTCATAAAGCCCATATCTGGTAGAGAAGGCCGTCTTGGGAATATCACCGGCCCTAATTTTTATTTGATGATAGCCAGAGCGAAGATCTATCTTGTAGAATGCTTTGGCTCCCACCAACTGATCAAACAATACATCAATGCGGGGCAATGGATACTTGTTCTTGATGGTCACTACATTGAGAGGGCAATAGTCCACACACAACCTCAAACTCTCATCCTTCTTTTTCACAAATAAGGCGGGACATCCCCATGGAGAAGTTCTTGGGTGAATGAACCCCTTGTCCAACAATTCTTGCAACTGCTTTTTCAACTCCGCCAATTTGACTAGAGGCATCCTATAAGGTCTCTTGGATATAGGGGCAGTTCCGGGTTATAATTCAATTGCGAACTCTATGTCTCTGTCAGGTGGCATCCCTGGCAATTCATCCGGAAAAACATCGGGGTATTCACAGACCACTGGGATCCTCTCGACAGGTGATTCCATCATAGCGAAGGCATAGGAACGGGTACATCCCTGGTCGGGTAGGTACAGGGTGATTTCTCCATCCAGTGGGGAATGTGTCTCTATGGCCCTGGCTGCGACATCGATTACCGCATGGTGTCGCGATAACCAATCAGTCCCTAGGATGATATCCACACTATTCAATCCCATAATCAGGAGAGTGGTTTTAAATATGAAGCTACCCAACTTTATTGGTACGTGTCTATTGATCTGATAGGTGGCAACCCTGCCTCCGGGTGTAGAAATTGTAATACCCCCATTTGTGTGGTGAAAAGGCAACTAGCACTTGGCACTAAATTTGGTACTGATAAAACTGTGTGATGCACCAGAATCAAAAAGAATGATTACAGGATAATTCAAAACTGAAAAGATACCGGTCAAGACGCGTGCTCCCTCTGGAATGTCAGCCATGGTGGTGAAGTTCAGCCTGCCTTGCCTCACTTGCACCTTCTGCCACTTGCCTTGGTTCTGATTGGAATTCTGTCCCTGCCTCTGCTGGTTTTGGGGGCAATTCTTGGCATAGTGTCCAGTGTTACCACAAGTGAAACATCTGTTGTCATTGGCCTGACGGTATTGCTGCTGCTGTGGTTGATTGTTGTTCCTCTGAACTGGGAGCTGAGAGCGGTTAGGTGCCTGCTGCTGCTGCTATGGTCGGATCACCCAACGTCCTTGCTGCTGCTGAGGTCCCCTGTTCTGAGTGTTAGACACAATCCTGAAGCGCTGTGGCTGAGCTGAAGGTCCTGCCGCAAGGGTCTTCCTCTTCTTTTCCGCCTGACGAGCTGTGATGCAATCCTCCTGAGAAATAGCCATGTTGACTAATTCATTGTAACTGTTGGCCCTGATGGTGTTGAGACGGTCGCGGAGCTTAGTGCTGAGGCCCCTCCTGAACCTATCCCTCTTCGTCTCGTCAGTGTCTGCATGGTATCCAGCATACTGACACAGGTCATTGAAAGCCTGAGCGTACTGCAACACAGTATGATTCCCCTGAGTGAGTGCCAGAAACTCATTTAGCTTGCGGTCCATAATGCCTGCTGGTATGTGATGCCCTCTGAAAGCTGCCTTGAATTCTCTCCATTCCACCACGTGGCCATCTGGCTGCATAGTGAGAAAGTGATCCCACCATGTCCGCGCGGGTCCGCGAAGCTGCTGAGTGGCAAAACGAACTTTGGCTGCATCTGAACAATTGCCGGTAAGTAATGGGAATTTTGATTCCACTACCCTGATCCACACATCAACATCAAGTGGATCCTCTGCCCGAGTGAACAACGGCGGCTGAGTGCTGAGGAACTCCTGATAAGTGGCTGCTGCTGGGGGACGCTGATGGTGATCACCACCACCATAGTGCTGAGGTGGTGGCTGTCGCTGAGCCAACTGCCGCAGAATCTCATTCTGTTGAGCCATCAATTCCTGCATGGTAGGAGGCAGTGGCGGGGGTGGAGGGATGTGCTCATTCTGTCCACGACGCGCTCTTCCTGCCATCTGAAAAATTTAAGGATGCTCTCAACATTATACTTCAGATGTCAGGGTCCATACGTGGTGAAAGATTTGAAAGGGTAAAACCAATATTTTCTTACATAATTCATCAAAGATACTATGTGGCATAAATCTTTTATTCATAAATTAAAGCTGACATCATTCATCATCCCAACTTCCAAAAGAGTTTGTTATGATTACATCAGTGACCCAAAAGACTCAACTCTGTCTAGCCTAGTACCCCAAGGGTGCAAAAGCTAAGCTAGCTTCGAGGAGTTCTACCACCACACACTTCTAACTCTATCCCTGCAACCTAGTGAGCAAACGTGGCAACGCTCGACTCGGGGGAGGGTGGTCTCCCTGAGCCCGTAGTGTCCAAGCTGGAGGCAGGCTCCGGCTCCCCTCCTCCCTCGATGTCGACATCCTCGTTGGCCTCCATGTCCTGGATCTCCTGGTGGTGCATATCCAAATGTTGGTTAGCCTCCGCAAGTTGCTGTTGAGTGTTGATTAGTTGATCCTCGAGAACCTCAATGGTGTTCTCCCTGGTTCCCACTAGCTCCTCAAGCTCCTGGATCTCGTTGGACAGCTGTTCCACTTGTAGGTCCTTTTCCACCATCTCAGTGGACAGGTCTACCACAAGTTCCTCTCTGTTATCCAAGGTAATCTTGGTAGCCTCCAACAATGCCATCAGATGAGACATTGCCTCTCCTCGCATCACCTGCAGATGATACAGGGCATTCATGCATCGTACTATCAAGTGAGCAGTCTACCCTGGGTAAAGAGCCCATATGTCCTTGGCATGCTCCACTCGGTCTTTCCGCATTGGGTCGTCCTCATTATCAGCGGGGAACAAGCCAATGGGATGAGTAGACAGCTCCAAGGGGTGAAAACCACAGAAAGTAGTCAGCCCGTGGAGAGCAATGGCCTCGATAGTTTCCTCAGCCCGGTATCCAAAAGACTTGGAGTCCAACGAATGCCAGCCTAGCTGTAAGGGATGAGGCTCCAGGGTCATCCTCACCCTACATCGAGGCACTCGGTGCTTCTCGAACAGCTGCACCGCATACTGGGGGGCGTCGTGTAACCGGCTCCCTGAAGTACCTCCCACAAGATATGGGGAAAACCCTCTCGCGCAAGTCCATCCGTGTGGGACTGTGCATTCCCTCCGTCCGAGGATCCATGAGAAGTCATCTGTGTATGGTTAAGCGTGAGTGAAAAAGAAAAAGAATTATAAAATAAAAAGGGATCAAGGCTCGGCCTCTCCATGGTTACGACACTGTCACTAAGTGTACTTAATCTGTCATTATCAGGTATTAAAATTCTTACCTAATTATTAATAGTTTAAGTAGGGATGCATGCATGCTCGTCCTAACGACCTCATTCCAACTTAGAGGGAATAGGGAAGAACTCCCATCCCTTATAGTAGCCTGTAGGGCTTACTCAATTAGCCACCTAGCTATCCCTCTATTATCCTAAGGCTTCTCGTCCTAGGCCTATCCTTCTCGTCCTGACGATCTATCCAACATTTGTTTCTAACAAGTTTTACTTTTGAAAAGGATGGTATTTACAGTTTATTGATTCCTCTGTGGTGGTACAAGCTCCGATACCAGCTGTGGCGGAACCACCCGAATTATTCCAACTTAAGTGCCTAAGTCCCACCTTAGAGGTTAGACCACACTTAAATAGGAATAACTCGTCAGTCCCACGGATCTAGTCCGACGAGGCCACTAACAGGATCAAGTACCACGTACTTACTCGATGGTGAGGCATAGAACAAATACAATAAAACATAAAACCAACATGAAAGAGTATCAAATTTATTACATCATCATCGGAGTTTTGGCAAAAGTAGTGACCATTGTTCGGAATGTAGTGGAATAAAACTAACGATAAATAAATGGAGAGATGGGGAAGCCTGTCCCATCACTCCTCATGCTCCTCCTCCGCCGAGGATAGGGTCCCACTCGACTGTCCAACCCGGTGGCAAGGTGGACGACCAAGTCACTCCAGCAACCATGTCCTCCAGAGAACCTGTAAAATTATGCCACAAGCAAGGCTGAGTATACTAATACTCAGCTAGACTTACCCGGTGTGAGGAGTCTACTCCTCTACCTCTAGACATGCAGCTGTTTGGCTGAGGGGTTTGGTTTGCCAAAAGCACTAGCTGAGTCTAAAATCAATTTTTTAGCTTTTCAAGTTATTACTCAATGTAGCAGCATGGATCAAGCAGTCTCATTAGCTGTGAGAAGCAGACGATTCGAATCAAGTTTTTATCCTTGCAAGGTAAACCTAAACACACGACGTGGCAAGGCACTCCGTCCCCACACACATCAACCGTCTCCATCGATTCCCTGGCAACAGATCAGGGCTCACCGCCTTGGCGTACAATGCCTCACTGACCCCAACTGCCGTCATGCAGTGACCGCACTTGTACCCACCATAACCGGAATGGGAGACCACGTCTCAGGCCGCGTGAGGGGCAAAGTCTGCGGGCAGGTTCACTCAGGTACTAGGCTTACCGATTTACCATATTTCTCGGTATGTGCTTAGTACGTTCAAACGCTTGGCACACGGTACCACACCGTAATCCTTATTCCAATTTCCGTTTTGTAGACAACCAATCCCCATGGATTATTGTCCATAGACCAACATCATAATGATAAGAAAGTGGAGACAACCAATTCCTGACCTCGCGCGAGTGCTAGAAAAATCACTCGACTTCTACCGAGATCCCTAATTAGTAGAGCAGCTACTCGACCTAACATACTAGTATCCATCTCAAAAGGAAATCCTAAGGTAATGCAACTAGGGTTTCAGGCAACTCCTACACTTAAGTGTGCAGTACAAGCCTACAAACATTAAGTTTAGTAAAATAGCATATATAAACGGTTATGCATAAAACCGGGGCTTGCCTTCCAAAGCTGGGGCAGGCTGATCCTCGATGGCAGGCTCTGGTGCTGGATCCTGGGCTACCTCCTGAGCAACTCCTTGCTCTGGCACGAGGATGTATTCCCCGTCAGCGAGATTACAATCTATCGAATGCAATGCATGAGATATAAGTATAAATGTGACATGAACATTTATAAGGGTTATGCATAGTAAAACAATATTAAGTTTAGTGTTTCCCTAGGGTTTCTTTTTGATATCCTTAAGGGCTTTGTACTTTCATCTATTTCTCCCCCAGGTTTCCCTTTTCTTTCTATTGTGCTTCTTATTAAGTATCTTGAACTATGAGGGCTAGTTAACATTTTCCAAAAATGTTATAAAAATTACAGTGGGTAAATATTAACATTTGTGGGTCCTCTCAAAAATTTGAGGTGGATATTAATTAAGATACTACTTGTGCAAAATTAACAAAAACCAGGGTAAAAGGGCATTTTACACTATAGCTATGATTTAAGTGAAGTTTCTGTACCAAATTTTATTTTTGTCCAGATTCATAGGTGATATTATGCCTCTATGTTAAATATCACAGAAAAGACCTAATGTATATTTAGTTGTGGTTTTCTAAAGTTTAAGGCCAAAAAGGTACTTACAACTAACTTGGTATTTGAAAAATATCAAACAACAAAACTTACATTTTTCCTAGGTTCATAATAACATATTATTAGTTATCCCAAGGTTTGGGGTGGGTTCTCCTTAAGATTATTTTTCTAAGTTTTCATTGTTTTTATAAAATAAAAGGTATCCCATTTATTTTGTACTAAATAAGGGTCTAATAAAATTTTCCAGTGAACTTCACTGAATAAGTGAGCCAACAAAAATGTGGTTGCTTCTTGGTTGTTATTTTTGACTACCTTTTCTCTTTTCTTTAACTTTGAGTAAAAATGATTTTAAATGGTAAAACCTACCTAATTTGGTGCACTGAGGGGTTTACTATTTTTATACTGATTAGGGGGTGACTAAGTACTTCCCTGATTTTTCTTAACCTCAGGCTAACAGTGTAACCATTTTTCCCTCGATTATTTAGCTTTTGGCCAAATCAATATTTAATTCCAAACTTTAAATTCTTCTATAATACTAAGGGGGTTTTGCATTTTTCCTAGGTAATTTACATTATGTAGAGTCAGACAAAATTGGTTTGACCAAATTTGGTTGAATAAAACCGAAGTTATGCATTTTACAAGTTTTGTTTGTAATTAAATTAGAAATATTAAAAAGGTTTTCTGGAAAAACAGTTTACACCGAGGACCCTGGGCTTTTCTTAAACCAATCCTTTAACTTATACCCTTGCGCCACTATTCATTTGAGTCTCTGACAGTTCAAAAATCCCCCCGACTTCTATTCCTTCTTCCCTGAGGTCCCTCCCCCCTTTTGAACAGTACCCGCGAAAGTAATTAGGGCGGCGCGGCTTACCGGCGGCGAGGGAGGTCCAGTGAAGGACGGGGTTGGCTCCGGGAAGTCTCTACGGTCACGCCGAGGTACGGCTTGCCGTCGGTGATGGCCGAAATCGGCCGATCCATGAGCGCAGGCGGGCGGGCTCATCGGCGGTGAGTGCTCCGGCCTATCCACGGCGATACAGGTCACTCCAAGGGCACGAGAAGCTTCACGGGGTGCTAATGAGTCGACTCGTGCAAGGAATCAAAGAATAACTCACTGTGGAGCTCGGTCCACGTACGCCGGCGCTCGGGTGAAGTCCGGCGACCTTGATTCGGCGTCTCCGGTGAGGTACAGTCCAATTCCTTGCTCGGGGAGCTTCACCGAGGCACATAGAGTCTACTCCGAGGGTTGGATGGGGTTGGGAATGTCTGCACTGGCCGGTCTACGGTGGCGGGGGTTCGGGCGGCCGCTGGCACGCCGTGTGCAGGGCAAACGCCGGTGATCTCTTGCTTCGGTGAGGTTGAGAGCGCGCGGGGGAGCGGTCGAAGCCTTGGCTGGCTTTATAGGCGCGGGCGCAGGCAGGGAACACGGGCGTGGCTCAGCGCGACGCGGGGCGTGCGGGGTCGGGCGCTGGGCGTGCTCTGGCGCGTCCAGGGTGCGTCGAACACGTGGAAGTGTTCTTCTACCCTTCTTCCACAGCTCGCCGAGATCGCAAGCGTGCGAATCTTGGCAAAAATCCGGCGCAGGCCTCCTCCTGGCACCTATGGCTATCTCTTGTATGTGAGTTCCAAGGGAAGATAAGCCCTAGGTCAGAAGATTTTCGGACGCCAAATCTGGCTTGTCTCCCTGTCCACTTCGCAACAAAAGAGATGCCAAAACATGTCAAATGAAATTGGCTCGGTTTCAAACTTTTCCAGTGGGTGCCCTAGGTGGTTTGGCAACTTTTTGGTATTCAGACCAAGTGGTTTTGACGCCATTTACTAAGTGAACACGTTTGACCACTGACATTCCATTCTTCATGTATCCCTTCGAAAGGAAGGATTCACTAGGTCGAATGTGCCATATTTGACCGGGATGCTCTAAGTCACAAAGACTTTCCAAGCATTGCAAATTTGTGATTGGTGATTATGTATTTGGAATCCTTCAAGACTCCACAAATACCATAATCCAGTGACCACATATGCATATGTTGTCACTACATCTATCAACTGCACAAATAGATGATTTACTGCCGATAATATTGTATCGGAATTTGACTACTCACAATAGAGGAGAATTTATAGCATTAAAATAATGCTTGGGTTTGCGTATAAACCCAGTTGCTACTAGCCATGCTTTTTCACCACCTCATTGTTTCCAAGTCCATGAAAACAAACTTGTATCCACAGTAAGATACCTTGAAGTGAAAATAAGTTAACACTTCTTTCCGGTGAGCAAGGCTATCTCTGCCATATTGTATCACTCAACAAGATCCAGTTTGAGCATACACATGCTCTGCTATGGCCATAGTCTTTTGGATCACTTGGAGCGCATATATAATTTCTGAGATGTATGTGTCGACACTTGTAGCTTTTAAAGAACACACTTCTCCAATTGACATGAAGTCATTTTCTCATGTACCCTTATGATTCCTCATGAAATCCCAAAACGAGAATAAAGGGCTTCCGATAACCTAGCCTCATCAGTGCACACTGAGCTAGATTGTGAATGTCTTCCATTCACAGGATAATCCATATCCTCTATGTGTCCACCAACACTAGGTTGGTTACCAACAAATAGATGGTCTGCATTTACTATCTCAGAAGGTCTAGCCTTCAGCTGCTTGCAATCATCTTAATCCCAATTTGTGACCATACTTCTCCCCCTCTTATTTACAACATCATTGTAATAGGGAGTTGAGTGGTGTTCCATTTAACCACTCTTTCTGGCACTTCCACATAGGATTAATTTTAGTGACACCTCATACTAAATGCACATGGTAGTCAATTTGCAATTTCTTGCAAATCATTCGAACCCAAAGGTTCAGTTTTAGTACGTGATCTTGAGCCTGAATGCTTACTGTATTCATTATAATTTCCTAGCATTATTTTTGGTACTCGAAATCTCCCCCTAATGCCTGGAAAAGCTCATGATTCAAGCTAGCGTACGGGCCGTAAATATATTCTCATGAAGATATTCTAAAACCTAATGATTGACGGAGAATGAATTCTCACATAGATCCCTAGCTTTCTATGTGCCCATACATGTACGCTGCGGTGGTGAGATTGGGAACATACCCAATGTACGCATGGGAAATCTTTCATGGATTCCCACATACTAAAAACTATAGGGGCATGTTAGTTTGGTCTGAATTGGGCTGAATTAGAATTAGATTCTAGGGCAAGCCTGTTTGGATGCACTTGAAATTGGAAATCAACGTTCCACTCACTTTCCTAGCCCAAATCTAAAGCCCACAAGATATTCCTAGCTTGTGAAGACAGAAAACGATTCCTCTCCCCTCCCTCCTAGCACTGCATGTGTGACGCTCGGCGGCGGCCGGCACGGTGCATCCTCGGCTCCTCGCCTCACCTCCCGGTCCATCCTCATTGCTCTGCGCGTGCCTCACCTCGACACCAGCCTTCCCTCACGACACGGTTTGCACCCTTCCCCCATGTAGCACTCAAGTTGTATACAAAGAATAATAGAGAAATCTCCTCAATTTCCTGTGCCTCATTTGCATCATAAAAAGAGCATACATGTTGAGAGTGATCAATTAAAACCAAAGACACTAAAATAAAAGAAAATGCATCATATTGGAGTTTTACATGTTTGTGCATTAAATAAAAATAATAAGGATAATAAGATAATAAATACTAGAGTTTAAATCAAACCCTAAATTAAAATTTGGGTTTTGAAAAGGAGAAGAGAAATGATATAAAAATATAAATGATATACTATTATTCCCAAAAATTTGTATTTTCATTTCACAATATGATGGGAGGATAAAAAAATCTGCACAATGTTCAAATTCAAAATCCAAATTCAAACTAAACCTTAGAAATGAAGAAAATAGAAAGAAAAGATAAAAGAAAAAGAATAAAAAGCCTCATGGGCCGCGGAGCATCAATCTGGCCCGTCTCCACTTTCCTTCTGCTCCCCCACGGCCCACTCTTCTTTTCCCATCGTCGCGCCCACGCTGCTTCCCCCCCCCCCCGTCTCACTGGCGCGCGGGGCCCACTAGCCAGACCCGTGCCCATTCGCGCGCAGAGGCAGCGTTGTGACGCTGGCGTGTGGGGCTCCGGTGTCGGGCTTGTCTCCCCCGTATCGCAAGCTACGAAAAAAAAATCTGCCATCTGCGCGAACTCCGCGGGGTCGTTCCAACCGAATCCGCGCTTCTTTCTAGCTCGGCTTCCGAGATCCGGCTCGCTCGGGGCTATATAGGGGCTGGAGCGCCGCCTCTCTCTTCGCTTGCGACCACCCAAGAATCGCAGCAGACCACCGCCGGAGAGGGGAGAGAAGGAGGAAAGCTGCCGCGCGCTCTGATTGCCGCGCCGCCGCAGTGAACCTCGCCATTACTACCTTGCTACCCTCGGAGAGTTGCCCGGGGTCATCGGAGTGAAACTACCGACGTTGCTTGGGCTCTGGTGCGCGGTTGACGGAGTCACCGGGAACCAATTTCTCGCCGCTGGGACGTGGGCACCACCGTACTCGCCCCAGACCACCGCGCCACCCGTGCCCGTTTTGGTGTGCGGGGAGTCTCGCCTGACGCCACTGAAGCTTCTCATCGCATCGCTAGTCGAGAAGGACCCCTGGACCTCGGTAATTTCTCGACGGCGACCGCTACACCCCCGCCAATCCGCTGCTCACCGAGGACCGATCTCCAGCGCACGCCATCTCCGGTGAGTACCTGTCCACCGTGTTCGCGCAACCTTCCCTTCGCCCTGCATCAGTTCAATTGGGGATTAGGGCGCTTAATCGCCGGAAGGGCTGCGCCGGCGAGGACTCGATCGCAGAGCGAGCGCCGCCGTGGCCGGCCGTAGTCGCTGGGAGAGGGAAGAAGAAGGACGACCGTGGACCGTTGATCTGCTTGTGTTCGGTCGCGATTAGATGTTAGGATACCGGTACGGCGGGAGCAATCCGGTCCGTCCGTCTCTAATCGGGCGCATAAGATTCACCATGGGTAGTATTAGATCCGGGCGGTTGATTTCGGATCCAACGGCCGCGGCAGCGTACCGGTTCAAGGGAATGTGGAACTAATCTAGGTCGTAGGAATCGGATCGGACGACTGAAATTGAGAATCACCCTTCGGCCTGTCTGTTTCGCAAAGGAGCCCTTGGACTATTTAGCATTTAACCCGCTGTCCAGGGGGAATGTTGGCTGTATCTAAGAATTTTTATAGGATAAGCCCCTGCGCTTTCTGGAATTTGAGGCCCAGTCCAGAGGCGTTTAAAAACAGAGAAATAATATTAGAAATTCATTTTTAATACAAAAACAATTCCAGAAACTTGTAAAATGCATAGAAAATTCATTTTTACTCCAAATTGAACCATTCCAATTTCTAAAATTTTGTAATATTATTCTCTAACACTTAGAGTCACTGTTTTGACATGAACTCTGTTAGAAAATTTATTTATCATTTAACCCTATTTCAAGCACATTAAATCTTAGAAAATTCATAACTTGAATTCTATAACTCCAAATTTAGTGATTCCAGTTCCTATGATTTCATTTTAATATGTAGATTTTTACTGTATATTTTATTTACATGTTTGATGTGATGTTAATTTATGCTATACTATGTATGTATTGTGTTGATGTGAGTAGACGAGCAAGCCACTGTGGATTCTGAGGTTCAACAAGTAGAGATAGCTGAGCAGGAGCTCATTGAAGGCAAGCTGTGCCCTTGATCACTTACTTTTCCCAGCCATGTTCTTATTAATTATAATGATCTGCATAGGTTAATTTTGATGGGATCCAATAGGTTACCCCAGTTTTGGTTATCTTTATACCTTGATCACCCCTGAAATATTTTTGGGTAGTACCTGCTATTGCTTTATGTGGATTTGGGTATGAAGATACACTATTCATGATTATTCTGTTATTATCTTGTTATTATTACTATTCATGTTAAGATCATTATGTTAATGGGAACATGGAGCGACCACCCGGGAAAACAGTGCTACCACAAGGGTTTAATGGGACGCCCTTGGCTGATTAACTAGGAAAGCTAGTGGAGGTCTTCCTTACCCGAAAGGGGCAAGGGCAGTAGGGGAGTGGTCAGTGTAGGGAGGTCCTTGGGTTGATTTTGCTGCGATGGCGGTCAGGCAAGAACCCTGCATTGGAGCTTCCTATAAACTGTAGCGGGATTTCTGAAGCTAGTGGAACTTTGTAAAGGCCTCGTAGTGTTACCCTGCCTCGCCTCCTCGGTAGAGGTGTATGGGATTGGCCATCTCTTGGCAGATGGGTAACATGACTTGTGGGTAAAGATGCGCAACCTCTGCAGAGTGTAAAACTGGTATACTAGCCGTGCTCACGGTCATGAGCGGCTCGGACCCTCACATGATTAATTATGGAACTTAAAGTTAATTTGACATTTGCATCGCATTTGGGATTATTTTACTATTAATTTCTTTATTATTATTAAGGTTTGGTATTTACTTACACTTAGTAATTGCTAATAAAATTTTGACCAACTTATAAAAGCAATGCTCAGCCTCAGCCTTTATTCCATTGATCAGCCTTACACTTCATGAACTCCCACCTTTGGTGAGTTCATGCCACATTATTCCCCACGACTTGTTGAGCGATGAACGTATGTGAGCTCACTCTTGCTGTCTCACACCCCCCCACAGGAGAAGAACAGGTGGTTCAGGAGGAGCCACAAGGCGAGGAGTATGATCTGATCTAGGTGGCGTTTCTCAGTTGACATTGGCGCCGATGATCCTTAGTTCGTTTTACATTTATTCTTTTATTTTGTGATAAGACTTCCGCTATGTAATAAATACTCTGATGTTTTGTGACATTTATCTCTATACACTCTGTTATTATATATGTTGTCTTCTTTGGCGCATGTATGAGATGCACTCGGCTTTGTCCCTTAAAACCGGGTGTGACAGAAGTGGTATCAGAGGAAATGTTGACTGTAGGACGAAACCTAGATAGAAGTGGACAAAACCCTTACCTACTTACCTTACTCTAATTCTTTCTATACTTATCTTGACCCTATCTCACCTTCTACTGTTCTACTCTGATCATTCTTATCTTTTCTATTCTAAGACAAGATGGATTTCACACCTTGGAATCCCTACCCCTATGACATTTTTAAGAGATAGGAGGCCTAAGACCAAACTAAAACTATTTCTATATTTAAAAATGTTGGATGATTGTTCTGATGATAAATGCTTGATTTGCTTCTTTGATTGATTGAAATAGTATAGACGGGCATCTTAGCATGTACCACCATAAGGTAATGAATTAGCTTTAGTAGGTGACACACTAATCTACTTAGCTAATAAATCCCCCGCAGTAACATTCTTCGTAATCACCTGCCTTGTCTACAATCCTTTCTTTCGTACCCTATGTTTCTAACGCAGATGGGCTACCCCTATAGTGTTAGAAGAGAGCACTATAGACGTGATCCTTGGTATGTCGTGGTTAAGAAAGGTAAAGGCAGTTTATACATTGTGCTAAAGGAACCATAGAAGTCACCAGTTCCAAAAAAGAAAGATTTAAAGTTGGAATTGCAGTAACTACCGCCACCAAACAAGCGGCATTCTTGGTCGATGGGAAGTTTGTTGGTGACGACATCCGTGTGGTTAAGGATTTTCTGGATGTCTTTCCAGAGGAGTTATCAGGGATGCCACCAGAGACGGAAGTTGAGTTTGTCGTAGATCTCTTACTGGAACTGCTCCTATTTCTAAATGGCCATATAGGATGTGTGTGCAAGAGTTAAAAGAACTCAAGAAGCACTTAACGGAGTTGCAAGAGGCTGGTTACATTCGTTCGAGTCTTCACCTTGGAGAGCACCGGTTTTGTTTGTACAGAAGAAATATGGATTGCAAGAGATGTGTGTGGATTAAAGGTCCCTTAATGGTGTCACTATGAAGAACAAGTATCCATTACCCCACATTGAAGATTTATTTGATCAGATGATAGGTGCTAGGGTATTCTCGAAGATTTATCTCCGATCGGGTTATCATCAAATGAAGATTAGGCCATTGGATATTCCCAAGACGGATTTCTCGACCCGATATGGTTTATATGAGTTCACTGTTATGTCATTTGGTCTAACTAATGCACCAGCCTATTTTATGGATCTGAAGAATAAGGTGTTTATGGAGTATTTGGACAGTTTCGTCGTAGTATTTATCGACGATATTCTTATCTATTTTAAGAGTGAAAGTGATCATGAGGAACACCTGAGATTGGTGCTACAAAAGCTACGAGATAATCAACTCTACGCCAAGTTTAGCAAATGCGAGTTTTGGATTGACGAGGTGCCATTCCTTGGACATATCATATCTAATGGAGGAATATCAGTGGATCCTGCTAAAGTCAAGGAGATAGTGGCGTGGAGCATACCCACTACAGTTATGGAGATTCGAAGTTTCTTGGGACTTGCAGGATATTATCGGAGATTTATTGAAGGGTTCTCTAAGATTGCCAAGCCTATGACCTCACTTTTGGAGAAAGGAAGAGAATTTAAGTGGGATGAGAAGTGCCAAGAAAGCTTTGATCAATTAACGAAGAGATTGATGTCACCACCAATGTTGATTATGCTAGATCTATAGAAGGGATTTGACATTTATTGTGATGCATGTGGCTAAGGATTAGGATGTGTGCTCATGCAAGAAGGACATGTGATCACCTACGCGTCTCGTCAGTTGCAGAAACATGAATTGAACTACCCCACGCATGACTTAGAACTGGATGTCGTTGTGCATGCACTTAAGATTTGGAGACACTACGTTATGGGAACTAAGTGCCAAGTATACACGGATCATAAGAGCTTGAAGTACATATTCACTCAGAAGGATCTCAACCTTAGGCAACGCCGTTGGTTGGAGCTCATTAAGGATTATGATTTGGAGATTCACTATCACCCGGGCAAGGCAAATTTGGTTGCAGATGCCTTGAGTCGAAAGGAGCATGTTCACTCAGTTGTTGTTGCCCAGCTACCCGATGAGATTGTTGAGAATTTCAGGAGACTTAGCCTGGGGATAGTTGCTCACACTGAAACAGTTACTATTGATGTGGAACCTACCTTGGAGCAAGAAATCCACAAAGAACAAATTAGTGATGCTAAGATACAATAGACTGAGGATCTTATTACGGAAGGTAGAGGTCCGGAATTCACGGAAGATGAGTAAAGCACAGTGTGGTTCAAGGACAGGATATGTGTCCCTGATATTGAAAGCCTTCGTGAGACTATACTGAAGGAAGCCCATGACTCGAATTAATCTATTCATCCTGGTAGTACCAAGATGTATCAGGATTTGAAGCAGAAGTATTGGTGGTACGTTTGAAGAGAGATGTGGCTGCACATGTGGCTATGTGCGATGTGTGTCAAAGAGTTAAGGCTAAACACGAGAGGCCAACTTGACTACTGCACCCACTAAAGATACCTGAGTGGGAGTGGGAAGAGATTGGTAAAGGTTTCATTACTGGATTGCCTCGCACCTCGAAAGGATACGTTTCTATATGGGTTATTGTGGATAGACTGACCAAAGTGGCTCATTTCATTCCGGTCAAGACAACTTATAAGGTATCTCAATTGGTAGAGTATATGTGGTTTGGATTATGTCTCTACACAAAGTACCTAAGAAGATCGTTTCGGATAGAGGATCACAATTTACCTCCAGATCTTGGAAAAGTTTTCATGAGAACATGGATACGAAGTTGAATTTTAGTACAACCTATCACCTTCAGAATGATGGACAAACAAAAAGGGGCTAATCAAGTATTGGAGGACATGTTGAGAGCTTGTGCCCTTCAGCATGGTAGTAGTTGGACAAGAGTCTACCTAAAGCTGAGTTCTCATATAATAATAGCTATCAGGCCAGTTTGAAGATGTCACCGTTTGAGGCTTTGTATGGCAGAAAGTGCAGGACTCCATTATATTGGGATCAAACTGGTGAAAGGCAGTTGTTTGGGCCTGAGATTATACAAGAAGCAGAGGAACAAGTTCAGCAAATAAGGGAGAATTTGAGAACTGCACAATCCAGGCAGAAAAGCTATGCTGATACCCGGAGAAGACTACTTGAGTTTAAGGAGGGAGATTATGTTTATTTGAAGGTGTCACCACTCCGGGGTATGAGAAGATTCAAAGTCAAAGGAAAGTTGTCCCCTCGCTTTATTGGACCCTTCTTAATCTTAAAGCGAGTGGGGGAGGTTGCATATCAATTGGAGTTACCGGATCGTCTTGCGGATGTTCATGATGTATTTCATGTATCTCAGCTGAAGAAATGTCTCAGGGTACCTGAGGAGCAATTACCAATGGAGGACCTTAGTGTTCAAGAGGATTTGACTTATGCTGAGTACCCCATCAAGATTCTTGATACATTGACTCGAGTTACAAGAAATAAGGTTATAAAGATGTGTAAAGTACAATGGAGCCACCACGGTGAAGATGAAGCAACTTGGGAAAGAGAAGAAGAGCTTCGTATAGATTTTCCCCACCTTTTCCCTAGATCTTCCTAAATCTCGAGGACGAGATTATTTTTAAGGAGGGTAGGATTTGTAGCACTCAAGTTGTATACAAAGAATAATAGAGAAATCTCCTCAATTTCCTGTGCCTCATTTGCATCATAAAAAGAGCATACATGTTGAGAGTGATCAATTAAAACCAAAGACACTAAAATAAAAGAAAATGCATCATATTGGAGTTTTACATGTTTGTGCATTAAATAAAAATAATAAGGATAATAAGATAATAAATACTAGAGTTTAAATCAAACCCTAAATTAAAATTTGGGTTTTGAAAAGGAGAAGAGAAATGATATAAAAATATAAATGATATACTATTATTCCCAAAAATTTGTATTTTCATTTCACAATATGATGGGAGGATAAAAAAATCTGCACAATGTTCAAATTCAAAATCCAAATTCAAACTAAACCTTAGAAATGAAGAAAATAGAAAGAAAAGATAAAAGAAAAAGAATAAAAAGCCTCATGGGCCGCGGAGCATCAATCTGGCCCGTCTCCACTTTCCTTCTGCTCCCCCACGGCCCACTCTTCTTTTCCCGTCGTCGCGCCCACGCTGCTTCCCCCCCCCCCCCCGTCTCACTGGCGCGCGGGGCCCACTAGCCAGACCCGTGCCCATTCGCGCGCAGAGGCAGCGTTGTGACGCTGGCGTGTGGGGCTCCGGTGTCGGGCTTGTCTCCCCCGTATCGCAAGCTACGAAAAAAAATCCGCCATCTGCGCGAACTCCGCGGGGTCGTTCCAACCGAATCCGCGCTTCTTTCTAGCTCGGCTTCCGAGATCCGGCTCGCTCGGGGCTATATAGGGGCTGGAGCGCCGCCTCTCTCTTCGCTTGCGACCACCCAAGAATCGCAGCAGACCACCGCCGGAGAGGGGAGAGAAGGAGGAAAGCTGCCGCGCGCTCTGATTGCCGCGCCGCCGCAGTGAACCTCGCCATTACTACCTTGCTACCCTCGGAGAGTTGCCCGGGGTCATCGGAGTGAAACTACCGACGTTGCTTGGGCTCTGGTGCGCGGTTGACGGAGTCACCGGGAACCAATTTCTCGCCGCTGGGACGTGGGCACCACCGTACTCGCCCCAGACCACCGCGCCACCCGTGCCCGTTTTGGTGTGCGGGGAGTCTCGCCTGACGCCACTGAAGCTTCTCATCGCATCGCTAGTCGAGAAGGACCCCTGGACCTCGGTAATTTCTCGACGGCGACCGCTACACCCCCGCCAATCCGCTGCTCACCGAGGACCGATCTCCAGCGCACGCCATCTCCGGTGAGTACCTGTCCACCGTGTTCGCGCAACCTTCCCTTCGCCCTGCATCAGTTCAATTGGGGATTAGGGCGCTTAATCGCCGGAAGGGCTGCGCCGGCGAGGACTCGATCGCAGAGCGAGCGCCGCCGTGGCCGGCCGTAGTCGCTGGGAGAGGGAAGAAGAAGGACGACCGTGGACCGTTGATCTGCTTGTGTTCGGTCGCGATTAGATGTTAGGATACCGGTACGGCGGGAGCAATCCGGTCCGTCCGTCTCTAATCGGGCGCATAAGATTCACCATGGGTAGTATTAGATCCGGGCGGTTGATTTCGGATCCAACGGCCGCGGCAGCGTACCGGTTCAAGGGAATGTGGAACTAATCTAGGTCGTAGGAATCGGATCGGACGACTGAAATTGAGAATCACCCTTCGGCCTGTCTGTTTCGCAAAGGAGCCCTTGGACTATTTAGCATTTAACCCGCTGTCCAGGGGGAATGTTGGCTGTATCTAAGAATTTTTATAGGATAAGCCCCTGCGCTTTCTGGAATTTGAGGCCCAGTCCAGAGGCGTTTAAAAACAGAGAAATAATATTAGAAATTCATTTTTAATACAAAAACAATTCCAGAAACTTGTAAAATGCATAGAAAATTCATTTTTACTCCAAATTGAACCATTCCAATTTCTAAAATTTTGTAATATTATTCTCTAACACTTAGAGTCACTGTTTTGACATGAACTCTGTTAGAAAATTTATTTATCATTTAACCCTATTTCAAGCACATTAAATCTTAGAAAATTCATAACTTGAATTCTATAACTCCAAATTTAGTGATTCCAGTTCCTATGATTTCATTTTAATATGTAGATTTTTACTGTATATTTTATTTACATGTTTGATGTGATGTTAATTTATGCTATACTATGTATGTATTGTGTTGATGTGAGTAGACGAGCAAGCCACTGTGGATTCTGAGGTTCAACAAGTAGAGATAGCTGAGCAGGAGCTCATTGAAGGCAAGCTGTGCCCTTGATCACTTACTTTTCCCAGCCATGTTCTTATTAATTATAATGATCTGCATAGGTTAATTTTGATGGGATCCAATAGGTTACCCCAGTTTTGGTTATCTTTATACCTTGATCACCCCTGAAATATTTTTGGGTAGTACCTGCTATTGCTTTATGTGGATTTGGGTATGAAGATACACTATTCATGATTATTCTGTTATTATCTTGTTATTATTACTATTCATGTTAAGATCATTATGTTAATGGGAACATGGAGCGACCACCCGGGAAAACAGTGCTACCACAAGGGTTTAATGGGACGCCCTTGGCTGATTAACTAGGAAAGCTAGTGGAGGTCTTCCTTACCCGAAAGGGGCAAGGGCAGTAGGGGAGTGGTCAGTGTAGGGAGGTCCTTGGGTTGATTTTGCTGCGATGGCGGTCAGGCAAGAACCCTGCATTGGAGCTTCCTATAAACTGTAGCGGGATTTCTGAAGCTAGTGGAACTTTGTAAAGGCCTCGTAGTGTTACCCTGCCTCGCCTCCTCGGTAGAGGTGTATGGGATTGGCCATCTCTTGGCAGATGGGTAACATGACTTGTGGGTAAAGATGCGCAACCTCTGCAGAGTGTAAAACTGGTATACTAGCCGTGCTCACGGTCATGAGCGGCTCGGACCCTCACATGATTAATTATGGAACTTAAAGTTAATTTGACATTTGCATCACATTTGGGATTATTTTACTATTAATTTCTTTATTATTATTAAGGTTTGGTATTTACTTACACTTAGTAATTGCTAATAAAATTTTGACCAACTTATAAAAGCAATGCTCAGCCTCAGCCTTTATTCCATTGATCAGCCTTACACTTCATGAACTCCCACCTTTGGTGAGTTCATGCCACATTATTCCCCACGACTTGTTGAGCGATGAACGTATGTGAGCTCACTCTTGCTGTCTCACACCCCCCCACAGGAGAAGAACAGGTGGTTCAGGAGGAGCCACAAGGCGAGGAGTATGATCTGATCTAGGTGGCGTTTCTCAGTTGACATTGGCGCCGACGATCCTTAGTTCGTTTTACATTTATTCTTTTATTTTGTGATAAGACTTCCGCTATGTAATAAATACTCTGATGTTTTGTGACATTTATCTCTATACACTCTGTTATTATATATGTTGTCTTCTTTGGCGCATGTATGAGATGCACTCGGCTTTGTCCCTTAAAACCGGGTGTGACACCCCACCTCGCTGCTTCTGACTCTCGAGCCGCGTGGAGGAGATCTCGAGGCGCCCTCCTCCGCCTCGGTAGGCTCGCCTGCCTTGCGGGTCGCGGTCGCGTCGCGGGTGGACCTTCTGACTTGTCCGGTTCTCCCCACCCCTGCGTGCGCTGCGAGCTCGGCTGTGTGCCTTCGTGAAAGGGGGTGCGAACGACCAGATGGGGATCTGATCAGACAAGCGAACGAGGACAGGAATGGGCATGGGGGTGCCGCGCCCACGATATCCATCGTCCCCGGCGAGGCGGCGACACTGCTACTGTAGGTGCGAGCCGCGAGCGGGCATGACTCCAGAGATATCATCATTCATCACAGTAAACTTATTACGACTGACTGATCGGCATTGGACTGCTGCAGCGTAGGTGGAGTGGAGATTGGATTGGGTCCGATAGCTACTGGCCTGCCGTTTGCGATTCAATACGTTAAACTTGCTGATGAAATGCTACACTTGGCTCGTTAAGATTCAATTTGCTCGTCAGCGAGTCAAAATCGCTCGTCTAGCTGGACCAGCTCATGTGGAACCATGCCTAGTGAGCTCTCCAGCTAAGAACCGTTGGCCAAATAAATCCTTTTGTTGGGTGTGGATCAGCTCATGTGGAACCATGCCTACCTTGCCTGCTCACTTGTGAAAGACGAATGTTCCCCCAGTGCATATTTGCATTGCATTCTATATTCGCATTGCATTGCTTTATTTAATTTGCCGGTCTTGCATGCACTGTATACATATACATATCATTATGTTCTCCTATTCTTCTTTGAATTAGTGATATATATAATGTTTTCTCAAGTGTGCTTATGATGTATGGTTTATCTGCTGTAGATGCCTCACAACAACTTAGAATTGGTTAGAAGAAATTTGGAGGAAATGAGAGAGAGGCGTAGGAAGAAGAGGCTGAGAGTAGCATCCTTATTTGTTGCAACTGTCGTGGGCATGATTGTGGAATATTATTATCGGAAAAGACCTAGACATCTTATGGATCCCTCTGAGGTGATAGAGAGAGATGTAGCTGGTCGGAAACAAATGCTAAGGAATCTATATCAAGGATCAAATGTTTATTGCTATGACAGTTTGCGTCTAACTAAGAGATCCTTTTCGGACCTATGCACTATCTTACGTGAGAGGTGCGATATGCGTGACACCTTGAATGTGTCGGTAGAAGAAAATGTTGCTATCTTTTTGCTTGTAGTGGGTCATGGCACTAAGATGAGGATGATTCGTAGCTCATACGGGTGGTCACTTGAACCAATTAGCCGCTATTTCAATGAGGTGTTGAGAGGTGTTCTATCATTATGCCATGAATTTATCAAGCTTCCTGATCCTTTAGCTGTACAACCTGAAGATTCTAAGTGGAGGTTGTTTGAAGATTGCCTTGGAGCACTAGATGGTACACACATTGATGTTTTTGTACCTTTGGCTGATCAAGGGAGGTATAGGAATAGGAAGCAACAAATAACCACCAATGTTTTGGGAGTTTGTGATTGACACATGAAGTTTATTTATGTTCTAGTTGGATGGGAAGGGTTAGCTTCAGATTCACGTGTGCTACCTGATGCCATGTCTCGGGATGATGCATTTGCTATTCCAAGTGGAAAATGTTATCTAGTAGATGCTGGATACACCAATGGACCAGGCTTTCTTGCTCCATATCGATCCACTCGCTACCACTTGAATGAGTGGGCTGCCCAAGGGAATAACCCATCCAATGCCAAGGAATTGTTCAATTTGCGCCATTCAACAGCTAGAAATGTGATAGAGAGAACGTTTGGGCTATTGAAGATGAGGTGGGCTATATTAAGGAAAAACTCATATTTTGACTTACAAAATCAGATTAGGATCATCAATGCTTGTTGCATATTGCACAACTTTGTAAGGGATAGGCAAAGAGATATGGATGATTTACTTTTAGGCCAAGTTGATCAAGTAATATCTGTTAAATCTCATGATGTTCAAAGTGAAGTGAGTATGATTACCAATGTGCAATCATCAAATCAATGGACTAACTTTAGGGACACCAAAGCTAACCAAATGTTTGATGATTACCAAGCGAGACGTGGACAATGTATGATAATTTTTTTAATATATTTTTTTGCAAATATTGTGTTGCTCCTCAATAACTCTACTAACCTTTGTAATTTTTTTATTTGTAGGATATGGAGAAGGGTAAGAAGTCAGGCTTGGGTAGGGGCTACATTTCTTGGAATGATGATATGGACAAGGCACTTCTTGACACATTCGTGGAGTACTACAACAAGGGTGACAGATGCCAAAATGTGTGGAAGTCTCATATCTACACGGCTACTATCAAGAATGTGCGAGAAAAGTGCAATGTGGAAATCACAAAAGACAACATCATGTCAAGGAACAAGACATTTAACAAGCACCACACTATCATCAATGGTATGCTACAAACAAGTGGCTTTGGTTGGGATTGGAACAAGAACAAGATATCCGTCGATAGTGATTCTGTATGGGAGGCTTATGTGGCGGTAAGTTTCAGTTTTTTTGTTTTTCTGCTATTACACTATCATTAATGGTTTTTTGTTTTTTAGCTACATGGTCAAATCTGAAATTTGCATGTGCCCTTTAATAAGTTTGTTGATCTGATACTGTAAAAATGGGTTCTTACTGCTTTTGTTTGCTGCTGCTTGCTGCTATTAAAGGGTAAAGAGCATGATACCTCAAATTGTTTTCTGCAGAAAAATAAAGAAAGGGTAAAAATGGGTGGTTGCTGCTATTAGTAAGTTTTTTGATCTGATACCTTTAATAAGTTTGTCGATCTGATACCTCAAATTGTTTTCTGCAGAAAAATAAAGAAGCTAATGGGTACAGACACAAGACAGTCTTATATTGGGACTCGATCAACTTGGTGTTTAGGAAAGATCATGCAACCGGTGAAGCGGCAAAGACCCCAGCTGATGGTGCGAGAGATATGAGTAAGGAAGAGGGAACCGATAAAGAGCTTACTTCATCAACAACCTGAGGAAGCTTGAAGAGGCAACGGTCCAATGATTCCTTCACCTCAATGATGGCAGAGAAATTAGACAAGTTCACTGAAGCTATTAGGGATGAAGCACCAAAAGGCCCGACATCAAAAGAAATTTTTAGCACATTGGAGGAGATAGATGGGTTAGATGAAGACACATTTTTAGACTTGTTTGATATCTTAACAGGTGATGCGCGCAAGTACGAGTCCTTATTGGCACTTCTATTGATTCTGAGGAAGAGATGGCTGTTGAAGCAACTTAAAAAGTGAACCGAGTTGTGGTTGGGTGAATTGAACTGTTGTTGGGTGTGTTGATGTTGTTGTCTTAGTTTATGTTGGGTGAATTGAACATCACATTGAGTAGCAAGTAATGTGTTCCAAGGATATGTGGATATTTGAGACAAATCTACATTATTATTACTATCTCGTGATGCATGTTGCTTGATAAATTGTAGGGTGAAAACTTGTCTCTAATCTATTACACATGTATATGACTCATCAAGGCACATGTGCACACAAGAAACATGTGTATTTTTTCGTGTGCAAGTTGATGTGGTTACTTCCCTCCAAATATGTAAATTTCATATATAACTATCCAAACAAGATATTGAATTTGATTCATGGAAAAGAATTCCATTAGCATCCAAACAAAAAAATTGAATTGAATCAAATTCTAAGGAATTACTTTCTTTAGGAATCTAATATCTAGAATGTTATTCATGGAATGAGTTTCATTTCCAAGGAAACAAACGGGCCCTAGGGGAACTTGTACATGTAGTACATGCAGTTAATCACAAGTCAGGAGTGTGCATAAACTTCCTGACTCCAACCATAACTAGTTGGAAGTGACAATTCATTCCTGTTGGGGACTTGTTCTCAAATGCTATGAGTTAAGAACAAGGCAACACAAAATGTTAATGGTTAAAGATCTTCGTCCTTCAAAGCATTATCTACCTTAGGATATAATGATCTTCAGACGAAGGTTATGAAGGACATACCTTCATCATCTCAGTATATAATAATGAAAGTAGAAGCATATGAAACATGGAAAATATCATGAATAATCATATGACATCATTAGGATATTTTTATAATATCATCATGAATAAACATGAACAATATAGAATTACATTTATACCTTCGGCTTGACAGAAGGTGAAAATCCAGGTGTGACGCGCGAGTGAATACAAGTCAGCATGAACAGTACGGTGCTACTGTTCATCTATTTATAGGCATAGGACGCAGCCTGTGTAAAATTACATCCATGCCCTTGACATTTACTATTGACTAAGGGATAATCTATCGAGGACTAGACAGCCTTTTCCCCTTTAAGTCGGTTTCATTTTCCACCACTAAGCCGAAGCTTCTCCACAGGTAGCTTCGGAACTGGTTCATCCTTCTCCCAAACCGCGCTTTTCATATCATGTACAGCTTCATCCCAAGGCCGAAGGTCCCTGTATATATATTATACTTGGAAAATATGTTAGTCGTGTTTTTGAGGACCTCCGGAAGATAAAGGCCCCCAACAGTAGCCCCTCGCAATATTAATTTGTTGTGACAACAAATTCAGACTGCGACATGAATGAAGGCCTTAAGCCGAAGGTCCGAAAAAACACCTTCCCTTCGCTAGAATAGCGAAAGTCAATGACAAACAGGGCCCGCCAAGTTGCAAAGCGTTATGCATATAAATAGGAACCCACAGCAACAGCATTTGATACGCCATTTCTGCTGTTTGCGTTGTGAAAGGGAAATGTGCCCTTGGGCCATTTCTATAATGTTTTGGTGATTAAGTGCCCAACACACATTCTCTAAGTTCTGAATGTGCCAAAGATTGAAGAAGTGCAAATCATGTAACAAGGTACGTTTCTAGACTTAGTACATTGTTTTGAGTACTAACATATATTGTCTAAGTGCTAGAAACAGGAGAAAAGGAATTGGAAAAGAGTTGGCTCCTGCTCGGTCTGGGTGCCCCGGACTGTCCGGTGGTGCACCGGATAGTGTCCGGTGGAGCACCAGACAGTGTCTGGTGCGCCAGGCGAGTCCAAGGTGAACTGGTCGCTCTCGGGACTCGACGACGGCGTACGGCTATAATTCACCGGATTGTCCGGTGGTGCACCGGACTGTCCGGTGAGTTGTCCGCGGCGAAGTCGTCGCTCCCGGGAAAAGGATTAGCAGCGTACGGCTAAAATTCACCGGACTGTCCGGTGAGCCAATGGTCGACTGCGCAACGGTCGACCGCGCAATCCACGGGCGACGCGTGGCTCGCTCCAACAGTCGGCAGGGGGCACCGGACTGTCCGATGTGCACCGGACAGTGTCCAGTGCGCCAACTGCCACGAATCTGCAATGGTCGTCTGTGCCAGAATAGGAAGGAGATTCGCACTAGACTGTCTATAGTGACTGTCCGGTGGCGCACCGGACAGTCCGGTGCGCCACCCGACAGAAGGCAATCTTAGCCTTCGTTATTGGTCTCCAACGGCTCCTAGCTACCTTGGGGCTATAAAAGGGACCCCTAGGCGCATGGAGGAGTAACCCAAGCATTCACTAAGCATTCTAAGTCTCCCACACTCCGTCTCCGCGCACTTGATCGATTGTGTTAGTGATTTGAGCTCCATTCTAGTTGTGAACTCGTTGTGCTTCATTTTGAGCTCAAGTCTTGGCTTGTGTGCGTGTGTGTGCTGCGGATTTGTGTGTGTTGCTCCCCAACCTTACTCTTGTGCTTTTATTGTGATCTTTGTTGTAAGGGCGAGAGACTCCAACTTGTGGAGATTCCTCGCAAACGGGAAAAAGAGAAAAGGAAGAAAAGTCATGGTATTCAAGTTGATCATTGGATCACTTGAAAGGGGTTGGGTGCAACCCTCGTCCATTGGGACGCCACAACATGGATGTAGGCAAGTATTACTTGGCCGAACCATGGGATAAAATCGCGTGTCTCTTGTGTTGATCTCTTTGTGATTGTTTTGCCCACAAGGACTCACTTCTCAACTACTTAGTCGCACTAACATTTCTATAACCAAGTTTTGTGGCTATTTAGAGTTGAATTTTACAGGATCACCTATTCACCCCCCCCCCTCTAGGTGCTCTTAATTGGTATCAGAGCCATTCTCTTCACATAAGGGACTAATCGCCTAAAGAGATGGATCCTAAGGGAAAGGGGATGGTGGTCAACGATAAGGAGAAGGAGTCCATCTTCAACGAGCCAAGAGATGACAAGCCCACTGACTCTGGCTCGAGTCACAAGAAGAAGGACGGGAAGAGGAAGAGGCGCATCAAGAAGATTGTCTACTACGACAGCGACGAATCTTCTTCTTCACCAAGAGACGATGACGATGATGACTCGTCTAAAAAGAAACCTGTTAATTCAAATTATTCATTTGATTATTCTCGCATTCCATTCAATTCCAATGCTCATTTGCTTTCAATTCCTCTTGGTAAACCTCCACACTTTGATAGAGAGGACTACTCTTTTTGGAGTCACAAAATGCATAGTCAGTTATTTTCTCTCCATCCTAGTGTTTGGGAGATAGTTGAAAATGGAATGCACTTTGATAGTACGGATAACCCTGTATTTATTAATGAGCAAATTCATAAGAATGCACAAGCTACCACTGTTTTGCTAGCATCCTTGTGCAGGGACAAATACAACAAGGTGAGCAGCTTGGACAACGCCAAGCAAATCTGGGACACCCTCAAAATATCACATGAGGGAAACGATGCCACCATGATCACCAAAATAGAGTTGGTGGAAGGCGAGCTGGGAAGGTTCGCGATGATCAGGGGAGAGGAGCCAACACAAACGTACAACGGGCTCAAGACCCTGGTCAACAAGATTAGGAGCTATGGAAGCATGAGATGGACGGACCACGATGTCGTACGACTTATGCTCAGGTCTTTTACTGTTGTTGACCCTCATCTTGTAAACCTCATCAGTGAAAATCTCAGGTACACAAAGATGATGCCCGAGGAGATACTCGAAAAATTTGTGAGCGGGCACATGATGGTCAAGGAGGCAAGGTATGTTGATGATGCATTAAACGGCCCAATGCCCATCTACGAGCCGCAGCCCGTTGCGCTCAAGGTAACAAGCAGCAAGGAGGTGCTACCTAGCAAGGTGGCACAAGTGGAGGCCGCTGGCCTCAACGAAGATGAAATGGCACTTATCATCAAGCGCTTCAAGACCGCTCTAAAAGGACGCAAGGAGCACCCTAACAAGAACAAAGCTAAGGGGGAGCGCTCCTGCTTCAAATGTGGTAAGACTGGTCACTTTATAGCAAATTGTCCCGATAATACTAGTGACCAGGAACAAGAAAAGAGTGGGAAGAAAGAGAAGAAAAAGAGCTACAGGAAGGCAAAGGGCGAGGCACACCTCAGAAAGGAATGGGACTCGGACTGCTCTTCTTCCGACTCCGACGATGAAGGACTCGCTGCCTCAGCCTTCAACAAGTCCTCTCTTCCCCAACGAACGACACACCTGCCTCATGGCCAAGGAGAAAAAGGTAAGTGTTCGTGATACCCCTAAATACACTACTAGTGATGACGATTCTAGTGATGATGAAGTAGATTATACTAATTTATTTAAAGGTTTAGATAGAACTAAAGTAGATAAAATCAATGAGTTAATTGATGCTTTAAATGAAAAAGATAGATTGTTAGAGAAGCAATAGGATATTTTATATGAAGAGCATGATAAATTTGTTAGTGTTCAAAAATCCCTTGCTCTAGAAATTAAGAGAAATGAAATGTTATCCTCTGAATTGTCTGTCTGTCATGAATCTATCTCTAGTCTAAAGATTTTGAATGATGATTTAAATGCTAAACTAGAGAAAGCTAATACTACTAGATCTTGTGTAGAACATGTAGTTATTTGCAATAGATGCAAGGATTTTGATATTAATGCTTGTGATGAACATCTTGCATCCATTACTAAATTAAATAATGAAGTGGCAAGTCTTAATGCTCAACTTAAGACTTGAAAGGTTGATTTTGATAAGTTAAAATTTGCTAGGGATGCCTACACCGTTGGTAGACACCCCTCAATTAAGGATGGACTTGGCTTTCAAAAGGAAGCCAAGAACTTAACAAGCCAAAGGGCTCCCATTCCCAACAAGGAGAAAGGGAAGGCCCCTATGGCTAGTAGTAATCAAAGGAATCATGCTTTCATTTATAATGATAGAAAAGTTTCTAGAAATGCTCATTATAATAGAAGTAATGATCATAATGCCTTTAATTCTCATGCTATGATTGCCTCTAGCTCTATTTTTGTGCATGATAGAAATAGGCCTAGGAAAAATCATGTTTTGCATTATGTGCCTAGAAAAATGTGTAATGAATCTGCTACTATATTCCATGCTTGCAACACCACTTTTGTACTTTCATGCAAAAATAAAAAAGTGGTTGCTAGGAAGTTGGGGGCCAAATGCAAGGAAGACAAGACTTGTATTTGGGTCCCAAAGGCTATTGTGACTAACCTCGTAGGACCAAACAAGAGTTGGGTACCTAAAACCCAAGTGTAAATTGCCTTGCAGGTTTATGCATCCGGGGGCTCAAGCTGGATTACCGACAGCGGATGCACAAACCACATGATGGGGGAGAAGAAGATGTTCATCTCCTACGTCAAGAACAAGGATTCCCAGGATACAATCATCTTTAGAGATGGGAACCAAGGCAAGGTCAAAGGCTTGGGCAAGATAGCCATCACCAATGAGCACTCCATTTCAAACGTATTTCTAGTAGAGTCGCTTGGTTATAATCTCCTATCAGTAAGTCAATTGTGCCACATGGGCTACAATTGTTTGTTTACAAATGTTGATGTTTCTGTCTTTAGAAGGAGTGATGGTTCATTAGCGTTTAAGGGTGTATTGGACGGCAAACTCTACTTAGTTGATTTTTCGAAAGAGGAGGCCGATCTAGATGCATGCTTAATAGCTAAGACTAGCATAGGCTGGCTGTGGCATCGCCGTCTAGCACATGTTGGGATGAAGAACCTTCACAAACTTCTAAAGGGAGAACATGTGTTAGGACTAACCAATGTCTGCTTCGAAAAAGATAGACCTTGTGCAGCTTGTCAGGCAGGAAAACAGGTGGGAAGCACTCATCACAACAAGAATGTGATGACAACATCAAGACCACTGGAGCTACTACATATGGACCTCTTCAGACCCGTCGCCTACCTTAGCATCGGGGGAAGTAAGTATGGTCTAGTAATTGTTGATGATTTTTCTCGCTTCACTTGGGTGTTCTTTTTGCAGGATAAATTAGAAACACAAGGGACCCAAAAGCGCTTTCTAAGGAGGGCTCAAAATGAATTTGAGCTCAAGGTGAAAAAGATAAGAAGCGACAACGGGTCTGAGTTCAAGAATCTGCAAGTGGAGGAGTATCTTGAGGAAGAAGGCATCAAGCACGAGTTCTCTGCTCCCTACACACCACAGCAAAATGGTGTGGTAGAGAGGAAGAACAGGACGCTCATCGACATGGCGAGGACGATGCTTGGAGAGTTCAAGACGCCCGAGCGGTTTTGGTCGGAAGCTGTGAACACAGCTTGCCACGCCATAAACCGGCTCTACCTACATCGCCTCCTCAAGAAGACCTCCTACGAACTCCTTACCGGTAACAAACCCAATGTTTCTTACTTTAGTGTATTTGGGAGCAAATGCTACATTTTGGTGAAGAAAGGTAGACATTCTAAGTTTTCTCCCAAAGCTGTAGAAGGGTTTTTACTAGGGTATGACTCAAATACAAGGGCATATAGAGTCTTTAACAAATCATCGAGTTTGGTTGAAGTCTCTAGCGATGTTGTATTTGATGAGACTAATGGCTCTCCAAGAGAGCAAGTTGATCTCGATGATGTAGATGAAGATGATGTTCTAACGGCCGCAATACGCACGATGGCGATAGGTGATGTGCGACCACATGAACATCAAGAGCAAGATCAACCTTCTTCCTCGACAATGGTACATCCCCCAACTCAAGATGATGGATAGGTTCCTCAAGAAGAGGCGTGTGATCAAGGGGGAGCACAAAAAGAACAAGTGATGGAGGAAGAAGCACCACTGGCCCCTCCAACTCAAGTCCGAGCGACGATTCAAAAGAATCATCCCGTCGACCAGATTCTGGGTGATATAAGCAAGGGAGTAACTACTCGCTCAAGGCTAGCTAACTTTTGTGAGCATTACTCATTTGTCTCTTCTATTGAGCCTTTCAGGGTAGAAGAGGCCTTGCAAGATTCGGACTGGGTGTTGGCCATGCAGGAAGAGCTCAACAACTTTAAGAGGAATGAAGTTTGGAGCCTGGTGCCATGTCCAAAGCAAAACATTGTGGGAACCAAGTGGGTGTTCCGCAACAAGCAAGACGAGCACGGGGTGGTGACAAGAAACAAGGCTCGACTTGTGGCAAAAGGTTATGCCCAAGTCACAGGTTTGGATTTTGAGGAGACTTTTGCTCTAGCGGCTAGGCTAGAGTTTATCCGCATTCTAATAGCCTATGCCGCTCACCATTCTTTCAGGTTATTTCAAATGGATGTGAAGAGCGCTTTCCTCAACGGGCCAATCAAGGAGGAGGTGTACGTGGAGCAACCCCCTGGCTTTGAGGATGACAGGTATCCTGACCACGTTTTTAAGCTCTCTAAGGCACTCTATGGACTTAAGCAAGCCCCAAGAGCATGGTATGAATGCCTTAGAGATTTCTTAATTGTGAATGCTTTTAAGGTTGGGAAAGCTGATCCCACTCTTTTCACTAAGACTTGTGACGGTGACCTTTTTGTGTGCCAAATTTATGTCGATGACATAATATTTGGTTCTACTAATCAAAAGTCTTGTGTGGAGTTTAGCAGGGTGATGACTCAAAAGTTTGAAATGTCGATGATGGGTGAGTTGAACTACTTCCTTGGGTTCCAAGTGAAGCAACTCAAGGATGGCACCTTTATCTCCCAAACGAAGTACACGCAAGACCTTCTCAAGCGGTTTGGGATGAAGGACGCCAAGCCCGCGAAGACACCAATGGGAACCGACGGACATGTCGACCTCAACAAAGGAGGTAAGTCTGTTGATCAAAAGGCATACCGGTCTATGATAGGGTCATTACTTTATTTATGTGCTAGTAGACTGGATATTATGCTTAGCGTATGCATGTGTGCTAGATTTCAATCCGACCCAAGGGAATGTCACCTTGTGGCCGTTAAGCGGATTCTTAGATATTTAGTTGCTACGCCTTGCTTCAGGATCTGGTATCCAAAGGGGTCTACCTTTGACTTAATTGGATATTCAAACTCTGATTATACTGGATGCAAGGTTGATAGAAAGAGTACATCAGGGACGTGCCAATTCCTAGGAAGGTCCCTGGTGTCTTGGAGTTCAAAGAAACAAACCTCTGTTGCCATATCCATCGCTGAGGCCGAGTATGTTGCAGCAGGACAGTGTTGCGCGCAACTATTTTGGATGAGGCAAACCCTCCAGGACTTCGGCTACAATCTGAGCAAAGTCCCACTCCTATGTGACAATGAGAGTGCAATCCACATGGCGGATAATCATGTTGAACACAGCCGCACTAAGCACATAGACATCTGGCATCACTTTCTGAGAGACCACCAGCAAAAGGGAGATATCGAGGTGTTCCATATTAGCACTGAGAACCAGCTAGCCGATATCTTTACCAAGCCATTAGATGAGAAAACCTTTTGCAGGCTGCGTAGTGAGCTAAATGTCTTAGATTCACGTAACTTGGATTGATCTATAGCATACATGTGTTTTATGCCTTTGATCATGTTATTTTATGCATTTATGTAATTTGTTGCTTAATTATGGTGCTCAAGTTGTGC
Organism: Zea mays; assembly: GCF_902167145.1. NCBI lineage: Eukaryota > Viridiplantae > Streptophyta > Magnoliopsida > Poales > Poaceae > Zea > Zea mays. The sequence continues at coordinate 96,550,147 of NC_050101.1, forward strand.
AAGGGATCCCCGGACCTCACAAGTCCATGTGTGAATGATGCACATATTTAGGGGGGAGAAGGCTACAACTTGACCCTTTGAGACTAACCTCTGTGTTTGAGTGTTCTTGGTATAGTCTCAAAGGTGCATTGAAAGGGAAAGGTGAACTTGGACCATGCAAAGACTTCCACTGCACTCCGGTATTAGTGTAATTAACTCCAAGTTCATATCTATGCTCTTATTGCCTTTTTCCTCTTAATTGACAATTTTGGTGAGGCAATGGGGTTAAAGGGCCAAAAATGATCCCGTTTTGGTGCTTAATGCAAAAGGGGGAGAAATTAAGGCCAAAGCAAATGGATCAGCTGCCACTTGAGAATTTTGAAAATAGTAGAGTTAGAATTTTGATTTGACCAAAGTGCTCTTATTGCGCAATTCTGTCTCTTGTGGGGGAGAATTTATGATTATGGGAAAAAGGGGAGTTGTTGGCACTCGATCAATTTTTCCATTGGAATATCTCTCTTTGTGCCTAAACAAGTGAGTTTGACTTAGAGATAGGAAAATGAATTTGATTTGCAAAAACAAACCAAGTGGTGGCAAATAATGATCCAAATATGACAAATTAGAGTCAAAAACAATTTGGTTCTCTTTTGCATTGATATTGCACTTATTTTGGTTGCTTTGTGAAGTGTTGGCATAAATCACCAAAAAGGGGGAGATTGAAAGGGAAATGTGCCTTTGGGCCATTTCTATAATGTTTTGGTGATTAAGTGCCTAACACACATTCTCTAAGTTCTGAATGTGCCAAAGATTGAAGAAGTGCAAATCATGTAACAAGGTATGTTTCTAGACTTAGTACATTGTTTTGAGTACTAACATATATTGTCTAAGTGCTAGAAATAGGAGAAAAGGAATTGGAAAAGAGTTGGCTGTGTAGCCAACTCCTGCTCGGTCTGGGTGCACCGGACAGTGTTCGGTGCGCCAGGCGAGTCCAAGGTGAACTGGCCGCTCTAGAGACTCGACGGCGGTGTACGACTATAATTCACCGGACTATCCAGTGGTGCACCGGACTGTCGGTGAGTCGTCCGCGGCGAAGTCGTCGCTCTCAGGAAAAGGATCAACGGTGTACGGCTAAAATTCACCGGACTATCCGGTGGTGCACCGGACTGTCTGGTGAGCCAACGGTCGACTGCGCAATCCATGGGCGACGTGTGGCCCGCTCCAACGGTCGGCAGGGGGCACTGGACTGTCTGGTGCGCTAACTGCCACGAATCTACAACGGTCGTCTGTGCCAGAATAGGAAGGAGATCTGCACTGGACTGTCTATAGTGACTGTCCAGTGGCGCACCGGACAGTCCGGTGCGCCACCCAACAGAAGGCAATCTTAGCCTTCCTTGTTGGTCTCCAACGGCTCCTAGCTGCCTTGGGGCTATAAAAGGGACCCCTAGGCACATGGAGGAGTAACCCAAGCATTCACTAAGCATTCTAAGTCTCCCACACTCCGTCTCCGCGCACTTGATCGATTGTGTTAGTGATTTGAGCTTCGTTCTAGTTGTGAACTCGTTGTGCTTCATTTTAAGCTCAAGTCTTGGCTTGTGTGCGTGTGTGTGCTGCAGATTTGTGTGCGTTGCTCCCCAACCTTACTCTTGTGCTTTTATTGTGATCTTTGTTGTAAGGGCGAGAGACTCCAACTTGTGGAGATTCCTCGCAAATGGGAAAAAGAGATAAGGAAGAAAAGTCGTGGTATTCAAGTTGATCATTGGATCACTTGAAAGGGGTTGAGTGCAACCCTCGTCCATTGGGACACCACAACGTGGAAGTAGGCAAGTATTACTTGGTCGAACCATGGGATAAAATCACGTGTCTCTTGTGTTGATCTCTTTGTGATTGTTTTGCCCACAAGAACTCGCTTCTCAACTACTTAGTCGCACTAACATTTCTATAACCAAGTTTTGTGGCTATTTAGAGTTGAATTTTACAGGATCACCTATTCACCCCCCCCCCCCCTCTAGGTGCTCTCACGTTGTTTTCTCAAATTTTTAGCTCTTGCTCATAAGTTCTCGCCTGATTTTCGAGCTTCGGTTTAAAGACGTGCTTGCTCCATGTCTGAGGAGAAGAAGATGACTGAGGAGAAGAAGCTGACTAAGGAGAAGAAGTTGTATGAAGAAAAGAAAGTTGCAGACCCTTTTATTGCTGGGGGTTTTATGAGTCTATGGCAAAGATGAATACAGAGAAAATTACTAAGGAGATAATGGAGGGTTTGTCTGAAGATTCTGATGACAGTGATAGTTATGATGTGGAGAGTGGAGATGAAGATTCTGAGGACCGGCCCTGGCGGCCAAGCCATACTATCTTTGGAAAATCGACCATCAAACAAAGTCATATTGACACCATGAGAGGAAGATATTTTTGCGACATGTCTATTGTGAGGGTTGGAGGAGACTGCACTGCCCTTGCTCCTGAGGAAAATGAAGTTGTTACTTACCGAAGCTTCTTGAAGGCAGGCCTTCAGTTCTCACTGAGCAAATTAGGGGTTGAAGTATTAAAGATATTCTAGATCTTTCTTCATCAGATTACCCCCAAAGCTATAATTAGGATGGGGATGTTTGTCTGGGCTGTAAGGAGCCAGGGGCTGGAGCCAAGCGCGAAGTGCTTCTGCAATATGCACGAGCTATTATACGAGACGAAGGCTACCAGCAAAGAACAATACCACAATAACTTTGATTGATATGGGTTCATTGCCCGCTCTAATGCAAGCTACCCGATACCAACATACCAGAAAAGATGGCCCGAGGCCTGGATGGAGGAGTGGTTTTATGTTAAAAATGATCTGATTGAAAGAAAGGATATCAAGGAAATCATCCAGCGCCCTATCTGGTTTCGCTTTGGCCTCCGAAGGCCGAAGGTGGCTATTGAAGGTGACATTGAAGCATGCCAGAAGGCCTTTAGTAATGTTTGTGCCTTCATTGACACAAGAGATATAGTCCAAGAGCACATAGCCTATAGAGTGTGGCCACTTGTGGATAGCTAGGAAATGCCGAAGGAGACTACTGCTGAATCCAGTGAAAGTGGTATGGTTCGATTGAAATATACCTTCAGATTTAAAGAGAAGTTTGACGAACCTAATGATGACTGGTTGAAATGCATTGAAGCTACCAGCGACGAACTGCTTGGGTCATACTCCAAGGCCGAAGATGATGCCTTGTCCATAGCTTTTGGGGGTCAAGGCAAGAAAAGATTGAACAGGGTGTTTGATGCAATTGGCTTCGTATACCTTAATTATCACTTCCCACTGTGAAGGCAAGGAAAGAAGAGAAAAACTGTCGCTTCAGTCACCACTGCTGTGTCGAAGGGCAAGAAAATGAAGGTCTTGACCCACCGGCCGCGATATATTGAACCGGCCGTAGTGCCTGAATTTGGTGAAGGGGCCTCTTCAACTGTCGAAGCAAAACAAGCAGCTCCCACCATGCAGAGCGCTGAAGAATCGATTGTAGTGCCGAAGGTGCCTACAGTCTATCCAGTCGAAGCCAAGGATGATACGGCCAGAGAGCCAAAATTGGAAGAAACAATGATGATGCCAAAAAATTTGAGCCCACCGGTAGAGGCAGAATTGCCGAAGATGACAAAGGCTCCTGCCACAACTCCCAAGAGAAGGAGGATGGCCAGCGTGCTAGACGATGTCATGGAGACTACAAAAACCTTGACCCCTGCTCCTATTAAGAAAGTTGCCAAAGTTGCCAAGGTCCAGGCCGAAGCTGAAGCTGGGCCTTCAATGCCCATTAAAACGAAGGCTGTCGCGTCTGGAGATAAAGCTGAGCAACAAACTTCAGATACTGACATGACAGCAGGGCAAGATATGACGGAAAAAGCAAAATCTCCTGCCCCCGAAGCTTCGTCCGAAGATGTTGATTACATTATTTGACATGCTTCGGGGAAAAAATTATTCGGAGAAGAAATCCTAGAAGCCAGACACTATGCCCAGAAACTAAAATATCCGAAGGGGGCTTTAGTGTTCATTGGGACTAACGAAGATGATTTCCTATACTGTCTCCCGGATAACAAAGAAATATCCGTTTGCCGGGAGATAGCCACAAGTATGGGATTTCTGAAGCTTGAGGAAGGCCTTTTGACCATGTCGAAGGATGATCTTGCTGATAGCCTTGCATACAACAGTATAAAGGTATAGAAGCTGTTAACTTTAAAGTTGGAAATGAAGTATTTTATTGTCATGCTTAATTTTTTATTTTTCTTTGCAGGGCTTGATTCTTATCAATGCCTTGAGGGCACAAAAGGGCGCCGAAGACGAAAGTTGTACAATAGCTCTCAGCAACCTTCGCTCAGAGGTAATTGAGCTGAGAAACGAAGGTCTAGAGAAAGACAAAATTTTAATTTCATTGGTGAGCAAAATGAAAGAAGACGAAGCTAAGTACAATGCTCAGGCCGAAGCCCAAAAAGCCGAGGTTGAAGACCTTCGGAAACAACTGGCCGAAGCCAAAGAAAATTGTGAAGTCACGAAGGCCAACCAAGAAATAAGTGAATGGTGGAAGGCCAGGCTGGAGAAAAATATTGAGGAGCTTCGCGAATCCCAGGAAAGATGCTTCGAAAAATCCTTGGACTACGTGAAAAATTTGAAAAATAGCTTTGCAAAAGTTGGAGCCTACTCCTCTGAGGAGAACTTCATTCGAGGCAACCCAGAAGGCGCCATTGAGTGGATAAGTGAAAGGGAAATAGGCTTACACCTTTTCCTAAATAGATTTTGGTGGTTGAATTGCCCAACACAAATAATTGGACTAACTAGTTTGCTCTAGTCTATAAGTTCTACAGGTGCCAAAGGTTCACAACAAGCCAATAAAAAGACCAAAGATTGGTTCAAACAAAGAGAGCCAAAGACAACCGAAGTGTGCCCTGGTCTGGCGCACTGGACTGTCCGATGTGCCACCGGACAGTGTCCGGTGCACCACTGGACAGTGTCCGGTGCACTAGGGAACCCAACGCTGAACTCGCTACCTTCGGGAAAATGGAGGCCGCTCCGCTATAATTCACCGGACCGTCCGGTGTATGCACCGGACAGTGTCCGGTGGCACACTGGACTGTCCGGTGTGCCAGCGGAGCAACGGCTACTTTGCGCACAACGGTCGACTGCAACGCATTTAATGCGCGCCTGCGCGCGCAGAGGCCAGAGCACGTGCAGCAGGCGCACCGGACAGTCTACAGGACTTGTCCGGTGCACCACCGGACAGCCCAGAGGCCCCACAAGTCAGAGCTCCAACGGTCGAACCCCAACGGCTGGCTGACGTGGCTGGCGTATCGGACAGTGTCCAGTGGCGCACCGGACTGTCCGGTGCGCCATGCGACAGCAGTCTTCCAACGGCCACATTTTGGTGGTTAGGGCTATAAATACCCCAACCACCCCACATTCAATTGCATCCAAGTTTCCAACATTCTACACATTACAAGAGCTATAGCATTCAATACAAGACACACCAAAAAGATCAAATCCTCTCCCAAGTCTCTAGTTCAATTCCAATCAATAGTGACTAGTGAGAGAGTGACTTGTGTTCATTTGAGCTCTTGCGCTTGGATTGCTTCTTTTCTTTCTCACTCTTTCTTGTGACAAACTCAATTGTAACCAAGGCAAGAGACACCAATTGTGTGGTGGTCCTTGCGGGGACTTAGTGTCCCGTGTGATTGAGAAGAGAAGCTCACTCGGTCTAAGTGACCGTTTGAGAGAGGGAAAGGGTTGAAAGAGACCCGATCTTTGTGACCACCTCAACGGGGAGTAAGTTTGCAAGAACCGAACCTCAGTAAAACAAATCCTTGTGTCTCACTCTTCATTTGCTTGCGATTTTGTCACACCCGGTTTTAGAAGGCAAACCGAATGCGAACCATGTACGTGCCAGGATCAGTTATTCACGTACACAGCAGTTACATAATATGGACATCATCACACAGTGCTCAAATAGTATTAAAAGGGGAAATAATAGTCGATTACATCATACGTCTGAGACGTCCATATAGTTCTTACAATAAATCAAAGTGCGGAAAAGAAACGTAGATAACCGCGGCCTTCACAGGCAGCCGACTGGGGGTTGCCGCTAACCCACACCTAGAACTCGTCGTAATCTTGGAACTCCTGGAAGTCTCCTTCCACAGCTTCATCTTCGCCTGAGCAGTGGTTGCAATGCTGACAACCTGGGGGGGGTTTGGTGTGTAGAGCAAGGGTGAGTACACATCAACATACTCAGCAAGCATCCCGTTTGGCTGTAGTGGACTAGCTTTATGTGGGGATAAGTCAAGCAGTTGCTTTTAGTTGGTCAGATTATTATTTACTAGTAGAAAGCCAAGTTTTAGCATTACCCAAGTTATTAACCCGATGTACCCTTTCCAAACGGAAAGAATACCACTTACCAATACCATAATCATAACCAAAACCATCAATCTCATAGCCACCTGTACCACAATGTCTCTGATCAAGTACCACTAATCACTGGAGCTCCCTTGGCCGCTCATAACCGCGAGCACGGCTGATATATCAGTTTCATAACACTCTGCAGAGGTTGTGCACTTTACCCACGAGCCGTGATTCCCTCTTGCCTCGGGCCGATCAAACCCTTAAACACTACCAAGGTGAATAGGCAGGGTTTCACTACGTAGCCTTTACAAAGATTTCCCGGGGCTGTAGCCACCCGTTAGGTTTCCTAAATGCACCGCACTCCTCCCCAAGGGGCGAACCCAAACTTGGCAGAGCGAGCCGCATACACCGAGCCCCATTGACGGCACGACGGCTAAGTGAACTACACCCCGGATCCTCTAATTATTCAGCTAAGGGCACCCCATTCCACCCTCATGGTTGCACTGTTTTCCCGGGCGGTCATCCATAGAACAGGTCCTTACGGAGAGGCACTCGAGAAACCGCTCGAGCCCCCTTGAATACCACAAGTATAATCATAAAGAAGAACGGGAAAACAGCGTATCATAGATAATCACATCATGTTCATTGATTAGAGTTGAGCAATAGCATCAGACTAAGTAGTAATAATCCGACCCAAATAGGTAAACAAGGACATGGATAACAAAAGCTAGTCAATCCTTAGGTATAAATGTGTGATGCGGGAGGTGAATTAAAGAATGAATAGGACAGAGATAGGTCAAGGGACACTTGCCTTTACCAAACAGATGTTCAGGGTCTTCAACTTTGTGGAACTCGAAGAGCTAGATTACTTGGTCGCCGAAGCTTGACCGTCGATTCCTCGAAGCTCGGAAATGGATCGCAGTCTATTCGCGACACACAACGAATACAAACAGGAACAAACAAACAAACATATATATACGTATAAGAACATAACACCATACAAGATAAAATGTAATAAAACATGCAATACGAAAAGAAACGCGTTACTACGGTCACGCGAGGAGAAAGAAACGTCGAACTCGAAGCTACGAGCGAGAAGGTATCGCGTTTACGCTAAACAAGTATCGACTATAATATTTAGTTCGACATGATTATATTAATCTACCTTTATTAAATGTAGATTAAAACTACTACTTTGTTCCGACTGAAATACTATTTTAATAGTTAATGATTACTCAAACAGCTAATTAACTGACCTGAACCAAAATAATCGAACCGCCTAATCTCGCGCGTGGACAACGCGCGATACGCGCGAACGTCGAGCGACAACGCGTGCGGACAGCACGCGCGACACTCGCGATCGACACACGCGAAAAGCGCGTGACAAACACATAATTAACATTATAAAATTGATTCGATTGAGTTGTTAATTGAATGACCGACCAATAAATAGGAAATCACTTATTTAACATTAACGAAGTGACACAACGATTTTATTAAAGTGCGTGAATAGCGACTCACGCTACAATGCGACGATATGCTAGAATCGCTAATCGATATCACATTCTATTTAAATTAGAAAGTCATTTTATTAACCATTAGACAAACTAACAATACACTAGTTAGCCAAAACCTGCGATGCGACAAATTACTATTATTGACATGCATTCGACACGATTGCGAAGTTATCACAATTAAAACAGGATCAGACGTATCTGCTATGCATACACATTGAATACGTACTCGTTCACGATTCAATACGATGGTATCCCGTGTGGCCACAATCCATCTCACCACGAACCAGTCCTGCACGACGCGCAATGGTGCGAGTGGCTGTGCCGAGGCTGCTCGAGCCGCGCTGGTCGCGCGAGGGCGCCGTGAGCCATGCCGGGGCCGCGCTGGCCGCCGCGCAGGCAAGCCACGCCGGGCCGCCGCGCCGGCTGGCCACGCCGGGGAGGGCGCCACGCCGGGGCCGAGCGCCGCAGGCGGGGGAGGCCGAGCCACGCCGGAACCGAGCGCCGCCGGGGCGTGGGGAGGGGAGCGCGCCGGGCGGGGCGAGGCCGGGCCGCGTCGGGACACCGCCATGGCCGGGGCCGAGCGCAGGCGCCGTGGCCGCCATGGCCGCAGGCGAGGCCACGAGGCGAGCGCCGCCGCGCGAGCGCGCGCGCACAGGGGAAGGGCGGGACGTCGAGCCGGGGCGGGCGCGCGACGGGGGCGAGCCGGGGGCCGCCGCGAACCGCGTGGGACGGGCGCCATGGCCGCGCGCCGGCGTGCCGAGACGCGCCGCGCCGGGCCGCGCTGGGCAGGGGGCAGGGCGGGGAAGCATGCCGGGCGAGGGACGGAGCGGGCGCGCCCGCGCCATGACCGGCCGGCCGAGGCCGAGGTGCGGGGAAGGAGGAGGGAGGGAGAGGGAAGGGAGACCAGGGGCTCACCTAGGCAGACGGCGGGCGGCGGCGTCGGGCGAGCCGGGGTCGGGCAGGGGAGCGGCGTGAGGGAGAGGAGGGATCGTGAGAGAGAGGGGTTTGGGGAGGGGGGCTGACGGGTGGGGCCCGAGGGGGAGGCGGCGGCGGCTGGGGGCACATCGGCTAGGGTTTGGGGGAGGGGCGTGCCGGTGCCGAGTGGGCCAGGTGGGCCGCGCGGCAATGGGCTGGGGGGGGGAAGCGCGCTACGTGGGCCGAGGGGGGGGGGAGGGGCTGGGCCGCGGGAAGGCCGGCCAAGGGGCTGAGGGGGGGGTTTCTTTTATTTATTTTTGCTTCCTTTCATTCTTTTTGAAAACATGTTTTAGTTTTTAATTCAAATTCAAACATGTTTCCTAAATTTTGAATAAATGCACCATCACAAAGGAAAAACATGCCTTGACATGCCATGCAACAATCAAGGACCCCTTTTTAGGGTTTTTACTGTACTAGGCTTAAACTTATATAAAACAAAATAACTCTTTGCTATTTAGGAAAAAGAAAAGAAAAGTAAGGAAAAGAGAGGGTAACACCTGAATTTGGTGGATATTAGAAAAGAAATTTTATACCCCAAATTCAGGGTGTTACAAATCTAACCCCCTTAACAGAATCTCGCCCTCGAGATTCAAGGAGAGGCTAGCAAGAAGATGAGACTGGTTCGTTGGTTGTTCACAGCTTTCTTGAGTTGACCTTGACTCTACAAGCTTAACTTGTGGACTGTTGCTTTGACCTTTAGATGTTTGAGACCGATCGATGCAATTCTTGAGGTTCTCTTGGACCTGTGGGTTAGGAACCACACACGCTTCCGTTGTTTCACCTTAATCTTGTTTGTTGATGTTGATCACATTGTCTTCATCGGGGTTAGCGGCTAACCCCCTTAACAGGAGCGTTGATACACACTTGGTGAAGATGCTGCCGACTCTGATCTTGACTGATTTGGAGGAGTTGAAGGTTGCCAAATGGATAGGTGGGAGAGGAAAGAATAGCGAGAAAGGTAGGTATAGATGGATTAGAGACAGCAGGGGGAGAACCCAACTACTTAACCCTATGGCACTCAGCTAGCAAATTGATGTCATTGTGGACCAAGGGCCACAACACATCAACACTCATCGCAAAGAAGCAAATCAGTCATCACACAAGAACAAACAGCACAAGCATACAACAACAAACATTTCGTGGCTACACGTTAATGTTAACTAGATGGTGGTCTTTCCTTACAAAGGGGAAAACTTCTCTAAGGCCATCGAAAGGCAAGGGGAATGAGAGGGCATGCACGATAGGGGCATGAGCATAATAAAGAATGAAGCTAAGTAAGGATTAAAACTGACAGGGAGAGAATGCAACCAAGGTCAGGATAGGTAAAACACCATCCTCAAATCGAGATGGGAAAGATGGCACTTCAAAAGGTAGGCATAGGATAGGCATCATGGAAAGATCTAGATATTAGGAAGGTAAGGGTGATACCGAGCAAAAGGTAAGACTTGCAATGTGACAGAGGAAAAGGGAACGGACAAGAGCGGGATGGGTAAGACAATACTCTTGAACTGAAACGAGGGAGGGGCTTTAAAATTCAGGGACGGGATAAGCATCAAGGTAAAGATCAAGGGGTGACAAGGGTTAAGGTGATAACAGGCAAACACAATCAAGGAGGTATCTTAGACAAAACTTGCGAGGCATCAAAGAAGGGGAAGCAATCAATGGTGAAGTAGGTGAGGCATTATCCTCAAACAACGATGAAAAAGAGGAGGCTTTAAAGGGTAGGTTCAAAGTAAGCATGTGGGCAAGGGCATAGGTATCACGCGGGTTTTAAGGGTAATAACGGACAAGGATGTATTAGAGGAGGTAGATAGGCATAAGACAAAAGATACAAGTACCATGAAGAATGGAGTTAAGACCGGACCTGCAAAGGGAAAAGGAGAGGGTACGTCCAAGGGCCAGATAGGTGAGTAGTCACTTCCCAATTGAGATGGAAGAGAGGAGATTTTTAAGGAGCCAGAATAAAGATGAGTATCAAGGCAAGATCGACGGATGACAAGGAGGTGGTGATAGCAAATAAAACACATAGCAAAGGATGGAATTGAAACAAAACTTGTAAGGTGACCAGAAGTGAAAAGAAATCAAGGGAGAGGTAGGTAATCTCGCAACTCTCAAACTGGGTTGAAAGAAAGGGGAAGATTTAAAGGATAAGTTTAAGGTAAGCATTTAGGTAGAAGACATAAATATCGCAAGGGTCAAAGGCGATAATAGACAAGGGCATAAGGGAAAAGACGAAAGCACAGAAGAGCCAGTGGTATAAGTACAACAAGGAATGGAGGTATGTCAAGGCTTACACGGTAAAGAAGAGGATATAGCCAAGGGTGAGATAAGTAAAACATATCTCTCGAATTAAGATAGAAAAGAGAGGATTTCAACAAGCAGACCTAAGATAAGTATCAAGGCAAGATCTACAGATTACAAAGGTAAGGATGATATCAAACAAAAGCTTAACAAAAGATGAAGTTAAGATAAGACAAGACTTGCAAAGCGACAAAGGGAAAGGAAACGAACAAGAGCGGGATAGGGAAAATAACACTCTCAGATTGAAATGGAATAAGTGAGGCTAAAACAAAAGGTAAACATCACGGTAAATATGGAGAGAGGTCAAGGGTCAAAGGTGATAATAGGCAAGGATGTAAAGGAAGAGGTAAATGTGCATAAAAAAACCAGGAATCTAGGTACAATCAAGAATAGAGATAAGATAAGTCTTGCAAGAGGTAAAGTATAGGATATAACCACAGGTGAGATAAGTAAGAGACCACGCTTGAACTGAACTAAGGTGGGAGATTGGAGGTTTTAGATAATGAACATAGCGTAATCACCAAGGTAAGATCGAGAGATGAGAAGGGTAAAGGCAATAAGAAACAAAAGCACAACAAAGAATGAGGTTACAAACTCGTGAGCCAAAGAAGAGGATACAACCAAGAGAAAGAAGGTATGAGACGAAAGAGGGGCGATTTTAAAGGGCAAGTATGAGACAAACATCAATGTAGGATATAGAGGTGTCAAGGGTGCATATGATAATAATTAAAAGCATAACAATGGATATATTTAAGGCATGACTCGCGAAACGACAAAGTGAAGAAAACAATCAAGGGTCAGATAGGTAAGGTTCCAACAGAAGGGTTGAAGTAAAGATTCGTTACCGAGTGGAGTTACAAGGAAACAACGAGATTACCAAGGATATCCAAAGTAGAATGACCGCTCATGGATCATTAAGAAACAAGGGTGGTCAAGGGCACGTTAACTGAAATGTCTTAAACATATATTGAGATATAAAGGTAAGCACATATAAAAATAAGAGTATGCAAGATTCTAATGGTACGAGCATACCAAGACCAAGGGCATAGAAATTGTCGAAAGATAGCGACTTAACAACAGAATAAGAAATGATCCGAGAAGACAAGAAGGTCATGGACACATAAACTGAACTGTTTTAAATGGGCAATAGAGGTATAAGGGTAAGTACTTTAGATTAAGGGATAAGGGTATTAAAAATGCAAGGATACGAGCATGTCAATAACAAAATGGAATAGAGATGGTCAAATGGTAGCAATTTAATAATGGACGAGGAAAGAGTCCCAAAAGACTAAAGGCTATGGTCAGGGGGCATCTACAAAGATGTCGCAAGCACAAGAGCGAGGTCAGATCTAATAGATTGAGAGAAGTATAGACCATACTAAAATAAAATAATTTTGGCAAGGGGGCATATAGGAGCACAACATAAAATTAGTCGAGGTGACTAATATTTTGAAGCAGAACCAAGGATGGGGTGAAGTAATAGTCAATAAGTCCTTAAAACGACCAATGCTACTCTAGGTCAGCGGTCCTACAGTCAGCACGGCTTTGATACCACTTATGTCACACCCGGTTTTAGAAGGCAAACCGAATGCGAACCATGTACGTGCCAGGATCAGTTATTCACGTACACAGCAGTTACATAATATGGACATCATCACACAGTGCTCAAATAGTATTAAAAGGGGAAATAATAGTCGATTACATCATACGTCTGAGACGTCCATATAGTTCTTACAATAAATCAAAGTGCGGAAAAGAAACGTAGATAACCGCGGCCTTCACAGGCAGCCGACTGGGGGTTGCCGCTAACCCACACCTAGAACTCGTCGTAATCTTGGAACTCCTGGAAGTCTCCTTCCACAGCTTCATCTTCGCCTGAGCAGTGGTTGCAATGCTGACAACCTGGGGGGGGTTTGGTGTGTAGAGCAAGGGTGAGTACACATCAACATACTCAGCAAGCATCCCGTTTGGCTGTAGTGGACTAGCTTTATGTGGGGATAAGTCAAGCAGTTGCTTTTAGTTGGTCAGATTATTATTTACTAGTAGAAAGCCAAGTTTTAGCATTACCCAAGTTATTAACCCGATGTACCCTTTCCAAACGGAAAGAATACCACTTACCAATACCATAATCATAACCAAAACCATCAATCTCATAGCCACCTGTACCACAATGTCTCTGATCAAGTACCACTAATCACTGGAGCTCCCTTGGCCGCTCATAACCGCGAGCACGGCTGATATATCAGTTTCATAACACTCTGCAGAGGTTGTGCACTTTACCCACGAGCCGTGATTCCCTCTTGCCTCGGGCCGATCAAACCCTTAAACACTACCAAGGTGAATAGGCAGGGTTTCACTACGTAGCCTTTACAAAGATTTCCCGGGGCTGTAGCCACCCGTTAGGTTTCCTAAATGCACCGCACTCCTCCCCAAGGGGCGAACCCAAACTTGGCAGAGCGAGCCGCATACACCGAGCCCCATTGACGGCACGACGGCTAAGTGAACTACACCCCGGATCCTCTAATTATTCAGCTAAGGGCACCCCATTCCACCCTCATGGTTGCACTGTTTTCCCGGGCGGTCATCCATAGAACAGGTCCTTACGGAGAGGCACTCGAGAAACCGCTCGAGCCCCCTTGAATACCACAAGTATAATCATAAAGAAGAACGGGAAAACAGCGTATCATAGATAATCACATCATGTTCATTGATTAGAGTTGAGCAATAGCATCAGACTAAGTAGTAATAATCCGACCCAAATAGGTAAACAAGGACATGGATAACAAAAGCTAGTCAATCCTTAGGTATAAATGTGTGATGCGGGAGGTGAATTAAAGAATGAATAGGACAGAGATAGGTCAAGGGACACTTGCCTTTACCAAACAGATGTTCAGGGTCTTCAACTTTGTGGAACTCGAAGAGCTAGATTACTTGGTCGCCGAAGCTTGACCGTCGATTCCTCGAAGCTCGGAAATGGATCGCAGTCTATTCGCGACACACAACGAATACAAACAGGAACAAACAAACAAACATATATATACGTATAAGAACATAACACCATACAAGATAAAATGTAATAAAACATGCAATACGAAAAGAAACGCGTTACTACGGTCACGCGAGGAGAAAGAAACGTCGAACTCGAAGCTACGAGCGAGAAGGTATCGCGTTTACGCTAAACAAGTATCGACTATAATATTTAGTTCGACATGATTATATTAATCTACCTTTATTAAATGTAGATTAAAACTACTACTTTGTTCCGACTGAAATACTATTTTAATAGTTAATGATTACTCAAACAGCTAATTAACTGACCTGAACCAAAATAATCGAACCGCCTAATCTCGCGCGTGGACAACGCGCGATACGCGCGAACGTCGAGCGACAACGCGTGCGGACAGCACGCGCGACACTCGCGATCGACACACGCGAAAAGCGCGTGACAAACACATAATTAACATTATAAAATTGATTCGATTGAGTTGTTAATTGAATGACCGACCAATAAATAGGAAATCACTTATTTAACATTAACGAAGTGACACAACGATTTTATTAAAGTGCGTGAATAGCGACTCACGCTACAATGCGACGATATGCTAGAATCGCTAATCGATATCACATTCTATTTAAATTAGAAAGTCATTTTATTAACCATTAGACAAACTAACAATACACTAGTTAGCCAAAACCTGCGATGCGACAAATTACTATTATTGACATGCATTCGACACGATTGCGAAGTTATCACAATTAAAACAGGATCAGACGTATCTGCTATGCATACACATTGAATACGTACTCGTTCACGATTCAATACGATGGTATCCCGTGTGGCCACAATCCATCTCACCACGAACCAGTCCTGCACGACGCGCAATGGTGCGAGTGGCTGTGCCGAGGCTGCTCGAGCCGCGCTGGTCGCGCGAGGGCGCCGTGAGCCATGCCGGGGCCGCGCTGGCCGCCGCGCAGGCAAGCCACGCCGGGCCGCCGCGCCGGCTGGCCACGCCGGGGAGGGCGCCACGCCGGGGCCGAGCGCCGCAGGCGGGGGAGGCCGAGCCACGCCGGAACCGAGCGCCGCCGGGGCGTGGGGAGGGGAGCGCGCCGGGCGGGGCGAGGCCGGGCCGCGTCGGGACACCGCCATGGCCGGGGCCGAGCGCAGGCGCCGTGGCCGCCATGGCCGCAGGCGAGGCCACGAGGCGAGCGCCGCCGCGCGAGCGCGCGCGCACAGGGGAAGGGCGGGACGTCGAGCCGGGGCGGGCGCGCGACGGGGGCGAGCCGGGGGCCGCCGCGAACCGCGTGGGACGGGCGCCATGGCCGCGCGCCGGCGTGCCGAGACGCGCCGCGCCGGGCCGCGCTGGGCAGGGGGCAGGGCGGGGAAGCATGCCGGGCGAGGGACGGAGCGGGCGCGCCCGCGCCATGACCGGCCGGCCGAGGCCGAGGTGCGGGGAAGGAGGAGGGAGGGAGAGGGAAGGGAGACCAGGGGCTCACCTAGGCAGACGGCGGGCGGCGGCGTCGGGCGAGCCGGGGTCGGGCAGGGGAGCGGCGTGAGGGAGAGGAGGGATCGTGAGAGAGAGGGGTTTGGGGAGGGGGGCTGACGGGTGGGGCCCGAGGGGGAGGCGGCGGCGGCTGGGGGCACATCGGCTAGGGTTTGGGGGAGGGGCGTGCCGGTGCCGAGTGGGCCAGGTGGGCCGCGCGGCAATGGGCTGGGGGGGGGAAGCGCGCTACGTGGGCCGAGGGGGGGGGGAGGGGCTGGGCCGCGGGAAGGCCGGCCAAGGGGCTGAGGGGGGGGTTTCTTTTATTTATTTTTGCTTCCTTTCATTCTTTTTGAAAACATGTTTTAGTTTTTAATTCAAATTCAAACATGTTTCCTAAATTTTGAATAAATGCACCATCACAAAGGAAAAACATGCCTTGACATGCCATGCAACAATCAAGGACCCCTTTTTAGGGTTTTTACTGTACTAGGCTTAAACTTATATAAAACAAAATAACTCTTTGCTATTTAGGAAAAAGAAAAGAAAAGTAAGGAAAAGAGAGGGTAACACCTGAATTTGGTGGATATTAGAAAAGAAATTTTATACCCCAAATTCAGGGTGTTACAGATTTGTTTTTCACCCTCTCTCTCGGACTCGCTTATATTTCTAACGCTAACCCGACTTGTAGTTGTGATTAACTTTGTAAATTTTAGTGTTGCCCTATTCACCCCCCTCTAGGCAACTTTCAATAAGCGGGGAAGCCAAAGCTTTTGAGGAGATTTTGAATGATCATGGAGATATTTGTGCTTTCTCCGGCGCCCGGGGAGTCGCAGCTATTCTGGAGAAGGCTGGATGCGAACACGTGAAAGCTGCAGCGAATGCCGAAGATGCCTTCTCCATAGACGATACAAAAGATCCTTCAACCGAAGCGACTTTGATGGGCGGAAAATTTTATTATGATGTCTGGGTGAACGGTGGCTGAGAATTGGCCCATGAAATTATAAAAAAGAATAAAAAAAGACACCCATGACGCCCGAGAAGAAGCTAGGTGAACTGAAGAGGCTGCTGAGCGCGAAAGGCGCATAGGTATTGTTTTTTGAATTTTAACTTTGGTACTTGCTTTATGGCATCGAACTAATAGTTTATCTATTACAGTTGAGCTATCACCGCTGCCGGAGCCATACAATCCCCTGGCTGATCCGGAGATGAAGGAAGCACTGGTTGTTATGAGCCTTGCAAATTCTATTATCGATGAAGTTGTCGACAAGTTATTAAACGAAGCCACAGAAAAGATCCTTAGAGAAGAGTAGACTGTTGTAATAATACTTTGTAACTTTATTGTAAAAATACTATGTAACATTTGGTGTGTGGAACAATTGATGAAACATGTAAATTACTGTAATATATTTCATTACGATGCGTGAAATTTGCACACCTACCATTTTTTAGCCTTCGACGAAAAAATACCTTCCCTTCTTTTCATGCTTCGTAAAGAAAGAGCCCTTCTAGGGCAAGTCTGATAAAACTGTATTTCTCGAAGCTTACTTCGTGCCTTAGCACATTTTCATTTTGACGAAGCATTTGCCGAAAGTTTGCTTCGTATTTAGTTTTTGTGTCGTTAATGCAATATGATGTATGATGTAATGTTATGCGAAATGATGTGATGATATGATGCAAAATGGTGAGGATGCCGAAGACACACACCCATGCGCCCACACTGAAGTACACAAGACTCTGCATCCCCTTAGGAACGTCTTTTGAGTCTTTAAGCTCTGCATCCTCTTAGGAATGACTTTTGAGCTTCTTCACCTTCTATTTCGGTGGCATTTAAGCTCTGCATCCCCTTAGGAATGACTTTTGAGCTTCTTCACCTTATATTTCGGTGGTATTTGGCTCTGCATCCCCTTAGGAACGACTTTTGAGTAGAAAACTTATGTTGCGCTCCCTTAGGAACGACTTTTGCAGCTTCGGATTGCAATTTTTGGCTTTGCATTCCCTTAGGAACGACTTTTGAGCAGAAAACTTACACTGCGCTCTCTTAGGAACGACTTTTGAAGCTTCAGATTGTAATCTTTGGCTCTACATTCCCTTAGGAACGACTTTTGAGTTTTGAAATTTACTTCGTTTCCTTATAGACGCCTTTCGAGCTTCGTAAATCTAGGAAGGAGATATATTTCACTCTGGTATAGGCACAATTATTACAAGAAATTGAAAGTAAGTTCTTCATTACTTGTTTCTCACATAGAAAATAAAATGGCATAAAAGATAAAAGTACATCAAAAGTAGGATATTCCTCAGTATATATGCTTCGACTCTGGTATAGTGTTGTTGACTGTACGAGCTTCGGACTCCTCCCTAAAGTCACACTGCTGTTGGGCGTGCTGGTGCCCTTCTGGCTGCTGGCTTCGGGTATGAGTAGGTGGCAATGGTGGTGGTAGTGGGAGCTAGGGCCAGGAAGCTTGTGAATGACTTGCCAAAGCAACAGAAGCTGCAGGTTGATTACCCACGTATTCTGGTATATAGGGAGAGTAGCACGAAGCAGTGTGTAAAACCTGCTTCAGCTGATTATGTCGCGCTTCTACTTCGGCAATCTCTTTTTGCTTCTGGATGGTGACCTGGCATGTTCTTGTAGTGGCCCTTGTCCTCACCACAGAATAAGCAGTAGAGTTTCCTGGGCTGATCCCCATATCTTCCTCTGAAGCCCTGCCGCCTCTGCCCCTTGGGGCTGGTGGCCTGAAAGAGCTCTACTGCTGCCCTGAAGACTGTGAACTATGATGTGGCCTCTGAAACTGGCTTCCTCTGTCATCACTCTGACTGGAGTTGTGGATTGATCTGACATGCCTAGGGTGGAGTCTTCCTCCAAAGCCCCTAGTCATCTTAGAAAACCTATAAGCTTCTTCCCTTCTCTGGCGGAAATCATTATCGGCCCGGATGTACTCATCCATCTTCTGAAGCAGCTTCTCCAGTGTCTGAGGGGGTTTCCTGGCGAAGTATTGAGCCGTAGGTCCTAGCTGAAGCCCTTTGATCATGGCCTCAATGACGATTTCATTGGGCATTGTGGGTGCTTGTGCTCTCAGATGCAAGAACCTTCGGACATACGCCTGGAGGTATTCTTCGTGGTCTTGTGTGCACTGGAACAAAGCTTGAGCAGTAACCGGCTTCGTCTGAAACCCTTGGAAACTAGTGATCAGCATGTCCTTCAGCTTCTGCCATGATGTGATTGTTCTTGGCCGAAGAGAGGAGTACCAGGTTTGTGCAACATTCTTGACTGCCATGACGAAGGATTTCGCCATGACTGCGGTATTGCTCCCATACAAAGATATGGTTGCTTCGTAGCTCATCAGAAGCTGCTTCAGATCTGAGTGCCCATCATACATGGGGAGCTGGGGTGGCTTGTATGATGGGGGCTGTTGGGACCATGCTTCGTCGCCGAAGGTCCTGCAGGAAGAAACAGCTTCGGCTAAAGCTGCTTATACATGATGACCGAAGCTACCACTCATGAAGCTTCGGTGTTATAGCATGCCCGAAGACGAAGGATTGAACTGACTTAAAGATAGAATGACCTTTTAGCCCATAAGGGTCTGAGTCATTGTTGTAAACTTTTATAAGGGGCATGATTGTAATTCTTTACAGGCTGTGTCCTGTATCTATAAATAGTGAACAGTATTCCTTTACTGTTCACGCATTCCTGTAATTGCAAACGCATTGCCCGGGAATTATTATTGGTCAAGGAGAAGGTATATATGTACTTAAATTCTATGTTCTGACATTTTTATGTTCATATAATAACATATGTGAATGATGTTACTTATTTCTGATACGTTTGTCTTTAATGTCTCATGTTTTGTATATTATTTCATATTATTTTGTAAGTTTAATCACGAAGGTATGACCTTCGTGATATTTCACTCATGGTCTTCGTCTGAAGTTCATTAAATCCTTGGGGAAATAATGCTTCAACGGACGAAGGGCATTAATATTTAACATTTTATGTTGCCTTGTTCTTAATTCATAGCATTTGAGAACAAGTCCCCAACATTGGCGCCCACCTCCGGTGAACTCACTTCCACTTTCCTGAGACAATGGCTTCGTTCAAGAACCAAGCTGGAACTGCTTCGGCTCCGAAGCTGATTCTCCCGATAACAGGCGGTTCATGCTCAGAGCCGGCTAACAAGAAACAGAAGAAGGAGGCACAGAGAAGAGTACAACATGTAGGGGTACAAGGACCCTTCATCAAATCAAGATGGTCTCACATCCCAATTACCTTTTCTCAAGAGGATCTTCAGCTCAAGGATTACCCACATAATGATGTCATGGTTATTTCTTGTGTGATCAAAGGATTTCTGGTCCATAATGTTTTGGTTGATACAGGTAGTGCAGCAGATATCATATTTGCTAAGGCCTTCAGACAAATGCAAGAGCCCGAAGACAAGATTCATGATGCTACGCACCCTCTTTGTGGCTTCGGAGGGCGGCAGATTGTAGCACTTGGTAAGATTACCATGCAAGTAACCTTCGGATTCGTCAACAACACAAGGACTGAGCAAATTGTGTTTGACATTGTTGACATGGAGTATCCTTACAATGCTATCATTGGTCGCGGAACACTCAATGCTTTCGAAGCAATTCTTCATCCAGCATATCTTTGCATGAAGATACCTTTGGATCAGGGACCTATTGCTATTTATGGGAGTCAGGAAGCCGCCAGAAAGGCCGAAGGGAATTGGACTGATTCCAAGGCAATCCATAACATAGATGAAGTCGAAGCTTGTGAGCAGTACAAGCATAGAAGGAAGAAGGTTGCTTCGGCCGATCAGCTGAAACCCATGCTTTTATGCGAAGATATCGCAGAGCAGAAGGTGCTGCTGGGATCTCAATTGTCTGAGGAACAAGAGAAAACCTTGATAAGATTCTTGTTCAACAACAAAGATGTCTTTGCATGGTCGGCTAATGATATTTGCGGAGTTAACAGGGATGTTATTGAACATTCGCTTAATGTTGATCCATCCTTCAGACCTAGAAAGCAGAGGCTTCGGAAGATGTCTGATGACAAGGCCGAAGGTGCTCGAAATGAAGTGAAAAGACTTCTCAGTGCTGGAGTTATCAGAGAGGTAAAATACCCAGAATGGCTGGCTAACACTGTTATGGTAAAAAAGGCTAATGGTAAATGGAGGATGTGTATCGATTTTACTGATCTCAACAAGGCCTGTCCGAAGGACGAGTTTCCATTGCCAAGAATAGATTCCTTAGTTGATGCAGCAGCTTCATCAGAGCTTATGAGTCTGCTGGACTGTTATTCAGGTTATCATCAAATCTGGATGAAGAAGGAGGATGAGCCGAAGACCAGCTTCATAACCCCTAGCGGAACATATTGTTACCTTCGGATGCCTGAGGGGCTCAAGAATGCTGGAGGAAGCTTCAGCAGAATGACAGCGAAGGTTCTTCAGTCTCAGATAGGCAGAAATGTGTTAACTTATGTTGATGATATCATTGTAAAAAGCACGAAGCAAGAGAATCACATTACTGACCTCCAGGAAACCTTCGCTAATTTTAGACAGGACGGTTTAAAGTTGAATCCAGAAAAATGTGTCTTCGGGGTGAAGAAAGGGAAATTTCTTGGCTGCCTAGTTTCAACAAAAGGGATTGAGGCTAATCCAAATAAAATCGAAGCTATCCTTCGAATGGAACCACCCAGTACAAAGAAGGGGGCTCAAAGATTGACAGGAAGACTGGCATCTCTCAACAGATTCATATCTAGATCAGCAGAGAGAAATTTACCATTTTTTGAAGTGCTGAAGTCAGCCGAAGTTTTTCAATGGGGACCGGTCCAGCAGAGAGCCTTCGAAGAGCTGAAGCAATATTTGATAAACTTAACAACGCTAACTCCACCAACGCCAGGGGCTCCTCTGTTGTTATATGTGGCAGCCTCGCACTCAGCGGTAAGTGCGGCACTTGTCCAAGAGAAGCTTGAAGGGCAAATCAAGAAGCAAGCTCCAATATACTTTGTATCTGAAGTTCTTAGTTTATCAAAGAAAAATTATACATAATTGGAGAAGGTGCTATATGCTGTTTTGATGGCTTCTAGAAAGCTTCGGCATTATTTCCAAGCATACAATATAATTGTCCCTTCTTCACAACCATTGAAGGACATTATGAGAAATAGAGAAGCTACTGGAAGGATTGGAAAGTGGGCTGCAGAACTTAATGAATTCTGCATTGATTATGTACACAAATCTTCGATTCAGTCCCAGGCGTTAGCTGACTTCATTACTGACTGGACGCCAGGGGCTCAAGTAGAAGAGGCAAATAAAGATGCCGAAGCATGGACAGTATTCTGCGATGGTTCTTGGGGAACCTTCGGAGCAGGAGCAGCCGCTGTGTTGGTCGCACCCTCCAAAGTTAAAACTTGCTACGCAGCAAGACTTGATTTTAGCTGCACAAATAACATTGTTGAGTACGAAGCTTTACTTTTGGGTCTTCGGAAGTTAAAGGCAATGGGAATTAGAAGGGCAGTTCTTAAAACTGATTCCCAGGTTATCTCTGGTCATATTGACAAGAGTTGTAAGGCAAGAGACCCGAAGCTTGAGAAGTATCTAGATACTGTCCGAAGGATTGAAGCTTCCTTTGAAGGGTTTTCTGTAAAAAATATTCCTCGAGGAGAAAATGAGCATGCTGATTTGCTAGCCAAGTCAGCAGCACAGGGGCTGCCCTTACCTTCGGAAGTATTTTTTGAAACAATAAAAGCACCTTCGGTTGAACTTCTTGAAAGAGCGGTCCTCAACATATCTCCTGTTTATAGTGAAGACTGGAGAACTGAGATCATCTCTTACCTTAAGGGTAATTTCCTTTCAGATGACGAAGCTTATAACAAGAGAATAGAGGCAAGAGCTCGTCCATATGTAATAATAGAAGGGGAGCTGTACAAGCATGGTGTCTGCTCTCCGTTACTCAAATGTTTATCTAGAGCCGAAGGTATAGAATTGATGAAGGAAATACATGCAGGCTTGTGTGGATCTCACATTGGATCTAGGCCTTTACTGGGAAAAGTTTTTCACCAAGGATTTTATTGGCCAAAAGCAGCTTCGGATGCAGCGGAACTAGTCCAAAAGTGTGAAGGTTGTCAGAAATGTGCAAGAGATCAAAAACAACCTTCATCTCTAACTCAGTTAATACAACCCACTTGGCCATTGCAAAGGTGGGGCCTTGATTTGTTAGGTCCGCTACCACCAGCACAAGGGAATTTAAGATATGTTGTAGTGGCAGTGGAATATTTTTCTAAATGGATTGAGGCAAAGCCTTTAGCCACAATAACTTTGGTTACTGTTCAAAAGTTTTTCTGGCAAAACATTGTTTGTCGCTTCGGAGTACCGAAGGCTATCACTGTGGACAATGGAACGCAGTTTGACTCCGAAGCTTTCAAAGAATTTTGTGAACAAATTGGCACAAAGATCCATTTTGCGTCAGTTCGACATCCGGAATCAAATGGACTAGTTGAAAGGGCTAATGGCATCATAATGACAGGAATAATGAAGTTAATATTCAATCAGCCAAGGGGAAAGTGGCCAGAAGAATTAATTAAAGTGGTGTGGAGCCACAACACAACAGTATCAAGGTCAACAGGTTTTACACCATTCAAATTGTTGTTTGGTGATGAAGCAATAACCCCAGAAGAGGCTAAGGCAGGATCAATAAGAACAGTGGCTTCGGCGATAGACGAAGCTGATTGTTCTGTGGACAAAGATGTTATAGAAGGAATCAGGCTTCAGGCTGTGGAAAACATCAATAAATACCAAGCCGAAACAATAAAATGGCGTGATAGAAAGGTTCGGTTGAATAACATTAAGCCAGGACATTTGGTGCTTCGAAGAGTGGCCAACCCAGACACAGTGGGCAAACTACAACTAAAATGGGAAGGCCCCTTTCTGGTAGTATCTTCGTCAAGACCCGGTTCCTACAGATTAAAGGATATGGACGGCAACGACATTCCTAGATCGTGGAATGCAGATGAGCTTCGGCGGTATTATGTGTAACTTGATGTAATCTTTTTTTTTATTTTTTAGTTTTTCCTTATGGCACCCTTTTCCTTTCCAAAGGGGGAGAAAGGTTTTTAATGGGGCCACAACATGTAATTTTTCTGTTCCTTATTTCAATTCTATAAGAGTGATATCCCCCAAAAATGTAAATGTAAAAGCTGACAACGCACCATCGAGTGCAATGGAAAAAGAAAAGAAGGAGAAGCACAAAAGTCGTTCCCAAGGGAATGCAGAGCTTACAGCGAAAAATAAACGCTGATTCCGCCGAAAGTAAAAGGCGAAGAAGCTCCTAAGGGAGGCTTACAGCGAAAAATAAACGCTGATTCCGCCGAAAGTAAAAGGCGAAGAAGCTCCTAAGGGAGGCTTACAGCGAAAAGTCAGCGCTGATACACCGAAAAGTAAACGGCAAAAAGATTTGAGTCATTCTCAAGGGAATGAGGGCTATGATTATGGTTTTTTGGATGTACATTCAAATAATCATTTGCACAATGCATTACATCATGACATTTGCATTCATAAACATCCATTTAGACATATATAGGATCATCATCATCGTATCATACAGAAAAGGCAGATGCTTTGGCTATGAGGAAAAGCTTCGGAGAAAGAGGAAATTTTCATGCTTCGTTGTCTACGAAAAGAAGGGAAGGTGTTTTTCGCCTTCGGCTCAAAAGTAAAAGTTTCGTTCACAGCAAAGCAGATTGTACACGGATAAAGGAGAAAAGATATATTACAAGGTATGCACAAATTTACATAAGTTTTTTCCACAATTATATTACAAAGATCTCTTCAGAATTTTTTGCAGGAAAGTCTTTTACAGCAACTGTTAAGCTTCAGCCCATCATTCTTCAGCTTCATCATCCTGCACATATTAAAGCAGAATAAGAAAGGTGCAAATTTCAAGGAGAAGGTGAAAGTAACAAGTATAAGTTTCTCACCGGCTTAAGGTGGCTCCGAGCTTCGTCACCAGCCATTTTTCGCCCGCCATTTACCCAAATCTGAGTCATAAATCTGTTTCCAATGCTTCGGGCTAGGCTTGGGATGTCAACCAAATCTGCTGGTGACAAGCTGAAGTTTGGCCTATTTACAATTTTTCCGTGCTTACAGCCAGCCTTCAGAAAAGCGGTGGCTGTGCCTCGAGAAGCTAGCAGGGCACAGAAGTCAGCATGCCCAGCAATAACTTCGTCAAGTGCATCAACCTCGCCTTCAATGTATTCTAGAGTGCTGGGCAGGTTCTTAGCTGAAGGTGTAAATGTATCAGAGCTGGCTCCAATTGAGTGAAACACATCCTTCAGCCGCTGCACGCATCGGCTACCGAAATTTAAGCATTTCTCCTGAAGCTCCTTCAATGATTTTTGCAAATTTGAATTCTTCTCGATTTCGGTCTTGAGATTTGTTTCGAGGTTCTTCTTTTCCAGTTCAGATTTTTCTAACTTTTTGAGTAATTCATTGTTTAACCTGTTATTTTTGACTTGGGCTTCAGCCAATGAACCTTCCATAGAATGAATGACGAAGTCCTTCTTTTCCAAGGCAGCTTCGTGATCTTTAACTTTGATTTTAAGATCTTGGACAACGGAGTCTTTTTCCTTCAGAGCAGCTTCGTAATTTTTGACTTTGTTTTCTAGATCTTTTATAGTAGCTTCGTTCTTTTCATCTTCGAGATCTTGTTGCATTCTCAGCACTTTACTTAGAAGTATACTCTGCCAAAACAACCTTCGTCAGAAAACAACTTAATCCAAAATAAAAAATATATAATAATAAAAAATCGAGACTTTTTTACCTTGAAATTAGCATAGAGCAAGCTACTGGCGATATGCTGTCGCTAGTACCTGCAGAGGTCCGCTTCAATCTTCGGCAGGCCAACGCTTTTGGAGAAGGTCCTAACAACCTTGGCCTCCGTTCGGTTCCGAAGGCATCTCAGCTTCCCTTCATTGACTCCACCAAATAGTAGAGACCCTGGTTTGTATCCACAGGATATAGCATATTTCTTCAGCTCTTCTTTTTCAGCGTCTGACAACTCTTGTCCAAGTATATCTTGAAAATTAAAATCTTCTTTTTACAAAATGTCTTCAATCTGCTCTTTTCCTTTTTCTGTTGCCGTGTTCACTGTAACCACAGCAAATTCTTCTTCAGCCATTCTCAGAAGCATATTGTCAATATCTTCAAGTGTAGTTTCCAGGTTAGGATCTTCGTTGGTCCCGGTTTCGGCCCCGGTGACTTCGGCTCCGGTGGCTTCGGCTCCTCCGGTTTCGGCTCCGGCGGTTTCGGCTCCGATGGCCGTGGGATCGGCAGTGACAATTTTTAACGCCGAGGTCGGTGGCGGTGTCTGATGAATGACATCAGCCACTTGGATAATTCTTCGTTTTTTCGGCTTTGCGGGACTTTCTGCTGCCGAAGCTTCTTTGCCCTTCTGAAAAAACTTCGTCAGTTCTGGCGCCAGCGGGCTTAGCTTGACAGGCAAAGGTTCAGTCATTACCTTCAGAATCTCTTCCACTTCGGCAGCAGAAGGTGTCGCAGGAGCTTCCTCCTCCTGGGCCGACGTCTTTGGTTTTGGAGATGTATCTTTTCTTTTCCTTGAAACAGCTACCCTCGGTCCAGGGCTCAGTTTTTCAGAAATTTCTTTTTCCTTTTTGGCCAATTTGGTGCTTTCTTTGTCCAGGGCGCTGGCAATCCTCTTTCTCTTTGGGCCTTCGGCATCTCCGCCCAGTTGCTCGTAATCAGGGTAATCAAAATTCAAAGCATCTAGCACACGATTCAATCTTCGCTTCGGACGAGTGCTGAAGGCTGCAGTCATCAACTGATCTTCTTTCTTAGAGTAATTTCCGAGGATATCGTTGCACATAATCTCGATTGTGTCCAGCCACTCTTGGCAGGGCTTTTTAAAGTGTTTTTTAAACTTGTAGTAATACGGCAATCGAACAAATTCTCCCTTTTTCTTTTCTCCCTCCAGCTTCGGCATCTCCCAATCCCTCATTGTTGGAAACACTTTAAAAGCCAGAAATTCCTGCACCAAGTCTCTAGTGCCAATATGATCTAAAATCACGCGAAATTCAGCCAAAGCAATTTGGCTCGGGCTTCCACTTATCATGTTGCATCGGGGCCTCGTTTCTCCGAAGGTTAGCTCTAGTGGACTCTGGACCAATTTATCTTCATCTTTATCAACTTTAACATAAAACCACTCAGATTTCCATCCGGCTGGCCATTTGCTTCGGTAGCTTATTACTGGAAACTTCAAAGTTTTGCGATAAGCAAAGTTGTAACATCCAAAATTCTCATGAAGACCATCTCCTCTGGCTTTAGTCTGATAGTGTAGTTCATGGACTCGACAGAAACCTTCACCGAACGGTTCCACTCCCTGGCTACGAAGGGCCCAAATATAAACACTTAATCTAACAATAGCATTAGGGGTCAGCTGATGAAGGTAAACCCCAAACTTCTTCAACACATCAGCAATCATTCCATTCAAAGAAAATCTTAATCCTGCTTTAAAGAAGCTTTTGAACACAACCACTTCATTCTTTTCCGGCTTCGGAGTAATCTCCTCCCCGCCAAAATGAACCAGCTCCTTTTTTGTTTCACTAAAGTAGCCCAGCTTCACCATTTTTGGAAGATCAGCTTCAGAGATGGTGGACTTTCCAAAGTCCAAATGACTAGGTTTGCTTGGCATCCCGCAGTTGTACTCATCTTCGGAACCAACTTCTTCAACATCAGCTTGTGTTGCTTCGGCAGCAGGTGTGTCTTCTGATGGAAACAGCCCGGAACGCCTCATCGCTTCAGAAATCGGAACAGTTTCAATGGCTTCGGTCTCGTCTCCATCACGCTCAACCCTAGCAGTGGAGCGTATTCTGGCCATTTGATTTTAAATTTTCTTGAAAAAATTCTTTGGAAGTCAATAACCTTTTTTCCGAAGCTATCCTCGTGACGAAGCACAAACCAAACTGGAGCTTCCTTTTGAATGCAAAAATCAAGCTTCGGCTATGGTTAATTTTTTGGCAGCAAAACAGTGCAATAGCAATGAATGCTATGGTAACTTCACACCTACCTGTCTGTTTATATAGTGCTGCAGGTAAGAAGGTGAATCGTCAGGATGTTTTCACCGGGCAAACAGTCACTTGCACCCACTGCGCGGTGGGCCGCAAAAACCAAGAAGGTCAACCTGCATGGTAGGACCGCTCCACGCTCGAAAACTGTATCGTTTCTCGGCAACGAGCTCAGGGAAGGTGTTTTTTGGACCTTAGGCTTCCCGAAGCCTAAGAGACTTTTTTCACGGATCAAGCTCGTTACGAAAAACGATCTAGCACCGCGAAGGGGCTACTGTTGGGACCATGCTTCGTCGCCGAAGGTCCTGCAGGAAGAAACAGCTTTGGCTAAAGCTGCTTATACATGATGACCGAAGCTACCACTCATGAAGCTTCGGTGTTATAGCATGCCCGAAGACGAAGGATCGAACCGACTTAAAGATAGAATGACCTTTTAGCCCATAAGGGTCTGAGTCATTGTTGTAAACTTTTATAAGGGGCATGATTGTAATTCTTTACAGGTTGTGTCCTATGTCTATAAATAGTGAACAGTATTCCTTTACTGTTCACACATTCCTGTAATTGCAAACGCATTGCCCGGGAATTATTATTGGTCAAGGAGAAGGTATAAATGTACTTAAATTCTATGTTCTGACATTTTTATGTTCATATAATAACATATGTGAATGATGTTACTTATTTCTAATACGTTTGTCTTTAATGTCTCATGTTTTGTATATTATTTCATATTATTTTGTAAGTTTAATCACGAAGGTATGACCTTCGTGATATTTCACTCATGGTCTTCGTCCCAAGTTCATTAAATCCTTGGGGAAATAATGCTTCAGCGGACGAAGGGCATTAATATTTAACATTTTATGTTGCCTTGTTCTTAATTCATAGCATTTGAGAACAAGTCCCCAACAGGGGCCATGGGGTAGCCTATAGTTCTGCTGACAGAGGAGAAGCATCATCAAAAGCAAAATTCCCATAATGGAAATCATCATACCATTCATCGTCATCGTAGGACTTGTCCTGATGAAGCTATCTACGTTGAGGTCTTCGGTCCTAGTCATCTTGAGTGAGATGACACATTTCCTCAGCAGCCTCATCGATCTTCTTCTATAGGTCGAAAAGACGAAGCATCTTCTCCTTCTTCCTTTGGACCTGCTGATGGATGGCTTCGAGGTCTCTTATCTCTTGGTCCAGCTCCTCCTCCTGAGGCGTTGGACTTGTAGCCTTCCTTTTTTGGCTTCTAGCTTCACGTAGTGTTTCCTGATTGACATCTAGTGGCTGCAATGCAGCCCCCAACGCTGAAGCCTTCTTTGGCGGCATGACGAAGGTCACAGCTTACCGAAGGTGGTCGAATGAGTTCACTGGAGGTAGGCGCGAATGTTGGGGACTTGTTCACAAATGCTATGAGTTAAGAACAAGGCAACACAAAATGTTAATAGTTAAAGACCTTTGTCCTTTGAAGCATTATCTCCCTTAGGATATAATGATCTTCAGACGAAAGTTATGAAAGACATACCTTCATCATCTTAGTATATAATAATGAAAGTAGAAGCATATGAAACATGGAAAATAGCATGAATAATCATATGACATCATTAGGATATTTTTATAATATCATCGTGAATAAACATGAACAATATAGAATTTCATTTATACCTTCGGCTTGACAGAAGGTGAAAATCCAAGTGTGACATGCGAGTGAATACAAGTCAGCGTGAACAGTACGGTGCTACTGTTCATCTATTTATAGGCACTGGACACAGCCTGTGTAAAATTACATCCATGCCCTTGACATTTACTATTGACTTAGGGATAATCTATCAAGGACTAGACAGCCTTTTCCCCTTTAAGTCGGTTTCATTTTCCACCGCTAAGCCAAAGCTTCTCCACAGGTAGCTTCGGAACTGGTTCCTCCTTCTCCCGAACCGCGCTTTTCATATCGTGTACAGCTTCATCCCAAGGCCGAAGGTCCCTATATATATATTATACTTGGAAAACATGTTAGCCATGTTTTTGAGGACCTTCGGAAGATGAAGGCCCCCAACAATTCCTGATGGTCATTTACGATCTGAAATTTTCGAATCTATCACAGACTCGTCATATCCAATATGGATATCATTTTGAATACCAAGACAAACAATCATCATTGTAAGCACATTTGGTAAATTCAGTAGTGTGGAGGCTAATGTGCTCAAACTTGAGACATTACTTAATGGTCACATGTTGTCCAAAGGACACACTTCAGGTCATCATATAGATGCACCAAAGAACCATAAAAAGCCTTCAATTTCCATACCATCTATGTAATGGACCACACTCGTTCTTTTGAAACAATTCAAAGAACTTAACCAATTCAGATCAGATTTTAACATAAGATGGACTTAAAATCTCATTCCCAATGATACTCATCAAGTATCCATCTTATGGGAAAACATGACCAATAAAATTGCCCATAACTTTTCATTTCATCCCAACAATGGAATGACCAATTCAGTCTTACCCAGCATGGTAAGTACCATCGCATGAAAAGTTATAACAAATGCAGCACTTTGTATGGGAGGATGTATGTAGAATACAGTCCATAAGAAATGTTTCTGAGAAACATATGCAATATCCATCACTATCACCTTGTGTTTCCACATGATAGAAATTATATGGATATCTCTATAATATGGTAAGATAACAATTAGGATATATCAACACATCCTTGATACTTCCAATACCAAAGGGGACATGATAATAACATATCATGATATCGCACGAAGAGATTG
This sequence comes from Zea mays, assembly GCF_902167145.1. Lineage (NCBI taxonomy): Eukaryota > Viridiplantae > Streptophyta > Magnoliopsida > Poales > Poaceae > Zea > Zea mays. Next base: position 96,580,587 of record NC_050101.1, read on the forward strand.
TCAAAATATTATTTCATCTTTCGAAAGGAATATCAGAATATTTTGTTTCCCCACTTATAGAGTTTGTGGTTCAATTCTCCACATTGCATGTCTCTTCCTCAATTGGAAGAATCCCCGTACAAGTTTGCACTACTCAAATCAATGAGTCTTTAACTCCCTTGATGAGTTGGTTCAACTCTAATCGATGAGCTTGTTCAACTCAAATCACATGAGTGATCAACTCCAATATATGAGTTTGTTAAACTCAAATTCATATGAGCTTGAACATATCACAACATCAATAAATGTGATATCAATAATAATGAGATTATACCAAATCTCATAGATCATTTGAATAATACTCAAAAGCAAATGATCTAACAAAGTGGTCTTCTCTTAGAAAGAGAAGTGTTGTTACGTGATTTAGGACAAATCATGATTTACACAATCAACCACTGTTATCATGTCAGATGGAAGATTGAAGTACACTTCATATCTTAGCTTGCATGAGTAGAATGCATCTATTGGGATTTAATATGCAAGATTAGATGCCTGGGCATACAACACTATATCATGTATAGTGTAATGACAAACGAGTTTGTCATACTCATTGTCCTTCTCTTTCAATGTGCTTATATATTTACTTCTTGTTGTATTTTCAATGGTCAGCTGGGTTCGTAGATTGATAATCATGTCAATCCAATGAACCACATGTTGTTCTCAACATTATTCTAAACACTATGAACCTCACAAGAGGCGCCACAAAAACATTGGCATAATGATGAGCCTTCAAGAGAAGTTCATCATCTTATTCATTATGTGTTTGGAATAAATGGAGAAAAATGCTGATAGTATGCAACAACTCAACTTGAAGCAAAAATATGAATACAAAGTTTTAGTCCACAACATTATGTAGACATTTACTCATAAGTCCACATGTCTTATGATTTTCTTTGCTATTCATTTTGCGCTTGCATATCAAGCCGCAAAAGCACATAAGTTCTTCTCATAAGAACCGTAAGAGAAAGAGAGCATCTCATTTCCTCCAAAATGAAGAGGTGAATTCCCATATCATGCAAAAATGAAATGAACATATCCAATGAACATTAAGGATAATTAAGCCCATTAGGCGAGTTCATCAAACTCTATTAAATTATGGGTTTTTTAAATTGGTGCCCTCAGTTTTGGTGGTGTGCTCACCTATACTCTTAGTCGTGTTTTTTGCTCAGCTGTGTCCCTCTGTTCTATAGCACTGGAAGGGCACAGCTGAGCAAAAAACACGACTAAGGGTATAGGTGAGCACACCACCAAAACCAAAACTGAGGGCACCAATTTAAAAAACCCTTAAATTATTATCCTTCAAATGGCTTAACTATTTTTCTGATGTTTTAATATGCCGCAATATCATATCTTTATATGTTGGAGAATTCTAGGTATCACATAAAGTGTACCAAAGGATTTTTGAAAATTGGTGGACACAACGTAGATAATCTCCATGTAATGAAACAATGGAGTAGATCTTCCAGTAGTGGGCAAAACTTTTGCTGCCTGAAAGCATGGTCTCTAGGCTGATATATTCAAAGAACATACCGCAGCCAATGCTTAAGACTCTACTACCGTGTGCTTAACCAAAATTTCAAAAATAAAATGGAAATCACCATAAAGGTGAATAATCAACATCACATCTCCAACATATCTACTTGAGATAACACATAGGTAATCATCATGATCATATGATGTAGACCTCTTACTGATGAGCAAATAACATTTTGCTGTCTAAAAGTTTGGTCTCTAGACAAATAAATTCCAAGAACTTATTGCAGCCAAAGCTTAGATCTTGATCATGTGTTGAATAATCCCAAGTTAAATATATATGCATCATATTTTGCGAGAATTCATCGTTTAATTAAGTAAAAGAATTCTTTTAGTTGTCAGTATGACCGCAGCGTCCAGCCTGGCTCCATAGCCCGCGACGCCTACATGGTCCGTGATCTTTTTGGTTAGCACGTATAGGTAATCATCTCGAAAGATGTAGACCTTATAGTGATAGGCATTTCAAATGCGGCCTAAAGCACGGTCTCTGGATTACTAAACTCTATAAAGAATTTAGCGCAGTCAGTGCTTAGGGTTCCATCACCCTATGCTTTTCCCAAAAAAATGCAATCTTATTTTGTATGAAGACCATTATGTTTCGACTTATTAATATGCTATGTTTTCATGCACACATAAAAAAATACAAAAATAAAAGCAAGTCGAAATATATGAATTATAAATGTAAATAAAAATATAAATCACTAATAAGTCTGCATTTTCACAATAAAAAATAGACAAATATGTACAATTATATATAACATCAGCAGTCTAAATATTTAAATTTAGATACTAAATACTGATTAAAAACTGTGATACAAGTAATAAGATAGTCATGTATTTAAATATATAGAAAATAAAAATGAGTAAATTTAGCCCATTCAAACATATGGCCGAATAGCCCAGCGACCCAGCCGGCCAGGCGCGGCCCAGTCGGCTCGCCCAGCAGCCAGGCGCAGCCCAGCAGGCCAGCCAGCGGCCTAATAAGGGTGGCAGTTAGGGTAAAAACCCTAACTGCTCCTCTCCTTCCCTTAGCAGCCGGCGGCGTGGCTCCAAGAGGCGCGGGCGCGGCCCTCCGAGCAGCGGCGCAGACGGCGCGCGGGTTTGGCCCCCTGGCAGCACAGGCACGTCCCCGCCGCACAGGCGCAGCCCCCCGGTGGTGCGGGCGCGCGGCCCCCTGGCGGCGTGGGACGTGGCCCTAGGCGGTGCCACGGGGCAGGCCTGGCTCTAGTGTGGGGTGCGGTCCTGGCCTGGCGACCCCCCGCAGGGCGTGGCCCCGACGCGCGCGTGCGCGGCGCGGGCGGCCCCGGCGCAGGCTCGCGGCCACATCTGCCCCGGCGGCGCAGCGATCACGCGAGCACGCGGCCCCAGCGACGTGGGTGAGGTTTCCCAGCGCGCGCGGGCGCGTGACCCAGGCTTGGTTGCATGGGCGCGGCCGTCTTGGTGTGCGGGCGGCCCCTGGCGGCGCGGCGGCCCCCGGCCACAGTGGCTCAGTCGCGTCTCGCCTAGCGTGTGAGAGCGCTCAGGCAGAGTGGGTCGGACGCGTCCCTCATCTAGCACGGCCCCCGACGGCCATGGCGCAGGCGCTACGGCCCTTGGGCGTCGCTGCCCTGGCCTCTGCAGCGCGAGCGCGTAACCCGACATGACGCAGCCACGCGCGAGTGGCAGATCGGCCACGACGTGCTTGTTGTCGCGGCGGTTGCAGAGGAGCACGCAAGGCAAAAGAACGGTTGCAAACTCCACTACGTATTAAAAATAGACTTGCATTTTACCTTGCGTCTATTGGGCAGTAATCCTTTCACGATGTCTTTTCTTGGGCTCAGTGCCAATTGTTGGTAGACATGCTGTTCATGTCGGATAGGAATTCACATCCTCTATTTGAGTTCTTCTCAAAAACAGCGAGCGATTTGTTCTCTTCTCTGGTCTCGTGAGCACGTGCTGATAACGTGTTAGAGCGCAGTGAAAAACGAGATTCGAGAGAATGACAAATGACAGTTGTGTTCACTTTATTGTAGGGAAGACAGGCTTATATACATATGACAGGGGTCATCCCCAAGAGGTATGTCCCTTGGGGATGTGTTCGTCGAGCCCCTTGGATTGATCACAAAATATTGTAACAGCCTTCTATTGATCAGATGCTTGAGAGATTTGCTTGACAGGTTAGATGCTTGAGAGATCAGCTTGACATTCTTATTTTACCTACCTCGATGGGTACTTAGGCTTCTTGCAGGTTCCGTGGGTACTTAGGCTTCTTGCAGATTCGGATGCATACCTCAGATCAGGATAAGACAATATTTACCTATCGTTAGACTACCTTATCCATCTTCATAATCAAACTCTACTTTGTAAACAATGCAGAGTGTTTTGCACGACCATATAAATAAATTATAGGAGAGTCTTATGCTACATCTGCTTACCAATGATTGCCATTTGGTCTATGTAATTCCTCATGAACTTTTCAGCCATGTGTCATCTCTATCTTCATAGACTTGATTAAATTTGTTTAAGAAACTAATGGAGGTCTTCATGGATGATTTTACCATCTATGGATGGGATGGACTTTTGATGAATGGTCAATCTTGAAATTGTTCTGCATTGTTGTCTTGAAGTCGACTTCATACTCAATTGGGATAGGTGTCATTTCCCGGTTCAAGAGGGTATTGTTATTGATCATTTGGTTTTCTCGCGAGGATAAAGGAAAAGTTGAGATGAGTGATCGCTTGCCTCCTCTGATGAGTGTGAAGTAAGTTTATAGCTTTTTGGGTCATGTGGGTAATCACATGCATGAGTGGATCAAGTTGTGTTCAAAGAACTGGCTATCATTCTTTCTATTCTATCTCTTTGCTTGAGGCCTCATGCATCTTCTTAAAAGGGTTATGCCACTTTGAGTCCATCAGTGTTGAAGGAATGGACTCAGACAATGCAAAAACAAAGTGTTGATTTAACTATCGATAAAGAGCAGAGCTACAGACAAGATGTCTACGACCTAAGACTGTCTCCAATAAAGTGTGAAAAATAGGGGACACGGAATTGTAGATGACATAGTTTGTACAGAGAAGTTTGAAACAGGGGATATGATAGAGATCTGCTAGAGATATCCTAAAAGAGATCCATAAAAACCAAGTCGTGGAAAAGATATCATCAAACAAGATATAATAATAAATCTAACTCTTCGTGCGTCGAGTGAAACCTTTCTTAGAGGGTAGACGTAACTTGTTTTGTTGACTTATTGCTTTCCATCCAAAGCATAGTGGTCGTATCTCTAAATCACCAAACTTTCCCATTTTAGGAGATGCTCTATCTTTCCTTACAGAGATAGTTTATTGAATAGAGCTATCACTCTTTACCTTATCTAATACCCCTTCAGAATATCTTTTGAAAACCTTTTCTATAAAAAATTAGACCGATCTTTTGCCTACTCGATTAAAGTTGGATCTAGCCTTGCATTTTTGAGATAGAGCTCCCTCACTGCATTCTTATGCTTGCATTCATTAGTTGAATTAGGATTTCATCTATAAAAAGGTATCGAATGAACAATATAGTTTGTAATGCAAAATAGTATTTTTATCCATCTATATAGCTAGTTTAGTGACCGAAATCCAAGGAACAACACTCCCTTGTCAACGGCTATGTGAGCTTGGCTCAAGGTATGCTTCAAGGTCATAATAACAACTACTTCATTTATAAACTTAGGTGTCCTTCGCATGCATATTTTTCATCAATAATACAAGTATTTTAGCCTACTAATCTACCGCTTCTCCTCCCTCACCGTTAAATTAATTCGTGTTTAAAATTTTAATTAGTTCAAGGCAATTATAGCATCTATAAAAATAGGCAAGCTTTAATTGCCTTGCAATAATCTTAGGCCTCGTTTGGTTCTCATCTCCTAAAGTTTACTAAGTAAACTTTAGTCACTTTCAGTACATACACTTACAAACCCTCCTAAATTTTGGTCATTTAGTCATCAAGAGGGTGAATAAAAGTAACTAAACTTACACTTTTATAGTATTTATCATTCAACTGGTCCGCCTATCCCTCCCTAGAACTAGACCAGCTGTATCAAATAAAGGACAATCTTCTTTATACATAATGTTTAATGCTCTTTAATTAGCTTTAGTCTATATTCTCTATAACCAAACAGGAGGATAATTAAAGAAATCAAACATGCCTCAGTGATTGATTGAGAAGCATCACAATCATTCTGCTTCATGCTTATGGAGTAATCTATTATAAGAACCCTGAAATGTTGTTGGACGACAGACAGACTAGCTAAAAGAGGCTACCCCATCCAAGGGCTTGCCATCTCTGTGATCAAGAAGCGGAGACCATTTGGCACTTTCTAGCTAGTTATGTCTTCACTAGACAGCTTTGGTCTCACATTTTTCAGGCTCTAAAGCTACCAGATTTGGTGGCTAGCATTACTGAATCTAAGGTGATGGGTCTAGTTCCAAACGACAGGAGGAAGGGGCTGAATTCTCTAATCATCTTAACTTCCCGGGAGATTTGGAAGCATAGAAACTCATGTGTCTTTGAAAATGCACAACCTTGTATACCTGATCTCCTCCAACGGGTAGTGGACGAATGCAGGTTGTGGTGATGGGCTGGTGCTTCTAATCTCCATGAGTTTTTGGTCTGGTCGAGGTCTAGGGCTGTTTAGTTTTGGGCTGGTTGCTCCCTGGCTGAGAAGCCTTCCTTGAGTAGCGTGTAAAATCTCTGTAGCAAGCTGTGTGGGTATTGCCGTATTGGCTGTAGCTAGACCCTCTTTAATCTTCTTTCTAATGAAATGACACGCAAATCACCTGCAGAAAAAAAAAGGAACACTAAAATGGTTAGATTTGCTTCTACTTATTATACAAATCCTTATATTTGCTGACAAAGATATCAAATTGGATCATAAATTGCTTCTGGCGCAGATAAGTTGCAAGAGGCATCTGGTAACGGCATCCGAAGCTAGACGTGCATGTCAACGTCGACCTGGAAGATGCGACAATGAATACACGCCGAATACGACATCAACATCTGCAGAAGGAATCTGCTTAACAATCCACTTCCCATTCCTCGTTTAGGATTTATGGAATGAATGATACAGTTAGAGAAGCATTTCCCTGTCATTATGCACCACCACTATACCACACATCACAAAGGCGGGCAAACAGATGTCACACCATGAACGGTTTGGATTTTGCTTCCAGAAGCACTTTCCGCACACAAAGCTGGGCGCGCTGGTGCTGATACAGGGGGAGGGGCTCTGTTGATCGTTTTCAAGCCACCACCACATCAAGTCAAGCACATCTTTGGAAATAGTGTTGGCCGACGTAGCCTCCAGCCATGGCTCTTCTCACATTTGCCTCAAACATCTTTGGATTGTCGCGAAGGACAACTGCAGCTTCGTGGTTCAGAGGATCCTCGTCGTTTGGTTGCTGCAAGTTGCAATGTAAACATTAGATAACACGCAAAGAAGGATAATCATCAGACAAGGTTGGTTTTTCTTGAGATGTTTATCCAATCAAGACCTAAATAGCAAGAATATTCATTAACATATATAGTTATAAGCACCCCTTCAACTCATTTCATGACAATATTTAAGGTCTTGCTCAGATTGGTATGGCTGTTTTGAAGATAACATCATTGTGAGTACAATAGTGGTTACTTTTTTAAACAGCAACTCTCAAACCGCATACTCCATAAAATGTAGTAATAGGATGACAACAATGCATGCACAATTGCAGACACTACTCTTTTGTCTCCCTAATTTCTAACTTTTATATTTCAATAACTGAGGAATCAAGATAACTGAAATACCGTAAAAAGAAGATTCAGGCCATAAATAACAGTGTTGATGTTGAGAACAGGCTTCCAATCTTCGCGCAGAATGTTCAGACAGACATTGCCTTCCAGATCAATATTTGGATGGTACACCTGAAATGCATGTTTATAACAACATAGTATTTTATCGTTTCATAGGAAATGCAATTTAGTGGAGAATGAGAAAGAACCATAGATGTAAAGGATACTGTCTTATACCTTGGTCTTGCATTTGACCTTCGGAGGATCATGAGGATAAGATGGGGACACTTGAAAGGTGAAAACGAAAGTGCCGCCCCTAGAAAAGACAGTATATTAAATTGGGGGAAGGCTCAGAAAAATCACAAAGCTGGCATCTGATAATAGCAATGACCTCTAAACTATTTTGGGGTACACTAAAATTGATAACCTCTCCACTAGAGCCGTACCATACATACTATTGCAGTTGAAAAAGGTTTTCTTAAATTATGCTTTATGCAGCATACCAACTACCCTCAAGAGTAGCACTTACATGTAATATCCTTCATCAGGTCGGATGGTGGTCTCAAAATTCATCAGATCATCCTTGCCATTGGGAAAAGAAATTGATGTGGTCTTCGGCAGGTTGAGCTCACTAATATCTGCATGGTTGAGAAAGAAGTAACCACATAAATGATTCATCACACATTCAAGACCATCAGAAAACCCAAATATCAGTCAGGTACATCAATAAGTTGGAAGCTGGCATCTTGTTTATGGATTATTGCATCATATGCCTGTGTAGCTTAAGTTAGGATCACAGCTTATTCTATTAGAATTCAGAAATATTAGATAAGGAACTGGTATGGCGAATATAGTGAAATAGTTACCATTTGTAATTTTGTATAGAGAATACAGATACAAATCAGACAGTGCCCACAATCAAACAAGTGTATCCACATGAGTGGAACCCATTTCACAGAAGAGTTAACAGAGGTTTTAGTCGGTAACTTTGCTCACTAAATGGCATCATCAAGAAGATTGGAGACCACAAATGAAAAAGAAAATGAAACACCCTCAAAATATTTACATGAATGGACGGCTCACTAAATACATACTATTCCATTTGAGGGTGTTATTTTTACTATGATGTAACCTCTCCACTAGAGCCGTCCATTCATGAACCATCTTGCGAAGCGGCTACTCCAACCGCTTAGGGTAACGCATTGAGGACAGAACATGGCAATGGGAGCTAGGCAGGGAGATTTGGACCAAGATAAGTATGGGAAAGAAGAGAGAGTGAGAGGTGGGAAGATTGAAGTTAATAGGAGGTGGTCTAGGATAAACCAATAATCTTTTAAACATCTAAGAGGTGTATGTAATACATCAGCCCATATTAGGGCAAGAGGAAAGGAAGTTGTAAATGTCTACCCTACTAGTAAGCACTAAGATCATTAAACGCTACATTGGTTTATTGGTATATGTGGGACCTTCGATATTGGAACAAGCAGTGGCAAACAGTTCTATTTTATGAAACAGATAAGAGTAACTTCAGTTCTTTTGGGTTATATAAATAAATGTTGTGTATGGAAAACAAATAACAGATTGCTACAAGAAAGAATTCACCTATAATTCAACAAACCTTTATGAAGACGGAGCTCCCCAGCAGACTGTTTCTTAACAGGGGCCTTTCCAGCAGCACTTGCTGCCTCTTCTTTCTTTTGACCCTTTATTTTGAAAAGATTAATCATCTTTCTGCACAGAAAAAGGGGGGAACACAATCAGATATCAGGATCAGCATGCAGAACTTCCAGATTTTTCAGTAAGTGGGAAAAACCCTGATGCTCCGTTTGGATGTTGGAATTGGAGATGGTGGAATTGAATTGGATCCAATACCAAATCAGCCTGGCTTTGGAAATCGGATCCAATACCAAATCCAGTTCAATTCCGAGCAAATCAGAGGGTGGAGGGTCGGAATTGGAGAGTGGAGGCGTGTGTAGAGTTGAATACCGGCTGGAATTTGGTGGATTTCCAATTCCAAATACTGTGACCATCCAAACACCAGAATTCGGGTTTGTCAATTCCAATTCTGAATTCCGAGTCTAAATTCCAACATCCAAACGCACTGTGAGGGAAAAGCGATTCCAATTTGCACCTCTATCATGTAGCTCATTTTTTACTAATTGACTAATTGTGCCTGTTTGGCAGGCTGCCAGATGTTTTCACAACTAAGGTTAGACGTGTGGCAAGTTAAGGGTGTCTGGTTGGTTGCCATGACTAGCTTAAGTTCTTGCAAATTTAGCAAGGCTATTGTTTGAATTGCAGCCACAAAACTTGCCAAAAGTTCAGCAAAAACATGTGGCAAATGTTTGGTTTAAAGCCAAGTTTGAATACAACCACCTATCTTTATCAATTGATGAGCATACCATATCCATCTTATATACGTCTGTTAGTGAACGCATTAACCAGTTCAACCGAAAAGCTTAACCTATTAGGAGAATGTAGGCAATTCACTTGTACACTTCAACATTCCCACTCACGTGTGGGCACAAACGTGGAAATAAAGGAGTGGAGGCACAAATAAAGCCTCTATCAGGATTCGAATTTGAGACCTCTGGCTTTGATACCATTAGAGTGAACACACTAACCTGCTCAACCCAAAAGTTTAAGCTGGTATAGTGTGGCAATGAAACAGATGGCAGCCTATGGCGGCGTGGCTTGCAGCAGGTATAGTGTGGCAAACTGTGGTTCCAATACAAACACTCATAGAAATGCCTCTTGAAGCATGTAAATGTAAGGAACAAAAACAAGGATGACAGCGAAGCACAGGAAGCATTGAGTAGCACAACAAATTCACTGCTAATTATTTACAGGAAGCACAGGTTGGTGAATTTCAGCTAGCAATTAAAGGTGTTTGGATCCTTTGGGCTGTGTCCAACAGATCGTGCATGTGATCATACAAAATACTGTTTTGCAATGTAGATAGCACTGTTTGTAGAGTGGAGTTTGAAATAGAAGGTGTGACAGGAAATGTGATAGGAGAGCTGCTGTATATAGCATTAGCCTAGCCTGCTCGCCTCACCTTGCTAGGCAAAGGAAGGTAATCTTCCAAAGGTGTTTTCTTCCCTTGCCATCGCTCGCCTTGCCTCAAACTGTAGCTTGATCCAACAATAACAGAGCTCGATTCAACAGTGATGAGGGTCAATTCAGTGCCTAGGAACATCAATCTGATGGTAGCAGAGGTCGATTTGGTGCTGCCGTGCTGGCAAACCTGACTATCTGAGTCCAGTGATGGCCATCAATTCAGCAATAACAAATCCCGATCCAGCAACAGCATGGAGTGGCCAATTTAGTGACGGCTCAGCTGGCCATGCGAGCGCGTGAGCAAACCTTGTCCATGCAGGAGAGAAAATTTGGCTCGCCTAAATTGGCAAGGATTTGCTTGCCCAGGCAGCCAAGCCGGCAAGCTTGAGGCAAACAGGTAAGGCCAAACCTGGGCAAGGCAAGCAGCCAGCAATGGATCTGATTAAGCCCTAAAATTTACCCAAAGTTATCAAGGTGGCCCGACAAACTATGACACCTGCGAAGAACCTGGGCACATGGATATCTAGGCATTTTCCAATGTGTATTTCCTTTTTTTCCCATTTTGATTGCAGTGAGCAATTTGGTTGGTTTAGCAAGTGAATGCAACACTAAGACAGGAGATCCAATACAGAACAAAGAATAGGAGAAATTATCTGAGCTGGAACAAAAGTCTCAAAGGCTCAAAGCAAATATAGCAGTATAAGTGTATAACTCAAAGTATTATGTAGCACTACCGCGCGCACAAACACAGTGGAACAAATGGATACATACAAAACAGGCAAGCCGGCATCTTTAAGTAAATGCAGGATGATAAAGTGTCTAGGTAGGTTGATCACTGATGGGTTTGCAAAATTAACTGAATGCTTAGCTTTTAGATCTATCGGATTCGAGTTTGTTTTAGGCCTTAGATAAATTAATATTTGCAAACCAAGACCAGCTTCTTTTCCATACAAATTTGTGAATTGTGTCATGTAGTTCTGCTAGGTGAGTGGTCGTGGTTTCTGATGAGTAACGTTGTGCTCTTCTAAGTTCACTAAAAAAATGCATTTTACAAGAGGTCTGTAGTTTGCAGAATTTACTGCAGCTAATCTTATTCAGGAAACATTAATGTGCAATCTCAGTTAATGTAGTACCTTCAGATTTTTGTGTTTGTGGACAGAGATTGCTTAAACGTTAGTACTTTGTAATGCTAGTTTTAAGTTGCTCTCTGCGAATTTACTACACATTCAAGAGATCCCAAATCAGTACTGCAGCTAAGAAAGACTCACAGTAAATTCACCCTCCTTATGGAAAAAGGTTGCAGAGGCACAATTCAACCATTCAGACATGAATGTAAATAAGACCACAAATTCGGAAAAAAGTGAAATCTTAGAGCAGGGGAAGTTCATGAAACCATCAGTTGTTGATTTGTTTCAACATCTTGTCATCCTCGCATTTGCTTAAAAATATGCTAGCCTAACCTAGTTCGTATGGAACTGTTTGTTCCTCTGTGTTGGAATTAGAAATTGACAGATACACACCAAGTTAGTATATGGATGAAAGGAAAAACATGTTCAAAAGTCAAAACTATGACTAACCTTAACCATGTTCTACCCAGCTCAGGCTATGAATATGGTTAAATCAAGTCTACTAGAAAATAACACACGACACGGTTATGAGAATCGTGAATTTAGTTATCTTCCGCCTTATTTTCTTAAGAACTGGAATACTGATCATGTCCAACTTAGTCAATGAAGTACATATGGATCGTTGTAGTTTTGCATCGTTCAAACCGACAACTTATTTTCAGAACTACACCAGCAGACTAAGAGAGGCATGTTTACCTTGCCGCTTCAGAACAGAGCTCGCTAGAGGAGCGGTGTCCTTGCTTGCACTAAGGGACCTGCAGAGGAAGAAAGCGGTGAGGATGGAGAGGGACCCTGCGGCTAGCGAGGGTCGCCCCTCTCCATGTAAAAACTAAAAGGCCGTGGGGAAGGGGTGCGCGCAAAGAAGCAAGGGTTGGGGAGCAGCCATCGCTGCGGACGGCGCGGGATCCGACCGCCGGATCCACGAATCGCGTGCGCGCACCGAAGAACGACGCGAAGCCAAACGAGGTGCGCGCACCCAAAACCGATGGGACCTGATCGGAGAAGTCGGCGCTGGCGTAAACTCACCAGGAAACGCCGGAGGGAATCGGGGAAGGGAATCGGTTTTCGCCGGAGGGGGGAGGGCGAGGCCTCTTTAGGCGAAGGCGGCGGGAGTAGGACCCGGAACAAGGAGGCGTCCGCGTGCGTCGTTCCGCGGATGGAAAAGTAAGGTAGGTTCTTCCGATTCCGAGTACATATTTTATTGAGTAAAATATATTTGTGGCCATACTTGTTTTTTTTTTTGACGAAGGGGCATAGCCCCCTATTTTATTAGAAAATAGGAACACGTTCATTATAAACCAGCACGCTAGAGAAAGACTCAACACCAGAAAGATAAATTAGTGGAACTAACTTCTACAATCTATCAAAAAATGCAGAAATCAGACTCCACTAACCACCGTCCAAACAGCACCACAGTTTTTAAGCCATGCTTATTTACAATGGATAAAGGCCAAAAGTAGCAACCCAGCTAACAACTCCCAGTTTTAACAAACCCACTAATATGGTTTTTCCAAAAGTACTTGGGTTGCGCTAATCACCAAAAGAAGCAGCAAGAGCCAAACCGAAGACTTCAGCCAGTAATACGACGATCTCTCGGACACCACCCGAAGGCCCTGTTCATCGCTTCACTTATTATCTTTTGGATGAGTTGGCTTCCTTGGACCACCATTTTTTCCTTCTCTTTCTGTCGAATGGCCCAAGAATCCAACCAAAAGCAGCAAAGAAATATTATGTTAGCAGGGTCAATCAAAAAATTTTCACCAAAAAATCAATCATTTCTGGTTCTCCAAATAGCCCAAAACATAGCACCACAGCCAAATATCAATAAGTTTGAAATTTTGTTTTTAGGATTTTTCATCCAGCTATCACAGATTTCTTCAATATTTTTTGGAATGTAATCCAAATTAAGAGCAATTTGAACCACTCTCCAAACAAATCTGGCAACAGAGCATTTAAAAAATAAATGATCAATCGATTTCATGCCACCACAAAAACAGCATTCATCAGATCCCTTCCAATTTCTTTTTTTCAGGTTGTCTTTTGTAAGAATTTTATTTCTTATCACCAACCAGAAGAAAACTTTAATTTTCTGTGGTAACTTTGACTTCCACAGAAATCTATAAGGCACCTTGACCTGATCCATCAAATTTTTCTTATATAAAGAATTGACAGTGAACCCTTTATTGCCCAAGTTCCAAATAAGTTGTCGTCTTGATTTGACAAATTATAATCAGAACATAAAGCAACTAAATCATCATAAAACCCCTGAAGATTGCCCGTCATTCTTCTTCTGAAAGAAAGAGCATCAAAATTCGAAGACAGAACTTTATTAATCGTAATATCTTTATCTATAGTCAGATCAAACAGAATAGGAAACTTCACAGCAAGAGGCCCATCACCAATCCAGAAATTTTTCCAGAAGCTAGTTCGACAACCATTACCAACAACCATCTTACAATACTTAAAGAAAATCTCCCTGAGACTTAAGAGTTTTTTCCAAAACTGAAAGTCAGTCTGTCTTTGTTTAACTGAGATAAGGGGTTTTCCCTTAATATATTTTCCAACAATTATACTTTGCCATAAACCACTAGAATTTTTCAAATTCCAAAGCCATTTTGTCAACAGAGCGTCATTCATAGAACTTAGATTCAACACACCTAAACCACCTAAACTTTTGGAGGAGCAAACCGTATCCCAATTAACCAAATGCATTCTCTTTGTTTGAGAGCCACCTTGCCAAAGCAGCCTTTTCCTGAGATAAAAGAGATACACATGTTGTCCTGTATTATTATAATTCATAAATTTTTAAAATGTATTGTTCTAGTCTTTATCATTGTTTAGGTCCCAATTGCATCCAAACAGATCGTGGTTAACATATATACCTTACATGTCAGTTGTGTATCTTTTTTTTCTCTTTTTCACATGTCCGATGAGATAAAAGAGATACACATGTTGGAGTCCATATATCAACCAGGATCTATTTAGACCTAACTGAGACCCAAACAACAATTAAGGATCGACCTAATACACTTTTAAAGTTTATGGACCGAGATGACTAAGGCTGGAAACGAGCCGAGCTCGGCTCAGTGCGGCTTGTTGGTTGACAAGCTCGGCTCGACTCGAAGTTGCCTCGTGATCCAGCTCAGCTCACGGTCTGCACCTTGATAAATAATATTAAATTATATAGTGATTTAATAGTATATAAATATAAAAATATAATCATCATTCAACATTATAAGTAAAATTATTCAATATCCATGTTAGTCTTAGCAATTAAGTAAGTGTCTAGTTCATCATTGTTATTATTGAAATCAACTAAATATAGCTGGTCATCTAACACTCCCTTAAAAGATATTGAATCATCACTTCTTCTAAAGACGGTAACACCAACATCAGTAAAAAGACAGTTGTAACCCATTTTGCATAGTTGAGAAACAGAAAGTAAGTTGTAATCTAAATAATCTACAAGAAAAAAATTAGAAATGGAATGGTCAGCAGATATAGCAATTTTACACAAACCTTTGACCAAACCTTGATTTCCATCTCCAAATGTGATTGCTCTTTCGGGATCATCATTTTTCTCGTACGAGGAGAAAATCCTTTTCTCCCATGTCATATGATTTGTGCACTCGCTATCGATTATCCAACTTGTCCCGCCATATGCATAAATCTACAAAACAATTTTAGACCTTGTTCTTGTATAGCCAAACGGGGTACCCAAGCACAAGTCTTTGGGCTCTTGTGTTTGCCCTAACATATTTGGCAACTATCTTGCCTGATTTGTTAGTAAGTACAAAAGATGCATCAAAAGTCTTAAATGAGATGATATGTTCATTTGATGCATTAGCAATCCTCTTTTTAAGCATTTTGATATGAGTTGAATGCCTAGAGCTAGAAGCCTCATTACTATACATATAAGCATGATGAGAAATATAATGAGATTTTCTAGCATGAATTCTTCTAATTTTGTGCTCAAGATAGTTCTCAGGGTATAAATTGTAACCTTCCCTATCCTGAACCATGGGAGCCTTGCCCTTAACAAGGTTTGAAAGCTTGTTCTTTGGGGCATTAAGCTTGATGTTGCTTTCCTTGTTGGAAACCAATGCCATCCTTAATGCCAGGGCGTCTCCCACTATAAAGCATACTACGAGCAAATTTAATTTTTTTCATTCTCTAGTTCATGCTCGGCAATTTTAGCATTTAATTTAGCTATGTGATCATTTTGTTCTTTAATCATAGCAAGGTGATCATTCATAGCATCAACATTAACATTTCTACATCTAGTGCAAATAGTGACATGCTCAATAGTAGTTGTAGAGGGTTTGCAAGCATTCAATTCTTCAATCTTAGCAATTAAACTAACATTTTCAGTTCTAAGACAAGAAATTGAATCATTGCAAATATTAGGCTCTTTAGACAAGTTTTCACATTTTTCTACTTCAAGGGCATAGACATCTTTAAGCTTAATAAATTTCTTATTCTCCTTAACGAGCAAGTCCTCTTGGCATTCCAATATATCATCCTTCTCGTTAATGGTTTCTATCAATTCATTAATTTTCTTCTTTTGTTCTTCGGTAAGGTTTGCAAAAAAAGAAGTTAAATCATCATCATTATCACTAGAGCTACCCTCATCATCGGAAGTAGTGTATTTGGGGGTATCTCTAGAATGTACCTTCTTATTTTTGCCATCCTTAGCCATGAGGCATTTGTGGCTGACATTGGGGAAGAGAAGGCCTTTGTTAACAGCGATGTTGGCGGCGTTCACGTCGGAGAAGGAGTCGGTGGAGCTCTCGTCGGAGTCTCATTCCCAACCCATGTGTGCCTCACCACCCTTCTTCTTGTTGTAGTATCTTTTCTTTTCCATCTTCTTCTTCCCTTTCTTGCCGTTGTCCCTGTCACTATCACTTGTATATGGACATTTAGCGATAAAATGACCAGACTTACCCACCTGTGGCAAACCCTCTTGGAACGGGGTTTATAGTCCTTCCCCTTCCTTTGTTTGAGGATTTGACAAAAGCTCTTGATGATAAGAGCCATCTCCTCATTGTCAAGTTTGGAGGCGTCGATTGGGAGTCTACTTGTTAGTGTAGACTCTCCTTCTTTTCTTTCGTTGCTTTGAATGCAACGGGTTGCACCTTGGGTGCAGAGGTGGTGCCTTGCTCCAAGTTGACAATATGTTTGGAGTCTTTGATCATAAGTTCAAAGCTCACAAACTTGCCGATCACTTCCTCGGGAGACACCTGTTTATATCTAGGATCTCCACGGATTAGTTGCACTTGAGTGGGATTACGAAAGACAAGAGATCTTAGAATAACCTTGACCATTTCATGGTCATCCCACTTGGTGCTCCCGAGATTACGGACTTGGTTAACCATCGTCTTGAGCCGGTTGTACATTGCTTGTGGCTCATCTCCTTTGTTGAGGACGAATCGACCGAGTTCTCCCTTGATCATTTCGCGCTTGGTGATTTTGATCACCTCGTCCCCTTCATGCGTCGTCTTGAGGACGTCCCAAATTTCTTTGACACTCTTCAACCCTTGCACCTTATTGTACTCCTCTGAACACAAGGAAGCGAGGAGTATAGAGGTGGCTTGGGAGTTGAAGTGCCTAATTTGGGCGGCCTCATCGGAGTCGTAGTCCTTGTCGCCCACCTATGGTGCCTGCGCTCTAAACTCAACAATATCCCATATGCTTTCGTGGAGTGAGGTTAGATGGTGCCTCATTTTATCACTCCACATACAATAATCTTCACCATCAAAATATGGTGGTTTACCGAGGGGTACGGAAAGTAAAGGAGCATGTTTAGGAATGCGAGGATAGCGAAGAGGCATCTTACTATAGTTCTTACGCTCTTGGCGCTTCGAAGATGTGGGCTCAGCACCGGAGGTGGAGGGTGAGGAAGAATAGGTCTCGTATTAGACCACCTTCTTCATCTTCTTTTTTTTCTTGTCACCCTTCCTATGTGACTTGATGGAGCCGACGGATTCCTCCTTGTGCTCCTTGTACTTGTTGTCGGCCTCCTTCGATGGAGTCCTTTCCTCGTTCTTCTTTCTCGAAGATCCGGGCTTTTCCCCGGTCACCATCTCTCTTTGGCGTGTTTTCCTAACATTATTTCGAGTTGTTAAACTCTAATGAAGCATCAGGCTCTGATACCAATTAAAAGTCGCCTAGAGGGGGTGAATAGGCAAAACCTGAAAATTATAAACTTTGAACACACACTTCACCTGGGGTTAGGGTTAGAAATAAATAAGCGTGAATTCGGAGTGCGGAAGATAGTTCTTGCAATGAGTTGTTGTTGTTGTCTTTCCAACCATTCTTGTCTCATCTCTTGACGCATCTCCAGCCGTTCCTAACGCATCTCTTGGCGTTCTTGACTCATCCGATTTTGCATTTGGTGCATCATTTTTGCCATTTGCTATAGTATCTGCATCTGAGCAGCAACGACTGGATCTGTTCCTGCTAGTGGAGGATTCGGAGGATTCATTTCTGGCTACGGTTGTCTAATAATCCTCTTGCTATGGTGGTTAGCAGGTTGGTCGATACCGCCTCCCTTCCTGGTATTGACAATCAGAGTTAGAAATATATGGTAAGATAGTTTTGCAAAGGGAATTTATTTAGCAGGCAAACAGATAGGCTAGTAGTCGGTCATAAACTGAAGGTTCTTTGGCAGGGCTTTGATCTGTCAATATTGGGATAACTAGGCTTATAAGATCAACGTCCAAAGGTAAGGTAGAATCTGTCAAAATGAGATAGATAGGTGATTCTAGTTGTACTCTAATGGTGAGATAATATAGGTTGTCTAACTATTTTATAACTATTTTTTGCCTATGTGTATATGCAGATGCAATTGTGGACATTACTCCACAACTCATCACACTCAAAGATCCAAATTAGACAAGTATCATAAGAACAAACATTGAAGCACATAGATACCTACAAAAATAGTTTTGTTTTTGTTCCTAAGATTAGGTCTCCTATTCCTAAAAGTCACTTTAGGTACATGATTTCAAAGTATGAAATCCACTTTTGTCTTTAGAGTGAAAAGGTAAGAGTAATCAGAGTAAAGCAGCAGTGGGTGAGAAAAGATTAAGGAAAGTTTAGAAAGAATCAGAGTGGCAAAGGTAAGTAGATAATGGTTGTCCAGTTCTATCTAGGTTTCGTCTTACAGTCAACATCCCTCTGATACCACTTCTATCACACCCGGGTTTCGGGGCACCAAGACCCTGAGAGCACCTAGAGGGGGGGTGAATAGGTGATCCTGTAAAATCAAACACCGAATAGCCACAAAGTTGATTGTTAAGGTGTTAGTGAAATCAAGTGGCTTATGGAACACTCTCATGCGAGCAAAACAGTCACAAGAAGCAACACACGAGACACGCGATTTTTATCCCGTGGTTCGGCCAAGTAACACTTGCCTACTTCCACGTTGTGGCGTCCCAATGGACGAGGGTTGCACTCAACCCCTTTCAAGTGATCCGATGATCAACTTGAATACCACGGTCTTTTCCTTTAGAGTATTTTTCCCGTTTGTGAGGAATCTCCACAATTTGGAGTCTCTCGCCCTTACAATAGAGATCACAAAGAAACACAGAAGTAAGGGAGGGAAAGCAACGCACACAAGACTTAAATCTGCAGCACAACCACACACACAAGAGAAGAAGTGAGCACACAAACACAACGCGAGGAGTTTACAACTCAAATGTGCTCAAATCTCAAGAACTATGATCCGATTGCGTGAATGCAGAGTCTAGGGACCTTAGGATGTTTCTTGTAAGTTTGGTGTACTGCTCCATGCGCCTAGGGGTCCCTTTTATAGCCCCAGGGTAGCTAGAAGCTATTGGGGATCAACATGGAAGGCTATTCTTGTCCGGTGCGCGATCCCCTTTCATATCGGACGCATCCTACCATTGCTCCTCCAGGCCAGATGGTGCACCGGACAGCCGACCATTGGAGCTGGCCACATGTCGCGCGTTGATCGCGCGAACGACCGTTGGCCGCTGGCGCCGTTGGCTCACCGGACAGTCTGGTGAATTATAGCCACGTCGCCTTTTTCTTTTCTCGAGAGCGACAAGTTCGTCGCTGATGACTCACCGGACAGTCCGGTGCACCACCGAACAATCCGGTGAATTATAGCCGCATCACTCCCGAGAGCAGCTGGTTCACCGTCGGCTCGCCTGGGGCACCAGACAGTCCGGTGCGCCAGGTCTGAGCTGGTGTTGGCTGTACACTGCCAACTCTTCTCCAATTCCAATCTTCTTTTCTTGGTACTATTTCTAGCACTTAGATAAACATGTTAGCATACAAAAAACATTTCACTAAGTGTAGAAACATACCTTGTCCTTTGATTTACACTTCTTCCACATTTAGCACATTAGGACTCAATTAATATGTGTTGGGCATCTAATCACCAAAATACTTATAGAAATGGCCCAAGGGCACATTTCCCTTTCAGACCCGGGCGCGAACATAATCACCAGGTGTGCTAGGACCAAGTCTCACACATATAATGAATCATGGTATAGAAACGAATGTCACATCTTTACTATATAATAGGTGTTCTGTACAAAATAAATAAATAATTACATCATAAGGAGACAACGATCTAGCCCAAAGTTGACTAAGAGCCGACGGCCTAGACCTCTCACAAACTCATCATAGCATACTCCATGCACCTCATCCTGCGGTACTTGTTCTTGACCTGTGTGGGGGGTGTGAGACAGCAAGGATGAGCTCACATATGTTCATCGCTCAACAAGTTGTGGGGAAAATGTGTATGAACTCACCAAAGGTGGGAGCTCATGTGAAGTGTAAGGCTTACCAAAAAGGATGGTTAAAGCTGAGCATTGCTTTTAAAATTGGTCAAAATTTTATTAGTAGTTACTAAGTGTAAGTAGATACCAACCCAAATAAGTAATAGATCAAAATTGGTAACAACACCCGCGATGCAATGCATATGACAAATTAAGTTTAGTTCCATAAATTACTCATGTGAGTGTCTGAGCCGCTCATGACCGTGAGCATGGCTGATATACCAGTTTTACACTCTGTAAAGGTTGCACGTCTTTACCCACAAGTCATGTTACCCATCTGCCAAGGGGTCATGAATCTCATACACCTCTACCAAGGAAGAAAGGCAGGGTAACACTACGAGGCCTTTACAAAGTTCCACTAGCTTTAGAAACCCGCTACAGTTCTAGGAACCTCTAATGTAGGGACCCCTCGTCTGACCGCCATCGCAGCAAAGCCAACCCAAGGACCTCCCTACACTGACCACTCTCCTACTGCCCTTGCCCCTTTCGGGTAAGGTAGTCCTCCACTAGCTTCCTAATTAGTCAGCTAAGGGCGTCCCATACCACCCTTGTGGTAGCACTGTTTTTCCGGGTGGTTCTCCATGTTCCAATTAACCACGTGATCTTATCATGAACAATAATTAAACAACAACATAATTGGAACATGATCATAATGAAACATTAGTTTCCCAAAACTAACTAGAGCAATAGCAAAGCTACCCAATAATTCATGTGCTTGCACGGTGAGGGATGAACAATGCTAGGGAAACCTATTAGGTCCCATCAAATTAACCTGAGCATGTCACATTGATTAATAGGAACATTATTAAGTAAACAGGAGTGATCAAGGGCACAACTGGCTTGGGAATTGAGGTTCCAGGTATTAGGATGATCTTCAGATGACTCGTAACCTCACTGCTAGTCGTAGCAATACAAACAAATAGTGTATATGCAAAATTAACATCACACCAAACATAGGAACAAACTGCATGAGAATATTCTACGCGTTGTAACGAAATCGTGGGTTCGAGAACTACTAAATTCGGAGTTACGATTATGCAGTTATGATTTATCGAAGGTTTAAGTGTTGGATACAAAAGAAATTAAGTGTATAATTTCTACCTATGTTTCATAACAAAATCGGGCTATCATATGATAAACAATATTAAAATGAACTTAATGCAACTGTAATGGATAAATTTAGAGTTTAAACGAATTAAATATGAATTAAACAAGTTTCAAGATTTATTTTTACACTAAAAATCAATTTCTAGGATTTACTCATAAATTTTAATAGCATTTGGACCGAAGGAATAAAATCTCGAGAGCTCAGGGCTTAATCCGCAAATTCCAGGGTCTGGTAGTAATGGTTTTTATGCAGACGGGGATGGCAGGTTGTTTCTTTGAAAACCGAGGGGCTCATTTGCACTTTAGCGCGGTCAAAGGGGCACAAAAGGTTTTCTAGCCGTTAGATATATATCTGACCGCTAAGTTCAGATCAAACACTACATGAACCGGTTTGCACTGCTGGCCGCTGGATCAATAGTTGACGCTTCAGATTTTAAATTACCTAGATCGGTTTTCAAGCACCCGATCCAGATCAAACGACCCAGGTCGGGTGTGGTCTAACCAGTGCCCAAGCTTCCAATCTCGACCACCCATCATGATTTGAACAGCTGGCGCATATCCTCTAACCAGGGTCATCCATCCCTGAACCCACGGTTCCCGTTCCTTCCCCCTTCATAGACGTGGCACGACAGCAGCGCCCGTCGGTCATGGCGGTGCCATGGCCGGAATCCGGTCCCCAAGCGAAATCGCGTCCAAACACGCCGGTTCTTGGTCTGCAGATTAAGGGAACTGAGCGAAGTCAACTGAGGAACCATGGGTAGAAGTGGTGTACAGGGAGGAGCTAGCCGCACAATTAGGTGGGCCCAAGCGGGATTGGAGCTCTGATGAACAATCCATGGCAACCCAACATTCTAAATCGACCTAGGTTTATTACACGACACTACAGAGACGGGGTGAGCATACGGTGCCGACCATACCTGACTCCAGAGGTCGGGGAGGGGATATCCATAATGTCCCTGCGAGTGGGGACGATGTGATACTCTCCTCAGATTTGCCGCAATGGCCGGGCAGTGGCGGGGATGCGATGGTGCGGGCAAGACTCTGGGGAGGGGGAGATACATGGGGCCCTGATTTTATAGCCCGACCTTGGATTAGCTTGAGCAAGATCATCGGAGGCGCCCAACAACTCGGACCATGGTGAATTCGCACAGGTTTTTACATTGTAGGAGATGCACCAGACATCTGGGCCCCATATGTCATTGTCTCGCGCGCGCAAAGCTAAGCGCCCGACCCGCGGGTCCCACCGTTCAGTGGCCACATAAGCGCGCGTGGTGGGGGTGTCGGGCTGGCCGCGTGGAGAGGGGATAGTGGAGTG
The DNA here is from genome assembly GCF_902167145.1 of Zea mays. Lineage (NCBI taxonomy): Eukaryota > Viridiplantae > Streptophyta > Magnoliopsida > Poales > Poaceae > Zea > Zea mays. Next base: position 96,603,362 of record NC_050101.1, read on the forward strand.
GACTGAGTGAGGGGAATTTGGCCCAAGAGGCGGTTCTCTGTTTTCTTTTTCTTTTTATTTTGTTTTGAATTTCTTTCTCAATTTCAAATTTCAAAATTTAACTTCGAGTTTAAATTTCCTGCTTTGAATTTTTAGACTTCCACTTGTCTAATACCATTCTAACTGTGAATATAAACTTCTACAAATTTTTAATAATATTCTTATTAATTCTCCCTCTATTTTCCAATTCTAGTAGTGACAATTACTATTACTATTACTTCTCTCATCTTCTATTTTATATTTCCATTTATAATTTGAGGTTAACTTTATATTTTCATTAGAATATATCACTACAAAGTCATCAGCAAGAGATCAACCTCTCTTCATCTATTTATTGGTCACTGTCGGAGAGGAGATCTCCGGCCGGGTGGCGGAATGCACCCGCCCTAAATCCTGAGATGAGGAGGGGCCTAAGCGTTTTGCTTGTTAGAGATTGGGAGGATGAACATACAAGAACACACAAGGGTTTAGAGTGGTTCAGGCCACCGGAGCGTAATACCCTACTCCACTGTGTGTTGTATTGCTCGTGGTCTTGAGTCTGAATGAGTTCGTTCGCATGCCTCCCCTTTTATAGCCCAAGGGGGGCACGTACAAGGATGCTGAGCCCTGACATGTGGGCCCAGCAACATAACGGATGTAGTACTTGGAGCCACCAACCCAGTGCAATCTCCTCGTGCCCTGTTATCTGCGATCTCCATAGTATTGGCTTGCCGCAAAAGCTTCCCTGGCAACGTACAAGTCATGATGACCATGGCGCACACGCGGTGGTATGGGCGTACTGCCCGCTGTCTGATTGGACAGGCACGCCGCCTGTAGGGTGGCCTGGTCGTCGCCTGCCAGCGGAGTGGACGGGGCACATTAAATGCCGAGGCGGCACATTACCTGTCAGTAGGGCAGACAGGCGGCGCGTCTTTTCCGCATTAAATGTAGAGATCGCGTGGCCCAGAGGCCTTACGTCAGGCTCCGCTCGCTGGCTTACGTCACGGGCAATAGGCCACGTGGCAGCATCGGGTCTCCACCTGAGCAGGGAGTGGAAGCGCACTGGTCAAAGCCCTGACAAGCGAAAGCGCCGGACCCCTGTATGTCCCTAACCTAGGCCAGGGTATTCACCATCCCGGGATCTTGTCATGGGAGACCCGGACCTTGCTTAGTGGGGTCTGGGTCCCATACGAGAGAATGTGGAGGTCCTGGGTCGTACCCGGAGGTCCGTGCTATGTATGCTGGGGTCCAGCACTTTTCATGGGGGTCCGGATCCACTAGTGATATCGTGGTATATGTTACTTTCTCTGGACACATGGCGGCCCCGGAGTCATCCATGTGGTGGGGTCGGGCGCTGTTTATCACGCGTCTAGAGATAGACGCGTGGGTACCGTGTCTTCATACTATAGTATGGGGTACCCCTGTTCTAGGGTACCGACAGTGGCCCCCGGGCCCACCTCAGGGGAGGTTACAAGCCTGTAGGTGGGGCCAAAGCCCGATTAGTGATTTGTGTGCCATTTTCGGACACTTGCTGACGTAGTCACTGCCAACCCGCCTTCGGTCATGCCACCTGCCACGTCTGTCCCCGCAGTTGACAGGTACATGGCCCCACGCCCGGTGGTTTTGTCGGGCCACACGCGGGGCATCTCGTTGCTACTGCCTAGGTTAAAAATATTCCTCAGCGGCCCCTAGGCGACGTGCGGTCGTGCGCGATGGTTTGCTCCGGAGATGACGGTTCGCCTTCTCCGTACTCTGAGGCCGGTACTCTAGGTGCGTGACATGTGGACCCGGGCCCCCATGTCAGGGACTAGGTCACTGCGAGCGCTAGGTGCGCGTCAGATGGGATTTCCCGGGGTGCGCGCGGGAGAGCCCTCTTTGAAAAGGGGATTCATCCCACGGCCAGCAGTTACGCTTCCGCACTTTCTCCAACTGCTCCGTCCTTTCACCTCTGAGTCATCTGCGCCTCTGCTGCACTCGCATTCTTCTGCTTTTCGTCGCCGTAGTCGCCATGGCCTCGCTGGTTCATCCCGAGCGTTACCAGACTGAGAGGGCACTCGGCACGGTGCGCCGCCTGCTCGGATGGAGTGCGCCGGCGCACGCCTGGAGGATCCAGGCCGGCGCTACTCCCCTCAGCGACCTCGCCGCGGGGGAGTTTGTGCTTTTTGTCTCCTACCTTTCGTGCGGGTTGGCGTTGCCGATCTCGCCCTTCTTCATGTTACTTCTGGAGGATCTCGGTCTCCAGCTCCAGCACCTCACACCCCACTCCATCCTTTAGGCGGCCATCTTCGCTCACCTGTGCGAGATGTTCGTGGGGGTGACGCCGTGTACCTCTCTCTTCTACCATTTTTTCGTGCTGGTGAAGTTCGGGAAGGCCAAGGACCATCTCGGTGCGTACTACTTCCAGACGAGGGCAGATTCGGCCGGTGCCTATATCTCCTCCCTCAGCGGCGCAAGGTGGGAAAACTGGCGTGCCGAATGGGTGATTGCCAGTATCGAGGCCAGCGACCGCCTTGTTCTATTGAGCGACGGGTCGAGGCTCGACAAGAAGCAATGGAGGGCCAAGCCGCCGTTGATGTTCGAGTTCGAGCCCGTACTAGACAGGATCAAGTCCCTGGCAACCAGCGGTCTGATGTCGATGCACGTGGTCGGTGACTTCTTGAAGTGCCGGATCGCGCCGCTGCAGGTGAGAGCACGCCTGAGCTGCTGGTTCACTGGCCCGAACGACCCTGACCGGATCCATCGCGGACCAGGCACCGACTTGTCCTGGGAGGGACTGGAGCTCCTGGTGAAGGGGATTACTGGTGAGTCCTTTGTCCCTAAGACCCTAATCCCTCCCGAGGGCATTCCTCCGCTCTGTGACGACCAAGGGTTGAGGGCAGCGATCTTGGATTGGCTACTGACCCTCGACGAGAGCGGTGTGGCGGTTCGCCAGACCGGCGGTCGGGACCCCCACCGCGGGATTCAGATCCCCAGTGTACCGGCCGGGGGTTTCCGACCCACCGATGCCGGCTCCAGGGCTCCCCCCGTGGCCCTCAGCCCCTCGGACAAGGGCAAGGGGGCCGCGAGCAGTTCTTCCGCCCTAGGTGGTTTCGGGAGGCTAGAGGGAGAGAGGCGGCACCGACTGCGCCACGCCGATGGGTCTTTCGTCATGGATCCGCCCCTTGATTCGGACCTCCCCCAGAAGCGCTAGAGGACAGCTGGCGGGGCCGAGGAGGCTGGCTCCCGAGCCCAGGGCTCGCAGAGGCGCGTCAGTCCTCCACCAACACCACCATCAGACCCGTTGCTGCCGCCGCCACCACCATCTGGCTCGCTGCCGCCCCAGGGGCAGCAACACCAACAGTAGCAGGGGCAGCGAACGTCCCACTTCCAGGGTTGCTGGAAGGTTCCCGACCCCAAGTAAGTGTAACCTTTTTTATTTTTTCCACTGGTCTAGTTACCATGTTGACGGGCATTAACCCATCCTTTGCTTATAAGGGCCTCTTCTTCCTCTGCTTCCAAAGTCGCCGCCACCGGTGAATCCGGCTCCCAGCAGCAGGCCCCCAGGTTCCGACAGCTACTATCGAGGCAGCGCCGTCGGGCCCCCAGGTTCTGCCTGCCATTGCTGAGGCGGTGCCGTCAAGCCCCCAGGTTCTGGCTGCCACTACCGAGGCAGCGCCGCCGGGGCCTCAGGCTCCAGTCGGGGGTCCGAAAGCAGCAGCGCCGCCGACGGCTACTGCAGACCCAACAGCGGCGGCGATGTCGTCGAATACACCGTCGGCAACGACGGAAGATGCGGGGGGCGTGCCCAGCTCCATCCTGCCGCCCATTCTGGAGGAGCCGGAGGTTATTCTTGGGCGGCGGCTCTAGACCGGCGCCCAGCCAGAAGCGGCACCGACTCCCTTCCCTCGGCTGCTGTCCCGCGCTCATCAGGCTCTCCGGGAGATCGAAGCGGCAACCTGTGGGTGTGGGAGGCGCTCAAGACTAAGCACCAGCGCCTCTGTGATTGGCGCACCCAGCTGGAGGAACGTACCAAGGCCGCGTCCTGCCAATTTGCCTTGGAGCGGTCCGAGCTTGATCAGGAGCGCGAGGACCTCAATGAGGACCTGGAGAAGGTATTTGACCGGGAGCGGGAGGTGACCCGGAAGGAGAAGAGGTTGGCCAAGAAATAAGAGCACTTGGACCAGAGGGAGGCGGTCATCATGGAATTCCATGAAAAGCTGAAAGCCTATAATGTGATGCTGGAGAAGCAGCGGGATGAGCAGACCGCGACTGAGGCGGCTCTACAAAAGCTGCGGTGGGAGCTCGATGACAGGGCTAGCAACATCTCTCTCGCCGAGGAGAACCTCAAGGCGAAGGATGCCTCCCTAGAGGAGCGGGCGACGGATCTCGTCTGGCAGGAGAAAGACCTCGCCTAGAGGGAATAAATGCAGGAAAGGCAGGAAAAGTTGCTGGCCGAACACAAGCTCGAGGTGGAGGAGAAGGAGAAGAAACTGGAGGAGAAGGAGCGGACACTGGAGGAGCGGGTCCACCGGTTCCAGGCGACACAAGCAGCGCAAGCAACCTAGACGGCGTAGGCGGCTCCAGGCTCCGAGGCGGTGGAGGCGATGAAGAGGACGCTTGAAGATCTCTGGGCAGAGCATCGCACCGGGGTCCAGCGTATCGCCGCATGGGCCGACGAGGCGAGCTCGGCTCTGGTGCCGCTGGGGGTGAGCCCCATCCCAGCGTCGAAGCAGTCGGTGTCCATCTCCGACGCGCTCCCAGTGCTGGATTCCGCTACCGACCGCCTCCGACGCCTGGATCAGATCCTTGGCGCCCGCCTGGAGGCTGAGGGCAGCAGACTCTACCGGGCGATAATAGAGTACATCCTGACATGCTTCCGGAGCCACGACCCGGCCATTTCCTTGGGGCCGGTGATCGCAGGTCCGGTGGCCGATACTGAAGACGCCGCCCAAGGGAGCGTACAAGACGTTGTAGATGCGGTGGCCAAGCGCTTCCAGCGGGATCCCGCTGATGATGAGTAGTCGGATCTACGGAGAGAAGGCAAGGGTTCTGCTAGGAAGCGACTTATTATATTTTGATTTTGTAATATACTTTTAAGTGCTACTTATCAAGCAACATTATAACTTATGCTACTTTCCTTTTGCTGTGTGCGTCGTTGTCAACTCCTTTCCTAGTACTTGTACTTGGCCCCCCTGAGATGTGGGCTCGACTTGTCGAGGCTGGATGCCAGTATATTTAAGAAAGAATTGGTGACCTAGTCCCCAGGAGGTAATCTCGACCGGGACCCGGACCTGCACACAGCCTTAGCTAGGGAGTTTCAATAGTGCACCCATAGGACCCATTAACCGTATGGGTGGGTTAGATAAAAATGGTTGTAAACTTAAGCAGAATAAAACCACCACAAAGCAAATCTAGGATGGGGACCTTCTCTTCATAACTTGATGTTCATGAGCGTAAACCGACAGACCGGGTTTATGAGGGCAGACCTCGCTGGGCTGGCGTACATATATGTGCTACCTAGTTACAAAGGAAGAAAACTGAATTCCCCAGCTTTGCTTTTATTGGAAGAACTTACAGAGATGCTCTATGTTCCAGAGATTGGGCAGAGGCTCTCCTTCTGTTGTGGCGAGGTGGACACACCCGGGTCGGCATACTTCCGTCACCTTGTAGGTTCCTTCCCAGCTGGGGGAGAGTTTATGGAGCCCTTCTCGGTTCAGTACTTGCCTTAGGACTAGGTCCTCGACCTTGAGCTCCCTACTATGCACGAACCGTTGGTGGTAGCGCCTGAGCGCTTGGTTGTACCGTGCATTTCGGATGACCGCTTGCCATCTACGCTCGTCGATGAAGTCATGTCTTCACGTCGCAGCTGTTCCTGCATAGACTCATCGAAAGCCTAGACCTGTGGGGAGCCCATGATGATTTCCGGGGGAAGACAGGCTTCGGCCCCAAAGACCAGGAAGAACGGGGTTTCCCCGGTGGCTCGGCTGGGTGTTGTCCGGTTCCCCCATAGCACGGATAGGAGTTCACTGATCCAATTTGCACCATGCTTCTTCAGGCAATCGTAGGTGCACATCTTGAGTCCCCTGAGGATCTCTGCATTTGCCCTTTCCACTTGGCCATTACTCCTGGGGTGGGCTACGAACGCGAAGCAGAGCTAGGTGTCGATGCCCTCGCAATACTCCTAGAAGATTCGACTCGTAAACTGGGTTCCGTTGTCCGTAATGATACGGTTTGGGACCCCAAATCTACAGACGATGGACCTAAGGAAGGCGACAGCGGCACCCTGGGTGATGTTGACCACAGGGGTGGCCTCTGGCCACTTGGTGAATTTGTCGATGGCGACGAAGAGGTACTGGTACCCGCCAACGGCCCTGGGAAATGGTCCCAGGATATCCACCCCCCATACAGCGAATGGCTAGGAGGGTGGAATCATCTGCAGAGTCTGAGCTGGTGTGTGTATCTGCTTTGCGTGGAATTGACACGCCTTGCAGGACTTCACCATCTCAGCTGCATCCTGGAGAGCGGTTGGCCAGTAGAAGCCATGCCGGAAGGCCTTACCGACCAGTGTGCGGGATGATGAATGACTTCCGCACTCTCCTCCATGGATCTCCGTGAGCAACTCATGACCCTCCTCCTGGGTAATGCACCGCATGTGAATGCCATTGGCGTCGCGGCGGTAGAGATCCCCTTCCACCACCGCGTAGTGTTTAGCCAACCGCACTATGCGTTTTGCAGACACATGGTCTTCGGGAAGGATATTCTTCTTCAGGTAGTCCCAGATCTCGGAGATCCATGCATCGGGACCACTCTGAGATATTGGCTACGGCGCTAAGGGGCTGGCAGGCCCCCCTGTAGCACACGTAATCTTCGGTGGGTTCTGGGACACCACTAGGACCGCTAGCTTCGAGGTGCTAGTCTCGCCCCCTTTGCCCAGTTCGGCAGGCTGGGCGGTGGGTCTCAGCGGCCGTCTTTTGAAGACGCCCTTGGGCACGGGTGCCCAAGTTGATGCCTTCATAGAGAGGTCATCTTATGTCGAGTTGTTGGCCCGAGGAACATGTTGCAGTTCTAGGGCTGTGGAGTCTTTCTCCAGCTTCCTCACGTGAAGAAGGTAGGCTGTGAGACTGGGCTCATTGCAGCTACACTCCCCGCGGACTTGCTTGATGATCAGTTGGGAGTCTCCCTTCACCAGGAGCTGGCAGATCCCCAGGGATAGGGCTGCCAATAAGCCAAAGATCAGCGCCTCATACTCTGCCATGTTGTTGGTGGCCTTGAACTCAAGGTGCACCATGTACTTCACTTGATCTCCGCTTGGATCGATGAGGATCACCCCGGCCCCGCCAACTTATTGGTGGGCAGATCCATCGAAGTAGAGCGTCCAGTGGGGCTCGATGAAGACCGAACCCCTGGGCTCCTTAGGTGTGGGGTCGGAATCAGGATCCGGACCCCCAGGGACGCTTGGGGGAGGCGTCCACTCTACGATGAAGTCAGCCAGGACCTGACTCTTGATGGCATGGCGAGGTCGGAAGTCCAGTTGGAACTCAGCAAGCTCCGCGGCCCACTTGGCGATGTTGCCTGCGGCGTTAGAGTTGTGGAGGATGGCCCTTAATGGGAAGGAGGTCACCACCACAACCCTGTGAGCTTGGAAATAATGGCGCAACTTCTTGGATGCGACAAGCACAGCATAGAGGAGTTTGTGCATCTCAAGGTACCTGGTTTTTGTCTCATGAAGGACCTCGCTGACGTAGTAGACCGGCCTTTGAATGGTTCGGACCCCTGCAGCCGGTCCCGAGTCCTCAAGTTCCTGGCTTTCTGGTGCCGATCTTTCGACGACCAGCACCATGCTCACCGTTTCCATGGCTGCCACGATGTATAAATACAGTGGCTCCTCTGGTTTCGGAGCTACCAATATTGGTAGGGACACCAGGTGCTGCTTCAACTCCTGGAAGGCTTGTTCCGCCTCTTCGGTCCAAGAGAAGGGCCCGGACTTCCGCAGCAGCTTGAAGAAGGGGAGCGCTCTCTCAGCCAGCCTCGAAATGAAGCGACTAAGGGCAGCTAACGACCCTGTAAGTTTCTGGACGTCCTTGACTTAGGCCGGGGGCCTCAATGCCTCGATCACTTTGATCTTCTCCGGGTTCGCTTCGATGCCTTGGTATGAAACCAGGAATCTCAGCAACTTCCCAGCGGAGACACCAAAAACGCATTTGTCCGGGTTCAGCTTCGTGCGGGTTGCCCGTAGCTTGTCGAAGACCAGGGTTAAGTCTTCCACTAGGGTCGTCCCTCTCTTAGTCTTGACCATGATGTCATCGACGTAGACTTCCACTTTGTCCCTAACCAGGTCCCCGAAAGTCTTACTCATCGCCCACACAAATGTAGGCAAGGCGTTTTTTGAGACCGTACGACATAACAATGTAGCAGTAAAGCTCGTCCACTATTACAAAAGCGGTTTGTTTCCTATCCTCCCTAGACATCTGGATTTGATGGAAACTAGAGTAAGCGTCTAAGAATGACAATAGGTTGCACCCGGAGGTAGAATCCACAATTTGGTCTGTACGTGGCAGTGGATACGGGTCCTTGGGACATGCCTTATTTAGGCTGGTGTAGTCGATGCACATCCGAAGCTTCCCATTCGCCTTGGGGACGATAACTGGGTTAGCCAGCCATATTGGGTGATGAACCTCTTCGATGAAGCCAGCGTCTAGCAGCTTCTGGACCTCCTTCCGGATTAAGTCCTACCGTTCAACAGACTGTCTGCGAGGCTTCTGTCTCACCGGCCTGGCGTCGGGGTTGATCTTCAGATGGTGCTCGATCACCTCCCTGGGGATCCCAGGCATCTGCGACGGCTCCCATGCGAACACATCGGTATTTGCCTGGAGGAAAGCGACGAGCGCGAGTTCCTATTTCTCGTCCAAATCACCCGCAATGCAAGTGGTCTGGGTGGAATTCGCAGTGAGCCGGATGGCTTTGACAGGGACACCATCCGCTCTGGATGGTTGTACTTTTGGTGCCTTGGGGAGCACCTTGGTACCGGAGGTTGAGGGGTTCCTCCCTCCGTCGTCCAGGCGAGCAGCCTCTGCCGTCAGGGCATGTAGCTTCTCTACGACCGCAAGTGCGGTGGCACAGTCACCCCGCACGGTGAGGATCCCAGTCGGGGATGGCATCTTGAGGACCAAATACCCATAATGGGCAATGGCCATGAACCGGTACAGGGTCGGCTTGCCAATGATGGCGTTAAAGGGGAGGTTGACCTCCGCGACGTCGAACACGACGTTTTTCGTACGGAAGTTCTCCTCAGTCCCGAATGTAACCGAGAGTGTGATGCTCCCAACGGGATACATCGGCTATGGGCCCACTCTAGAGAATGGGTGTGAGGGTCCCAGACGGGACCCTGGGATTTGCAGCTGTTTGAACGCTGCATGGCTGATGACGTTGAGGCCTGCCCCACCGTCAATCAACACATGGTGTAGTCGCATGTTGGCGATGACAGGGGCGGTGATGAGTGGTAGTATGCTAGCCCCTGCCATGTTGTCAGGGCAGTCGGATGCCCCGAAGGAGATGGTAGTGCTTCTCCATCGTTGATGTGGGGCGGCCTTCGGGACCCCTGGAGTTGCTGACAGGACCTCATGGCATAGGGACTTGACGTTCCTACGGGAGGTGAGCTCCCAGCTCCCACCATACATGACGTACAGCTTCTTGCGGTGGTCATTGTCATCCCTGGAGTCGGAATCTCCAGTGAAGACGTCCTTGAGGTCTCCCTCGGGTGATTGATACCCGAGTTCTCGCTCTCCCGCGGCCACTTCATCGTCGTCGACCCTCTCCTTACCAGGCCGGCGATGGGGCGGGGAGCCATCCTTGGACGACTGCCCACGTCGCTCGCTGACGCGTTTTGCGAGCTTGATGATCTCGCGGCATTCCGAGGCACTGTGGCGAGTGTTGGGATGCACTGGGCACGAGCCGCTGTTGCCTCCCTGTGGCCAGGGGCGCTTATTGCGCTCGCCCTGGCCCCTAGTCGCGGCTGCGACAATCGGAGCGACTAACTGCGGTTTCTCATGGCCGCGGTTCTTCTTTTTCTTTTTGCCAGTCTGGGCAGCCCTGGTCTGTGGCACCGAGTGCCACGCATGGCCCTCAGCGGCCCTGGCGCACTTGTCGGCCAAAGCGAAGAGAGTGGAGACAGTTTTCACGTCGTGCGTGGCCAACTTCTCCAATATCTTTTCATCACGCACTCCCTGGCGGAAAGCAGTGATGATGGAAGCATCTGAGATACGAGGGATTGTCCCACGTACCTTGGTGAAGCGGGAAATGAATGCCCAGAGGGTCTCCCCGGGTTCTTGCCTCACTGCATGGAGGTGTGCCTCCACACCATGCTATTGGTAAGCGCTGGCGAAGTTCGCCACGAACCGCACGTAGAGCTCTTCCCAGGAGCAGATGGACCCTGGGGTTAGGTTCATGAGCCAAGTCTGGGCTGGCCTAGACAAAGCTACATGGAAGTATGTCACCATCACGGCGGTATCTCCACCTGCTGCCGTAATGACGGTGATGTAGACCTGTAGGAATTTCGACGGGTTCGTTGTACCGTCGTACTTCTTTGGTAGGTGTGGCTGGAACTTTGATGGCCACGTTGCCACGCGGAGATGGTCCGCTAGGGTGGCGCAGCCCACACCACCCAACGAGATACCCGTTTGGGATCGGGCACCCCCTGGGGTCTGCGGTGTGACCGCAGCAACGTCTTGTTCGAGGTTGCGACCCTCGAGGTTTTGGCGACGCTCACGCGCCCTCTCCAGTGAGATACGGGCATTCTCGCCCGCTCGCCTGCGGTTGAGCTCGTTCCGCAGGTCCTCTGGCCTCTCCAGAGAGGCTTGAGCGTCTTCTACCGCACGCCTGCGGTTGAGCTTTGCCCGTATATCTCCGGTCGGCGCAGCCCTCACTGAGGGTGAACGCACCGAGGCCGATGCCCCGTGCTGGCGCCGGGATGATCGAGGCCTAGGCTTAGCCGAGCCAGAGTGCGCCATGCCAAGGAGGCGATCTACATCGTCGCACCACTGCTTCATAGCCCCTAGCGAGGCCATGGGGCTTGGTGGGTGACGCAACAATTCCCTAGCTGCAGAAAGCGCCCCGGCGGGAGCAACCCCTGATGGAGTTCAGGACGCCTGTGTAGGCGTGCGCTGCCGTGCGGAGCACACATCAGCTGCTCCAGGTGCCGGGAGGCTGGAGCTCAGCGGCGTAGAAGATGCAGCCTCCTCCTCCATGAGGAAGTCCCCCGAGACCACGTCGCGGTGCTCAACGATGTGAACCATGGCGCCGAGCAGGAAAACAAGCAAAAACCTAATGCTAGGCCCCCTACCTGGCGCGCCAAATGTCAGAGAGGAGATCTCCGGCCGGGTGGCGGAATGCACCCGCCCTAAATCCTGAGATGAGGAGGGGCCTAAGCGTTTTGCTTGTTAGAGATTGGGAGGATGAACACACAAGAACATGCAAGGGTTTAGAGTGGTTTGGGCCGCCGGAGCGTAATACCCTACTCCACTGTGTGTTGTATTGCTCGTGGTCTTGAGTCTGAATGAGTCCGTTCGCATGCCTTCCCTTTTATAGCCCAAGGGGGGCACGTACAAGGATGCTGAGCCCTGACATGTAGGCCTAGGAACATAACGGATGTAGTACTTGGAGCCACCAACCCAGTGCAATCTCCTCATGCCCTGTTATCTGCGATCTCCGTAGTATTGGCTTGCCGCAGAAGCTTCCCTGGCAACGTACAAGTCATGATGACCATGGCGCGCGCGCGGTGGTATGGGCGTACTGCCCGCTGTCTGATTGGATAGGCACGCCGCCTGTATGGTGGCCTGGTCGTCGCCTGCCAGCGGAGTGGACGAGGCACATTAAATGCTGAGGCGGCACATCACCTGTCAGTAGGGCAGACAGGCAGCACATCTTTTCTGCATTAAATGTATAGATCGCGTCGCCCAGAGGCCTTACATCAGGCTCCGCTCGCTGGCTTACGTCACGGGCAATAGGCCACGTGGCAGCATCGGGTCTCCGCCTGAGCGGGGAGTGGAAGCGCACTGGTCAAAGCCCTGACAAGCGAAAGCGCCGGACCCCTGTACGTCCCTGACCTAGGCCAGGGTATTCACCGTCCCGGGATCTTGCCGTGGGAGACCTGGACCTCGCTTAGTGGGGTCCGGGTCCCATACGGGAGAATGTGGAGGTCCTGGGTCGTACCCAGAGGTCCAGGCTATGTATGCTGGGGTCCGACACTTTTCATGGGGGTCCAGATCCACTGGTGATATCGTGGTATATGTTACTTTCTCTAGACACATGGCGGCCCTGGAGTCATCCATGTGGTGGGGTCGGGCGCTGTTTATCACGCGTCTAGAGATTGACGCGTGGGTACCGCGTCTTCATACTGTAGTATGGGGTACCCCTGTTCTAGGGTACCGACAGTCACTTACTTTAACTTAATATTATTGTTTAAACATGAGGAGGGAGAGTCCTAATAGATTTTAAAAGGTAAAATTCTCACAACACTATTATATATTTTTATTTCTTTATTTTATTATTTTATGATATATTTTCTCCTACAAATTTTAGGTCTTACATTTTGTCTTAACTTCTCCTGAGTGCATTTTTCGGGAGGGATAATCCAGGTACCCCTGATTATCACCCCCGACAATCTTTGTCTCTATATAAAGCATAACTTTTGAAGGCAGTTCAGCATGACGCGTGAAGTGTGTAGGTCTATTCCCCTTGAAAGGGAAATAGATTTAAAACATTTCCTATAATCAATTTTGGTGTTTGACATCCATCACAAACCACGTGGTCTAACTAGATTACCTAGATGTCTTTTATCTCAGGTGCATAAGGTTCAACATAAACCAAGAAAGAAATTAAGTTGGGGACTCAACAAAGATTAGAGCAAAGATTAGAAATGGTGCTGCCAGTGGCGCACCAGACAGTGTCCGGTGTGCACCGGACACTGTCCGGTGCCCAGGCCGAGCACCTCCCAAACTGGCCACTCTCGGGTTTTTTCAAGGGACGCTTCGCTATAATTCACCAGACTGTCCGATGTACACCGAACATGTCCGGTGAGCCAACGGAGCAACAGTCAACTGAGGGCAACAGTCGACTGCGATGTTAGATCAACAGTGCACAGTACAGAAGTCAGATGTCAGGCTGCAAAGTCAGAACACACCAGGCATGTCCAGTGTGCCACCGGACTGTCCGATGTCGCTAGAGGACATAAGACTTCAATAGTCAACCGCTCCAAACCCCAATGGTGTGCTGACGTGGCACGCACCAACAATGAACAGTGCCCTGTCCGGTGCACCACCAGACTGTCCGGTGCGCCATCGACAGTAACGACTAGAATAGTGGTTGGGGCTATAAATACCCCCAACCATCTCCATTCAAGCTATCCAAGTTTTCTAAACTTCACATTCATTGCAAGAGCAAAGGCAAACACTCCAAAGACACAATCACAACATTCAATCCACTCCAAGCTCCAAAATCAACTCTATTGCTTAGAGACTTGTGAGAGGAACATTTTTGTTTTTTTGTTGCTCTTATTGCTTGGATTGCTTTCTCTTTCTCATTCTTACTCTTCTAAGTGCTTTGTAAAGCTAGCAAGAGACACCTAAGTGTGTGGTGATCCTTGCGGGGTCTTAGTGACCCAAGTGATTAAGGAGAAGCCTCGACCGGTCTGTGTGACCAATTGAGAGAGGGAAATGGTTGGAATAGACCCGGCCTTTGTGGCCTCCTCAACGAGGACTAGGTTCTTTAGAACCGAACCTCGGTAAACAAATCGTCGTGTTTATTTATGTTGATCTCCACTCGATTGGTTTCCCCTCCCTTCCTCTCACTAAAGGTTCCCTTGCTCATATTGATTTGAGTTGGCTCCCAAAGTTATCCACATTGATTGAGCAACTCTAAGCAAGGAGAACTATCTTCCGTACACCAATTTAATTCTAACACTAACCCTGGCCTTAGTGCGTGCTTAAAGTTTATAAATTTCAGGTTTTGCCTATTCACCCCCCGTCTAGGCGACTATCAATTGGTATCAGAGCCAGTGCTTCATTAAGAGTCTAACAACTCGAGGTGATGTCTAGAGATCACACCAAGAGGGAGATAGTCACCGGCGACAAGGCCGAAGGCTCGGGATGGAAGAACAACGAACGGACTCCATCAAGAGAGTCCGACAACAAGTATAAGGAGGAATCCGCTTCCTCCATCAAGTCACATAGGAAGGGTGACAAGAAGAAGAAGAAAATGAAGAAGGTGGTCTACTACGAGACCGGCTCTTCATCACCTTCCACATCCGGCGCCGAGTCTACTACTTCAAAGCGCCAAGAGCGCAAGAAGTATAGTAAGATGCCTCTGCACTATCCTCACATTCCTAAACGCGCTCATTTACTTCTGGTACCCCTAGGCAAACCACCATATTTTGATGGTGAGGATTATTGTATGTGGAGTGATAAAATGAGGCACCATCTAACCTCACTCCACGAAAGCATTTGGGATATTGTTGAGTTTGGAGCGCAGGCACCACAGGTGGGCGACGAGGACTATGACCCAGATGAGGCTGCCTAAATTAGGCATTTTAATTCCCAAGCAACTTCTATACTCCTCGTCTCCTTGTGTCGAGAGGAGTATAATAAGGTGCAAGGGTTGAAAAATGCCAAAGAAATTTGGGATGTCCTCAAAACAGCGCACGAAGGGGATGAGGTGACCAAGATCACCAAGCGCGAGATGATCGAGGGAGAGCTCGGTCGATTCGTCCTCAACAAAGGAGAGGAGCCAGAAGCGATGTATAACCGACTCAAAACAATGGTCAACCAAGTGCGCAACCTCGGGAGCACCAAGTGGGATGACTTGTTTTTCGCAATCCCACTCAAGTGCAACTAATCCGTGGAGACCCTAGATATAAACAGATGTCTCCCGAGGAAGTGATTGGCAAGTTTGTGAGCTTTGAACTAATGATCAAAGACTCAAAACATATTGTCAACTTGGAGCAAGGCGCCACCTCCACACCCGAGGTGCAACCCGTTGCATTCAAAGCAATGAAAGAAAAGAAGGAAGAGTCTACACCAAGTAGACTTCCAATCGACGCCTCCAAGCTCGACAACAAGGAGATGGCTCTTACCATTAAGAGCTTTCGACAAATCCTCAAATAAAGGAAGGGGAAGGACTACAAACCTCGTTCCAAAAGGGTGTGTTATAGGTGTGGTAAGTCTGGTCACTTTATTGCTAAATGACCATATACAAGTGACAGTGACAGGGACGATGACAAGAAAGGGAAGAAGAAAATGGAGAAGAAGAGATATTACAAGAAGAAGGGTGGCGAGGCACACATGGGGCGAGAATGGGACTCTGACGAGAGCTCCACCGACTCCTCCTCCGATGAGGACGCCGCCAACATCGCCGTCAACAAGGGCCTTCTCTTCCCAAACGTCGGCCACAAGTGCCTAATGGCTAAGGATGGCAAAAAGAAGGTACATTCTAGAGATACCCCCAAATATACTACATTCGATGATCAGGGTAGCTCTAGTGACGATTTAGCTTCTCTTTTTGCTAACCTTACTAAGGATCAAAAGAAGAAAATAAATGAATTAATAGAAACCATTAACGAGAAGGATGATATCTTGGAAAGCCAAGGGGACTTGCTCGTTAAGGAAAATAAGAAATTTGTTAAATTGAAGAATGCTTATGCTCTAGAGGTAGAAAAATGTGAAAATTTATCTAAAGAGCTTAACATTTGCAATGATTCAATTTCATGTCTTAGATATGAAAATGCTAGTCTAAATGCTAAGATAGAAGAATTGAATGCTTGCAATATTTCTACATCTACTATTGAGCATGTCACAATTTGCACTAGATGTAGACATGTTAATATTGATGCTATAGATGATCACCTTGCCATAATTAAAGAACAAAATGATCACATAGCAAAATTAAATGCTAAAATTGCCGAGCATGAATTAGAAAATGGAAATTTTAAATTTGTTCGAAGCATGCTTTATAATAGGAGACACCCTGGCATTAAGGATGGCATTGGCTTCCAACAAGGGAGACAAAACAACATCAAGCTTAATGCCCCTAAGAATAGATTGTCTAATTTTGTTAAGGGTAAGACTCCCATGGTTCAGGATAGAGAGGGTTACATTTTCTATCCTGAAAACTATCTGAGCATAAGATTAGGAGAATTCATGCAAGAAAACCTCATAATGTTTCTCATCATGCTTTTATGTATAGTAATGAGGCATCTAGCTCTAGGCATTCAACTCACATCAAAATGCCTAAAAAGAAAATTGCAAATGCATCAAATGAGCATAACATTTCATTTAAGACTTTTGATGCATCTTATGTGCTAACTAACAAATCAGGCAAAGTAGTTGCCAAATATGTTGGGGGCAAACACAAGAGTCCCAAGACTTGTGTTTGGGTACCCAAGGTGCTTGTTTCTAATGTCAAAGGACCCAAGACCATTTGGGTACCTAAGAACAAGGCCTAAAATTGTTTTGTAGGTTTATGCATCCGGTGGGTCAAGTTGGATAATCAATAGCGGGTGCACAAACCACATGACAGGGGAGAAAAGGATGTTCTCCTCATATGATAAAAATGTTGATCCCCAAAGAGCTATCACATTCGGGGATGGAAATTAAGGTTTGGTCAAAGGTTTGGGTAAACTTGCCATATCTCCTGACCATTCCATTTCTAATGTTTTTCTTGTAGATTCTTTAGATTACAATTTGCTTTCTGTTTCTTAATTATACAAAATGGGCTACAACTGTCTCTTTACTGATATTGGTGGTACTGTCTTTAGAAGAAGTGATGATTCAATAGCATTTAAGGGAGTGTTAGATGGTCAGCTATATTTAGTTGTTTTAATGATAACAACGCTGAACTAGACACTTGCTTAATTGCTAAGACTAACATGGGATGGCTCTGGTATCGCCGACTTGCCCATGTTGGAATGAAGAATCTACACAAGCTTCTAAAGGGAGAACACATTTTAGGACTAACAAATGTTCATTTTGAGAAAGACAGGATTTGCAGCGCATGTCAAGCAGGGAAGCAAGTTGGAGTTTTCACCATCCACACAAGAATATCATGACAACCGACAGATCGCTTGAGCTACTCCACATGGACCTATTTGGCCCAATTGCTTATATAAGCATCGGCGGGAGTAAGTATTGTCTTGTTATTGTGGATGATTATTCTCGCTTCACTTAGGTATTCTTTTTGCAAGAAAAATCTCAAACCCAAGAGACCCTAAAGAGATTCTTGAGACAAGCTCAAAATGAGTTCGGGTTGAGAATCAAAAAGATTAGAAGCGATAATGGAATGAAGTTCAAGAACTCACAAATCGAAGGATTTCTTGAGGAGGAGGGCATCAAGCATGAGTTCTCATCTCCCTACACACCTCAACAAAATGGTGTAGTGGAGAGGAAAAATAGAACTCTTTTGGATATGGCAAGGACCATGCTTGATGAGTACAAGACTCCGGATCGGTTTTGGGCAGAGGCGATTAACACCGCCTGCTACTCCATCAACTGACTCTACCTACACCGAATCCTCAAGAAAACATCGTATGAACTCCTTACCGGTAAAAAGCCCAATGTTTCTTATTTTAGAGTTTTTGGGAGCAAATGTTTTATTCTTATTAAGAGAGGTAGAAATTCTAAATTTGCTCCTAAAGTAGTAGAAGGTTTTTTACATGGCTATGACTCAAACACAAGGGCATATAGAGTCTTCAACAAGTCCATTGGATTAGTCGAAGTTTCTTGTGACATTGTGTTTGATGAGACTAATGGCTCTCAAGTAGAGCAAGTTGATCTTGATGAACTAGATGATGAAGAGGCTCCATGCGTCGTATTAAGAAACATGTCCATTGGGGATGTGTGTCCAAAATAATCCATGGAGCCAACACAAACACAAGATCAACCATCATCTTCCATACAAGCATCTCCACCAACTCAAGATGAGGGTAAGGCTCAATAAGAAGATGATGAAGATCAAGACGATGAGCTACCTCAAGAAGAGGACATTGATCAAGGGGGAGATGAAGATGAGCAAGACAAGGAAGATGATCAAGAGATTCAAAATCAAAGACCACCGCACCCAAGAGTCCACCAAGCAATTCAAAGAGATCACCCTGTCAACTCCATACTTGGTGACATTCACAAGGGGGTAACCACTAGATATCGAGTTGCTCATTTTTGTGAACATTACTCTTTTGTGTCTTCTATTGAGCCATACAGGATAGAGGATGCATTAAGAGATCCGGACTGGGTGGTGGTAATGCACGAGGAGCTCATCAATTTTAGAAGGAATAAGGTATGACATTTAGTTCCATGTCCTAACCAAAATGTTGTAGGTACCAAGTGGGTATTCCGCAACAAACAAGATGAGCATGGTGTGGTGACAAGGAACAAAGCCCGACTTGTTGCAAAAGGTTATTCACAGGTCAAAGGTTTGGATTTTGATGAAACCTATGTACCCGTAGCTAGGCTTGAGTCAATTCATATATTACTTGCCTATGCTACTTACCATGGCTTTAAGTTATATCAAATGGACATGAAGAGTGCCTTCTTCAATGGCCCTATCAAAGAAGAGGTACATGTTGAGCAACCTCCTGGCTTTGAAGATAGTGAGTACCCTTCTCATGTTTATAAGCTCTCAAAGGTGCTTTATGGGCTTAAGCAAGCCCCAAGAGCATGGTATGAATGCCTGAGAGACTTTCTTATCACTAATGGCTTCAAAGTTGGAAAAGCTGACCCTACTCTCTTCACTAAAACAATTGCAAAAGACTTGTGTATATGCCAAATTTATGTTGATGATATTATATTTGGGTCTACTAACAAGTCATCTTTGATAGCACCTAGAGGGGGGGGGGGTGAATAGGTGATCCTGTAAAAACAAACACTAAATAGCCCAAACTTGGTTATGAAATGTTAGTAAGATTAAAACCATGTTGCTATAGCGAGAACTCTTCACTTAATTGTTCCTTTTGAATGAGTATTTAACTTTGGAACAATAGCACAAGTGATTAAGTGAGAACGAAAGGAGAGAAATCAATCACAATGAAAAGTAACACAATGGACACGGTGATTTTATCCCGTGGTTCGGCCAATGCCTACTCCACGTTGTGGTGACCTCCTTCGGTCAAGGATTGCACTCAATCCCTCTCAAGTGATCCAATGATCAACCTTGAGTACCACAATTTTCTTCCTTAGAGTTGTTTACCATTCGTGAGGAATCTTCACAAGTTGGAGCCTCTTACCCTTACAATATTTATCACAACAAAAAGCTCAAGAGTAAGGGAGGGAAAGAAACACATGCAAGAGTTAGAGTCACAGCAATCCCACGCACATAAGTCAAGAAAAGAGCACACAAACACAGCGCAGGGAGTTTACAACTCAAGAGGTGCTCAAATCTCAAACACGAAGATCCAGATGCGTGCTTGCGGAGTCTAGGTGTCTTAGGATGTTCAATGGAGGCTTGGTGTATTGCTCCATGCGCCTAGAGGTCCCTTTTATAGCCCCAAGGCAGCTAGGAGCCGTTGGATCTCCATTTGGTAGGCAATTCTTGCCTTCTGCCGGTTGGCGCACCGGACAGTCCGGTGCACCACCGGACATGAACAGTGCTCGATTCCTTTCCTTTCCTGGCAAAGCCGACCGTTGAGCCCTTGGTCCCCTTGGCGCACCAGACACTGTCCGATGCACACCGGACAGTCCGGTGTGACTTGGTGACTATTGGCTCGGCCCAAGTGTCGCCCGCTGAACGCGCTGTCGACCGTTGGCACAGGCTCTATTGGCTCACCAGACAGTCCGGTGCACACCGGACAGTCCAGTGATTTTTAGCCACAGCGCCCTCGGCTTTTTTCCGAGAGCGACGAGTTCGTCGCCGGGCTAGCCTAGGCACCGGACATTACCGGACAGTTCGGTGCACCGCAGGCTGGTCTTGGCCAACCATCTTCAATCCAATCTTAGTTCATTTATCAAGGTTCCTAGCACTTAGAGGAATATGTTAGTATCAAAAACAATTCACAAAGGCTAGAGTCATACCTTGATTCTTGCTTTGTTCATCACCTTTAAAATCAATTTGTGTTGAGCATCTAATCACCAAAACATTTATAGAAATTACCTAAGAGCACATTTCCCTTTCAATATCCCCCTTTTTGGTAATTTATGCCAACACATTTAAAAACAACTAAAAGTGCAATGTCATTCTTAAAGAGTGCAAATTGAAGACTAGTGTAACTCACATAGGATTTGGCATATTTGGATCACTTTTGCCACCACTTGGTTTATTTTCACAAAACAAATTCTTTTCCTATCTCTATATCAAAAACACTTGTTTTGGTAAATCAAGAGATCTTTCAAGGTAAATTTGATCAAATGTCACAAGCTCCCCCTTTTCGCATAATCAAGATTCTCCCCCATAAGAGAATAATTTTTGCAATAAGAGGGTTTTGATCAAACACAAAAAAATCTAACTCTACAATTTTTTGAAATTCACAAGTGGTTGGCTGATCCATTTGCTTTGGCCTTAATTTCTCCCCCTTTGGCATTAAGCACCAAAACAGGAGACCTTTTTGGCTCTTTAACCCCATTGCCTCACAAAAATGTCAGATAAGAGCAAAAAGGGCAATGAGAGCACAACAAAGAACTTAGGACAAGATACTTTTACCAGAATGCAGTGGAAGCTCTTTCTTTGTCCAAGTTCAATTTTCCCTTTCAATATGCCACTTGAGACTATTTCAAGAATACTCAACAAACAAGTTAGTCTCAAGGTAGTCAAGTTGTAGCACATCCTCCCCCTAAACATGTGCATCATTTGCATAGGGACTTGTGAGGACCGGGGATGATTTGTACAACTTGAGCACCAAAAATAAGCAATTAACGACATAAATGCTTAAAGTAACATGATCAAAGGCATAGAACACATGTATGCTATAGATCAATCCAAGTTATGTGAATCTAGGACATTTAGCTCACTACGCAACCTGCAAAACCTTTTCTCATCTAAAGGCTTGGTGAAGATATCGGCTAGCTGGTTCTCGGTGCTAATATGATAGATATTGAAGCGTCTCGATCCTTTGGGACTCAAATGTGATACAATTACTAGTCCAAGGAGGCTAGTAAACACATTCCTTACTTCAAATAGTACAGAGTTTAGGTAAAGGTTATTACAATACCGGGGTACAAGCTCGAGAGAGCCAAAATAGGAAGCGCAGTAAAACGAAATATACTAGCCCAAGCCACAGGCAGAACTGGGTGCAGACACAGCCCTCTCAATCAAGCATAGCAGAAAAGAAGTCTTCGGCTGCTGAAAAACATAAATAAATTTGGGTGAATGCACTAGGTATTCCGCAAGCCCACCCCGCTCCCGTAGAGAGAAAGAGACCTATATCATACATGCTTTATTTGGTGGGGTTGAAGTCACTCTTTATTTCCTCAAAGAAAGGCAGTTGCTGTAAGGTTTTTCCCATAGACTCAAAATGACAAAAATGCTTAACCACCACTGAGCTTCCTGCTCCCGTGGCCTTGTTTTCTTTCTCACTACACCCTTACACACACGTTTCCCTGTTCATGGAACTTATAGAGAAAATCTCTAATTGTCATACCATACCAGACTCGTCCATACCAGTGGACACGGACTATTCGAATAGGTTTCAACTCTGCGCAGAGGTGTACACTTTACCCACTAGTCCGGTTTCTACGATCTCACCGTTGCGAGACCCGAATGTCGGATCTCTTTCCTTACTCGTACGTCCTAACCTTAACGGTTATCCGGAAGGAGTCAGGCCACCACCATGTCCAAACCGGACAAAACTTTCCCCCTCCTTATCCTCCCGGTGCTCCCCAGCCTTCTTAACCCTGGGGTTGGACTGCACGAGTTCGGATTGAGTGACTGCCCACACAGTCTCGAGTGGTTCTACGAGAAGAGGAGTACAGGTAGTGAAAATGACAAGCCGGTCCTTATATGAGGGGACAATCCTTCTGCTCACGCCTAAACCAGCTGAGCCAACACCTTAGGCCCTCCCCTAAACCAGGGAGTCCTTGATCATCCCACTCCCAAGGTGATGAGGGTGAATACCCTTCATCGCATAACTTTTCAAAAAGAGATTTTATTTGAAGAACACATTTCCCTTCTTCCCAATCCATCTTTCGTATCCAGAGTATATATGTTAATGCGGGCCATCTCTCACTCACGATGCAATATTCCCCCATGATTCCCGGCCTAGGCAGTGGTAGAGAGAATAAGTAATTTATGCATCAAGGGACGGATGGACTTGCCTTCGTCGAAGCTTTCTTGGCACAGAAGATCTACTTCCGGAAGTTCGGGCTCCGGTCCGTCTCCCGGGGCTACGGGATCTGGATCCGCGGCCCCCGCTTCTTCTAGGAAACAGGTAATAAAACAATACATCAACAGTGGTTTACAATTTATAGTGTGTCATTTTCTAACATCGTTATAGTATGTGACCTTGGAAATCCTTTTTGACCATTTTTGGTGCATAAAATATTGAGAAAACTATTTAAATGAGAAAAGGGGGTGGAAAAAGAAAAAGGAAAAGAGATCTCTTCCTTGCTGGGCTGGGGGAGGGCTTTTGGCCCACCCTGGGCGCGAGCGCGCGCGCGGGAGCGCTTTCGGCCCAGCGGCGGCCCAAGAGCGAGGGGGAGACGGCGCGGGTGCGTGAGGGGCGACGACGTCGCCACGGGCCCCACGTGCCAGAGAGAGAGGGGGAAAAGAGAACGGCGTCAGGTTGACAGGGTGGAGAATGAACCGGCCGTCCACGGGGAGGACCCGGCCGCCGGTGGGCTCGGCGGCGGTTCGCCGCCGGTGGCCCAGTTTTCAACCTACGGGGAGGTGTCCTAGTACGGGCAGGGGCTGGCGGTTCCAATGATAGGCTCGATTTGGCTAGAGGGGGTTGGGAGGGAGCTGTCCGCGGGGAGGTGGCGGAGCTCCACGGCGGGGATCGCCGCCGGTGGCTTCTAGGCGAGGGATTGGGGCGGAAGAGTGGTGTGCTGAGCTTGCGGCAGTGCAAGGAAACTAGTGAACTACCTTAATTGCTCGCGGGACCAACGGAGAGGGAGAGAGAAGAGGGGGAGAAACTCACCGGAGAGGGGGCGATGACGGTGCTTCGCGAATTGCGCACGAGTGAGGGGAGGAGGGGAGTGGCCGAGGCCGGTGCGGGGAAGAAGGTGCTCGGGCGACCCTTTTTATAGGCGCCCGAGGGAAGGGGAGCGGTGGAGCTTCTCGGCTTCGGTGAGCTACACAGCGCCGCCCATAAATGCCGCACAGCGCCGCCGAGGGGACACCACGGCGGGGCGGTACCGGCGAGGACGCTGGTCAAGGGGAGGGAAGGACGGAGCGGTGCCAAACTTCCCTGTGCGGCGAGAAGACGGAGGAGGGGACGGAGGCGATGGCCGGAGGTGACCGCGGTGAAGGGACGACGGGAGGACGACGAACGGCTGACAAGCGGGGCCATCCTGCCAGTGGGGGCGAGCGTGCGAGCGAGCGAGGGCGGCTGACGGGTGGGGACGGTTTGCCAGAGGGAGGGAGGGCGTAGGGCGGGCTGGCGCGCGCGCGGAAGTAGGCCGGAAATGGGCCGAAAGAGGAGGGAAGCGCGGCGCGAGGGGGGGCCGCGGGTTTGGGCTGGGAAACGGCCCAGCAGGGGGGAGAAGGGTTTTTCTCTTTTTCTTTTTATTTTCCAAATCCTATTTCCCTTTTTGCATCTTTTTCTTTTGAACAAATTATTTTGTGGGTAATCTAGGTGCTGGAAAATAGAATCTAAGTGATGTGCTTGTGATCAAACAAGGTGTATGCATATGATGAAAGAAAATCTAAGGGAGTTCTTGGAATTAAAGGATGAAAAGAAGGGAAAGGGTAGATTAGGGTTTCAAACCTAGGTTAGGATTTTTGGGATGTTACAAACCTACCCCACTTAAAGGAATCTCGCCCTCGAGATTCAGACGGGGCTCGAGAAAAGATAAGGGTATTCCTTCCTCAAAGAATCCTCACTTTCCCAGGTGGCTTCCTCTTCACCATCTCTACTCCACTGAACCTTACAGAGTCTTACTTCTGAGTTGCGGGTCCTTCTGACTGCTGAGTCGAGAATCTTCACTGGCTTTTCCCGGTACTGGAGATCCTTTTGAATCTGAATTGCATCTGCCTCGATGTGGTTTTCTGGTACTTTTAGGCATTTGCGGAGCTGAGACACATGGAACACATTGTGAATATCTGACATGGATTCTGGTAGCTCAAGACGGTATGCTGTGGGTCCCACTCGGCTAATGACGGGGTAGGGACCGACGAAACGTGGCGCTAGCTTTCCTTTCATCTGGAACCTTTTTACACCACGCATCGGGGAGACCTTGAGATAAACGAAATCTCCTTCCTCAAATCGGAGTTCTCTTCGTCTGTTGTCTGCGTAACTCTTCTGTCGACTCTGAGCTTCAAGTAACCTTCTGCGGATCAAGGCAACTTTCTCTTCGGCTTCTTTAACAAAGTCGAGCCCTTCTAGTGTCCTTTCCCCTACATTGGACCACATCAGGGGAGTCTGGCATTTCCTTCCATAAAGTGCTTCGAACGGTGACATTTTGATGCTGGCCTGATGGCTGTTGTTGTACGAGAATTCGGCGTACGGCAAACTGGACTCCCAATCTCTGTCGAAAGTTAACACGCAGGCTCTGAGTAAATCTTCGAGGACCTTGTTGACTCTTTCTATTTGACCATCTGACTGGGGATGATAAGTGGTGCTGAAATCTAGCTTGGTGCCCATTGCTTGCTGGAGGCCCTTCCAAAATTTTGAAGTGAACTGCATTCCTCTATCTGATACTATCTTCCGTGGAATGCCATGGAGCCTGACTATCTCTTTATGGTATATTCGGGCAAGGGCGGCTCCTCCAAAAGTGGTCTTTACTAGAACGAAGTGGGCCACCTTGGTGAGACGATCGATTATTACCCATATAGAATCATTTCCTTTCTGTGTTCGGGGCAGTCCGGTCACGAAATCCATGCCTATTTCTTCCCACTTCCATTCGGGTACTGGGAGGGGTTGAAGTAGGCCTGCAGGCTTCTGATGTTCGGCCTTTGTTCGCTGACAGGTGTCACACCGGGCCACATAGTGTGCTATTTCCTTCTTCATCCCTTTCCACCAGTATCTGGCTTTGAGGTCCAGGTACATCTTGGTGGTCCCTGGGTGGATGGAGTAAGCTGAGTTGTGGGCTTCATTGAGCAGGGCTTCCCGTGCTTCTCCCACTGGTACACACAGGCGGTTCTTGAACCAGAGGACTCCTTGCTCATCTGTCCTAAGGTCCGGAAGTTGCTCCTTGCGAGCTCTTTCCATAAGTTTGGCTGTCTCTGCGTCCAGGTGTTGAGCCTTGCACATGAGATCTTCTAGATTGGGCTTGACTTCCAGGCTACCGTTGCCTCCCAGACATGCATTCAGCTGAGCTGATTCTTTCTTCCAATCTTCCAGAAGGTTGGTTCCTTTAATCCCGAAAGGTTTTCGGCTGAGGGCGTCTGCTACTACGTTGGCCTTCCCGGGGTGGTAGTGGATTTCGAGGTCATAATCCTTGATCAATTCAAGCCATCTTCTTTGACGGAGGTTAAGGTCCGGCTGCGTGAAGATGTACTTCAGACTCTTGTGATTAGTGAAGATGTGGCATTTGTTCCTGATCAGATAATGCCTCCATATCTTTAGGGCGTGCATGATGGCTGCCAATTCCAAGTCGTGGGTAGGGTAGTTCTGCTCGTGTGGCTTGAGTAGGCGGGATGCATAGGCAATCACTTTCTCATTTTGCATCAAGACACACCCTAAGCCTTGCCTTGAAGCATCACAGAAGATGACGAAATCCTAGTGTATATCTGGCAGTGTCAAGACTGGCGCAGTTGTAAGCTTCTCCTTGATGATCTGGAAACTCTCCTCACACTTTGGAGTCCACACAAACTTATTGTCCTTTTTGAGAAGTTCTGTCATAGGTTTTGCTATGCTGGAGAATCCCTTGATAAAGCGGCGGTAGTACCCTGCCATTCCCAGAAAGCTTCGCACTTCACTGACGTTGGATGGTTGTTTCCATTTTGAAACGGCTTCTACCTTGGATGGGTCCACTTCTATTCCTTCTGCAGTCAAGATATGCCCCAGGAAGGCTATCTTCTCTAACCAGA
Source organism: Zea mays (assembly GCF_902167145.1). Classification (NCBI taxonomy): domain Eukaryota; kingdom Viridiplantae; phylum Streptophyta; class Magnoliopsida; order Poales; family Poaceae; genus Zea; species Zea mays. The sequence goes on from NC_050101.1 coordinate 96,629,516, forward strand.
ACTCACACTTGCTGAGTTTAGCATAAAGTTGATGTGCTCTAAGTCTTCCGAGGACGATTCTGAGGTGATGCTCATGGTCCTTATGATTCTTGGAATAAATAAGGATGTCGTCTATGAAGACTACGACAAACTTGTCCAATTCTTCCATAAATACCTTATTCATGAGGTTCATGAAAAAGGCGGGTGCGTTTGTTAGCCCAAATGGCATCACTGTGAATTCATATTGCCCGTATCTGGTGACGAAAGCAGTTTTCTGAATGTCTGCTTCCTTGATTCTCAGTTGGTGATACCCTGACCTGAGGTCTATCTTGGAGAAGTATTTGGCTCCCTGCAGCTGGTCGAAGAGGTCATCAATCCGAGGGAGTGGGTACTTGTTTTTGATTGTAACTTCATTCAAGGACCGATAATCAATACACATTCTCATACTCCCATCCTTTTTAGTAACGAAAAGGACGGGTGCTCCCCAGGGAGACAAACTGGGACGAATGTACCCTTTTTGCTGTAGTTCTGAAATCTGAAGTTTCAATTCTGCCAACTCTGTGGGGGCCATGCGGTATGGTCTCTTTGCGATGGGTGCAGTGCCAGGAATGAGGTCTATATAGAACTCCATTCCTCTTTCTGGCGGCATCCCGGGCAACTCTTCCAGAAATACATCTTCAAACTCTTCAATTACCGACATGTTTTCTGCTGCCAGATTAAACATCATCGGATCATTTGCGAGCGGCTAGGCTTGACAGGACACTGCCTCTCCTTGGTGATCTGTGAGAAGAACAGTCTTGCTTGCGCAGCTGATGATACCCTTGTGCTTAGCTAGCCAATCCATTCCTAGGATTACATCAATCCCTTGGGATGGCAAGATGGTTAAGTCTGCCAGGAACACTACCCCACTTAAAAGAATTCTGACTTGGGAGCACCTGAGTTTGCACAGGAGGTCTGACCCCGGGGTTCGGGTGACCAAAGGGACAGCTAGGGGTGTAGAGGGGATGCCATGTTTTTCCACAAACTTAGCGGCTATAAAAGAATGGGACGCCCCTGAATCAAAAAGCATAGTAGCTGGAGTAAATTCAACAAGGAACTCACCGAGCACTACTCCTAGGGCTTGCTGGGCTTCTTGAGCGTCGATGTGGTTGACTCGGGCTCTGCCCTGGTACTGAGTCCTGCTCAGCTGGCTGTTGGAAGGAGGTGCCTTGGAGGTAGGTGCCGATGGAATCTTGGGGCCATTCACCGAGTTGGAGTAGGTCGGCCCGGGAGCCTTCAACTGAGGGCAGTTATTCTTGAAGTGACTGGGGTCTCCGCAGTGCCAACAGGCATTAGCTGGCGGTTGATTTCTTGCAACAGAGGGTGCCTGAAGGGAGCTCTGACTCCGCTGACTGTAGCGTGATGGAGTGGGTCCAGATGATTTATTGAAGCTTGGTCCCCTGGGTGGAAGCCCAAAGGGTCGAGCTCTCTGGTGACGTTCTTGTTGTTGAGCTCGGAGAACTTGGAATTTTCTCTTGAGATGCCCTTTTTCTCCCTCTTTCGCCCTTTCCACTTGGATAGCTTTGTTGGAGAGGTGAGAGAAGCTGAGGAAGTCTTGGCTGGCGAGGATGGTCTTAAGTTCGAGTCTTAGTCCTTTCAGAAAACGTGTCATCTTCCTAGACTCGGTGCTGACATCTTCCGGCGCGTAACGGGCCAGCTCTGTGAACTTGTGCACATACTCACTGACTGTCCTCCCGCCTTGAGTTAGCTCCCGGAATTCATCCTCCTTGAGTTGAACTATCCCCTGGGGTACATGGTGCTCACGGAAAGCTGTTTCGAATTCTGCCCAGGTAGCATCTATGACGGCTTCACTGAAAGTGTCCCACCATGCTAAAGCCATTCCTGAAAGCTGATGAGCTGCCAGTTGAACACGCTGATTTTCGGGACATGTGATGGCTTCCAACTTCCTCTTGATCGTGCGAAGCCAGTCATCTGCATCGAGGGGATTGCTGGACCCCGCGAACGTGGGGGCTTGAGTCTCAAAAATTCTCCCATCCTGTCCTGTGGCCTTCCACCACCTGGGCGCTGGTTTTCCAGACTTCTAGTGAGGACTTCAATGAGTCGGGTTTGATTGGCTAGAACTTGGGTTAGGTCTAGTGGTAGTTCCGGAGGTGCGGGGAGGTGGGTCCCATCCCCTTCTCCGCCAGCCTCTCCTGCTGCTCCTAAGGGAAAACCTGCTCCAATCCCGGAGGCGGTAGGCGTGGTTTTATCCGAAGCCATCTGCCAGGGAAAAGAGTTACTACCATGCACATGCCATTTTTTTAACTAGTTACTTTATTCATTACATCAAGCCATTACATAACACAGCACACGGCTACCATAGGTTCATTACACGCGAGTACTAGCCAGGGTACTCCCGAACTCCTTCTCTAAAGTGTCCCCAAATTCCTTGAGAAGGTCATCAAGGCTGGCTAGGGACATCTCCTCGGTGTCGGGCGAGTTCCTTAACCCGGCAGAGGGTAGGGTTGGAGGGGTTTCTTCCTTCTGCTCAGTCTGACATCCGTGGTTTTTGGTTTTCTTGCGGATTCCCATGCGAAGCGCACAACTTCGCAAAAGGTGTGGAAATCCTTCCACCTCTGAGCAGTAGGATGTCCTAATGGCCAGAGAGTCTTCCATCTGGAATGGGAAAAGAAGGGTCTGTTAAAATTGGGGGGGGACGAGAGAAGATTTTTTTTCTTGGGAAGAGGTATTTTCTTTTTAGAGCAAGTTTTAGGGTTAGGGTTGCGACCTACGGCCAGTCCTATGGGCTCTGATACCACCTGAAGCGTCCCGATCCTTTGGGACTCAAATGTGATACAATTACTAGTCCCAGGAGGCTAGTAAACACATTCCTTACTTCAAATAGTACAGAGTTTAGGTAAAGGTTATTACAATACCGGGGTACAAGCTCGAGAGAGCCAAAATAGGAAGCGCAGTAAAACGAAATATACTAGCCCAAGCCACAGGCAGAACTGGGTGCAGACACAGCCCTCTCAATCAAGCATAGCAGAAAAGAAGTCTTCGGCTGCTGAAAAACATAAATAAATTTGGGTGAATACACTAGGTATTCCGCAAGCCCACCCCGCTCCCGTAGAGAGAAAGAGACCTATATCATACATGCTTTATTTGGTGGGGTTGAAGTCACTCTTTATTTCCTTAGAGAAAGGCAGTTGCTGTAAGGTTTTTCCCATAGACTCAAAATGACAAAAATGCTTAACCACCACTGAGCTTCCTGCTCCCGTGTCCTTGTTTTCTTTCTCACTACACCCTTACACACACGTTTCCCTGTTCATGGAACTTATAGAGAAAATCTCTAATTGTCATACCATACCAGACTCGTCCATACCAGTGGACATGGACTATTCAAATAGGTTTCAACTCTGCGCAGAGGTGTACATTTTACCCACTAGTCCGGTTTCTGCGATCTCACCGTCGCGAGACCCGAATGTCGGATCTCTTTCCTTACTCGTACGTCCTAACCTTAATGGTTATCCGGAAGGAGTCAGGCCACCACCATGTCCAAACCGGACAAAACTTTCCCCCTCCTTATCCTCCCGGTGCTCCCCAGCCTTCTTAACCCTGGGGTTGGACTGCACGAGTTCGGATTGAGTGACTGCCCACACAGTCTCGAGTGGTTGTACGAGAAGAGGAGTATAGGTAGTGAAAATGACAAGCCGGTCCTTATATGAGGGGACAATCCTTCTGCTCACGCCTAAACCAGCTGAGCCAACACCTTAGGCCCTCCCCTAAACCAGGGAGTCCTTGATCATCCCACTCCCAAGGTGATGAGGGTGAATACCCTTCATCGCATAACTTTTCAAAAAGAGATTTTATTTGAAGAACACATTTCCCTTCTTCCCAATCCATCTTTCGTATCCAGAGTATATATGTTAATGCGGGCCATCTCTCACTCACGATGCAATATTCCCCCATGATTCCCGGCCTAGGCAGTGGTAGAGAGAATAAGTAAATTATGCATCAAGGGACGGATGGACTTGCCTTCGTCGAAGCTTTCTTGGCACAGAAGATCTACTTCCGGAAGTTCGGGCTCCGGTCCGTCTCCTGGGGCTACGGGATCCGGATCCGCGGCCCCCGCTTCTTCTAGGAAACAGGCAATAAAACAATATATACATCAACAGTGGTTTACAATTTATAGTGTGTCATTTTCTAACATCATTATAGTATGTGACCTTGGAAATCCTTTTTGATCATTTTTGGTGCATAAAATATTGAGAAAACTATTTAAATGAGAAAAGGGGGTGGAAAAAGAAAAAGGAAAAGAGATCTCTTCCTTGCTGGGCTGGGGGAGGGCTTTTGGCCCAACCTGGGCGCGAGCGCGCGCGCGGGAGCGCTTTCGGCCCAGTGGCGGCCCAAGAGCGAGGGGGAGACGGCGCGGGTGCGTGAGGGGCGACGGCGTCGCCGCGGGCCCCACGTGCCAGAGAGAGAGAGGGGAAAAAGAGAACAGCGTCAGGTTGACGGGGGGGAGAATGAACCGGCCGTCCGCGGGGAGGACCCGGCCGCCGGTGGGCTCGGCGGCGGTTCACCGCCGGGGGCCCGGTTTTCGACCTACGGGGAGGTGTCCTAGTACGGGAAGGGGCTGGCGGTTCCAATGATAGGCTCGATTTGGCTAGAGGGGGTTGGGAGGGAGCTGTCCGCGGGGAGGTGGCGGAGCTCCGCGGCGGGGATCGCCGCCGGTGGCTTCTGGGCGAGGGATTGGGGCAGAAGAGTGGTGTGCTGAGCTCGCGGCAGTGCGAGGAAACTAGTGAACTACCTTAATTGCTCGCGGGACCAACGGAGAGGGAGAGAGAAGAGGGGGAGAAACTCACCGGAGAGGGGGGCGATGACGGTGCTTCGCGAATTGCGCACGGGTGAGGGGAGGAGGGGAGTGGCCGAGGCCGGTGCAGGGAAGAAGGTGCCCGGGCGACCCTTTTTATAGGCGCCCGAGGGAAGGGGAGCGGTGGAGCTTCTCGGCTCCGGTGAGCTACACAGCGCCGCCCATAAATGCCGCACAGCGCCGCCGAGGGGACACCACGGCGGGGCGGTACCGGCGAGGACGCTGGTCAAGGGGAGGGGAGGACGGAGCGGTGCCAAACTTCCCTGTGCGGCGAGAAGACGGAGGAGGGGACGGAGGCGATGGCCGGAGGTGACCGCGGTGAAGGGACGACGGGAGGACGACGAACGGCTGACAAGCGGGGCCATCCTGCCAGTGGGGGCGAGCGTGCGAGCGAGCGAGGGCGGCTGACGGGTGGGGACGGTTTGCCAGAGGGAGGGAGGGCGTAGGGCGGGCTGGCGCGCGCATGGAAGCAGGCCGGAAATGGGCCGAAAGAGGAGGGAAGCGCGGCGCGAGGGGGGGGCGCGGGTTTGGGCTGGGAAACGGCCCAGCAGGGGGGAGAAGGGTTTTTCTCTTTTTCTTTTTATTTTCCAAATCCTATTTCCCTTTTTGCATCTTTTTCTTTTGAACAAATTATTTTGTGGGTAATCTAGGTGCTGGAAACTAGAATCTAAGTGATGTGCTTGTGATCAAACAAGGTGTATGCATATGATGAAAGAAAATCTAAGGGAGTTCTTGGAATTAAAGGATGAAAAGAAGGGAAAGGGTAGATTAGGGTTTCAAACCTAGGTTAGGATTTTTGGGATGTTACAGATATCGATATCTCCCCTTTGCTGGTGGTCTCTCAAAAAGTGATGCCGGATGTCTATGTGCTTAGTGTGGCTGTGTTCAAAAGGATTGTCCGCCAAGCGGATTGCCCTCTCATTGTCACATAGGAGTGGGACTTTGCTCAAATTATAGCCAAAGTCCTCGAGGGTTTGCCTCATCCAAAGTAGTTACGTACAACACTATCCTGCGGCAACGTACTCGGCCTCAGCGGTGGATAGGGCAACGAAAGTTTGTTTCTTAGAGCTCCAAGACACCAGGGACCTTTCTAGGAACTGGCAAGTCCCTGATGTGCTCTTCCTATCAACCTTGCACCCGGCATAGTCGGAATCCAAGTATCCGAATAAGTCAAAGGTAGACCCCTTTGGATACCAGATCCCGAAGCAAGGCGTAGAAACTAAATATCTAAGAATTCGCTTAATGACCACAAGGTGCCACTCCTTGGGGTCGGATTGAAATCTAGCACACATGCATACACTTAGCATAATATCCGGTCTACTAGCGCAAAGATAAAGAAAAGATACTATCATAGACTGGTATGCCTTTTGATGAATGGACTTACCTCCTTTATTGAGGTCAAGATGTTCGTCCGTCCCCATTGGTGTCTTTGCGGGCTTTGCATCCTTCATCCCAAACCTCTTGAGCAAGTCTTAAGTGTACTTTGTTTGGGATATGAAGGTTCCTTCCTTGAGTTGCTTCACTTGAAATCCAAGGAAGTAGTTCAACTCGCCCATCATTCACATCTCAAACTTTTGCATCATCACCCTGCTAAACTCCTCACAAGACTTTTGATTAGTAGAACCAAATATAATGTCATCGACATATATTTGGCATACAAAAATGTAACACCCCAGGTGTTACTCAGGGTGTCCACCCCAGGGTTACCCCCTGTTTACCCATTATCACATGAAGATTGAATTGGGCAATGTATACCAAACTTGGGATTCTAGGTCCTAAGCAAGTGTAATCCACCTTGGATATCATGCCCTAGCTTGTCATGCACATCTAAGTGGGGATTTTCCCAAAACCCTAAAGCAAACCCCTCTTGGGCAATAGGAACCCTAATTGAAGCTAGGATCAAAAGGTCATGTACACCTTATGATCATGGCTTGGGCCAAATATAAAAGTTGTAATATACTTCATAACCTACAATTAATAGTAAGGAAGTACCCCCAAAAAGTTTTCAGAAAAGTCCTAAAAAGTTCACCTAAGGTTCAGCACAAGGGAGAATTCAGATTTTGCCTAAGTATAAAAACTAACCCTTGAACAAAGATTCCACATGTTCACCTTAATCCCCTTTTCAAAACCTTTCGACCCAATTGACAAAATGGCGCCAAATTAACCCTAGAACACCCTGGAAAGAGATGACACCTACCCTAGGGCGCTAGACACGACTTGACACCCCTTTTGTCTCGGTTCGGGCTTGGCTGACACAGCAAACTTCTCCCCTCTCTATCTCCCTACCCCGACCATATCTCGACTTGGAACTCACAGCAAAAAGATAGGATTTGGAGCAGAGAAGCGACCGTACACAGTGACTTTGCCAAGATACGCACGCTATGGCGCTCTAATCGGCCGTTGAACCATGGCAGAAGCAAGCTTCCACGTGTTCGACGCGAGCTGGCATCCGGGGGCGCGCTCAGAGCACGCCCGTGCGCGAACCCCCGCGCGCCCGCGGCCGCCCGTGACCACGCCCGCGCCACGGCTATAAAACCCGCCCCAGTGCTTGGCTGCCTTCCCCTGTGCCTCCTCCGTACCTCGCCTGACTTGCCTGAGCCAGCCATTAGCTCCGGCGACCTCCCCGCGACCCGCCAGTGCCGCCCGAGAGCAACCACCGTGGCCAGCCCCTCTCCCGTCCTCCTCCGTTCAATCTAAGCCCTCAGATAGCTTCCTGGTGAGGCCGTGAGACTTGCTCAAGCTTGACCCGGGGACCCTTGTCACCGGAATAGCCCAATCGCGCTCACCGGAGTTCAAGAACCCGCCGGCGCACGTGGACCGGGTAAGCCCCTGCACCGTTTTCCAATTCCTTGCGCGCATGACCTCTGTGTCACCCCGTGAAGCTCCTCGTGCACCCTAATTGAACTATACCGCCGTGGTTTGGCCGGAGCAGGAGCCGCCGACGACCCCCGCCGCTTGTGATCGTGGCCAGGGTAGCTCCGACGACCTCCGACGCCGACCCGCACACCGACATGACCGTCGCGACCTCCCGGACTTCACTGACCACCCCGCCGGAGCTCTACTACCGCCGGTAAGCCCCACCGCCGTAAACTATGCTGCGGGTACTGTTCCAGCCGGTCAGGGAGCGCGGGTTAGTTTTTAGTTATGTCCAGGGGGCTTTGCGCAATGTCAGTGACCCATGCCAATAGTGGACCGAGGACTGTTTTGTGAGAGAAGAAAAGGATAAACCCCAGGGGCCTCAGCGTAAACCTGTTTTCTTTTTCCATTTTCGAATTTCTTTTCTTTTGGTTATAACAGATAGCTAAATAAATGCATAACTTGAAGAATAATCATCCAAAAATGTTCAAACCAATTTTGCTAGATTCTGGAATTTATGGACTATCAGATAAAAATAATAGAACCCATGGCTCCTGTATTTCTTTCTGAAGTTTTGAATTAAATAAGAAAACTACTCAAAACTCAATATTAGAAGGAAAAATAGGAATATTGTTTGACCAGGGTTAGAAAAATTTGGAGAAGCTTATATCTACCCACTGGCCTGTTTAAAAATGTTAAACCTCTCTGTCCACCCTATTAAGTTAGTTTTTACCCCTTATTCCACAATATGCTCAAAGATAAGAAAAATAGAAAATGTAATTTAAAACATGAACCAGAGAGCACCCCTATTTTTGTTAGGATACTTATTTGATGTTGTTCACTGGAAAAATAAATCATACCCTGGTTTAGTATAAAATAAGTAGGATGCCTCTTAAATTAATAAAATAAGGATAACTTAGAAAAACCCTACAAAAATAACCCTAAGGCAAAAGCACCCCAAACCTTGGGATAACTAATGGTTGGTTATTTTGAACAGAGGAAAAATATAAAATCTGTTGTTTGATATTTTTCAAATGACAAGTTAGTTATAAGCACCTTTTTGGCATCAAACTTTAGAAAATCACAATTAAATAATCACCAAATAACTTCCCATGAATTTTGGCACAGAAGTTTAGTATTACTGCTAGATCCCAACAAAAATGACCCTTAGGAAGAAACTCAACTCTAATGGTGAGATGTAGTGTAAGTGGCCCAGTTTACACCACCCTTGTTATTTTTATGTAAAGCATAGCTTTTATAGTTTAAAACTTCAAATTCCTAAAATCAGCTAGAATAGCCAATGGCAACCCACTGAAATTTTTACAGAATTTTTGGAAATTATTAACTCACTGTCATAGTTCAAATCGACACTAGAAAACATAAGTAGAAATTAAAGAAAGGAAAATAAATACTAGTAACTAGTGTCATCCTGAAACCCTTATAACATTGCCCACTGAAATGTGAAAGGACAATGCAATCCACTACATTATCCTCAACAAAAACCTAAACCTAGGAGTAATAAGCATAAACCACTAAAGGCCCCGTATAACTCGGAAACTCTAAGTTTTTCCTTAACTTAGTTTTATTTTTGCACAATGTTATTAATCTTGCATAATTATGACATGCATGTTCATTGCATTTCGATAGACTGTAATCTTGCTGACGGAGAGTACGTCCTCGTGCCGGAGCAAGGAGCTGCTCAGGAGGTAGCCCCCGACCCAGCACCAGAGCCTGCACCAGAGGACCTGCCTGCCACTGCTTTGGAAGGCAAACCCCGGTTTTATGCATAACCGTTTATATATGCTATTTTACTGCACTTAATGTTTGTAGGCTTGTACTGTGCACTTAAGTGTAGGAGTTGATTGAAACCCTAGTTGCATGAACTCAGGAATCCCTGTTGAGATGGATACTAGTATGCTAGGTCGAGTAGCTGCTTTGCTAATTAGGGATCTCGGTAGAAGTCGAGTGATTTTTCTAGCACTCGCGCGAGGTCAGGAATTGGTTGTACCCACTTTCATATCATATTGATGATTGGTCTGTGGACACGGATCCATGGGGATGCGTGGTCTATGAGATGAAATTGGAATAAGGATTAACGTGCGGATACCTGTGTCAAGCGTTTGAACGTACTAAGCACATGCCGAGAAATATGGTAAATCGGTAAGCCTAGTACCTGATTGAACCTGCCAGCGGACATATCCCCTCACGCGACCTGAGACGTGGTCTCCCATTCCGGTTATGGTGGGTACAAGTGCGGTCACTGCACGACGGCCAGTCGGGGTCAGTGAGGCATTGTACGCCAAGGCGGTGAGCCCTGATCTGCTGCCAGGGAATCGATGGGGACGGTTGATGTGTGTGGGGACGGAGTGCCCCTACATGTCGTGTGTTTAGGTTTACCTTGCAAGGATAAAAACTCGATTCGAATCGTCTGCTTCTCGCAGCTAATGAGACTGCTTGATCCATTGTACTGCATTGAGTAATAAGTGGAAGTATGATGAGTTGAGATCAGATGTTGATTGTTAATAATGCTTGCTACCATGTATGAGTAGATAGTCCATTTTTAGCCTTAAGAGAGTCACACTTAACTTTGACTAAGTTAAAACTTTGATGTAGAAACTCAGCTAGTGCTTTTGGCAACCAAACCCCACAGCCAAACGAGCTGCATGTCTAGAGGTAGAGGAGTAGACTCCTCACACCGGGTAAGTCTAGCTGAGTATTAGTATACTCAGCCTTGCTTGTGGCATAATTTTTACAGGTTCTCTGGAGGACATGGTTGCTGGAGTGACTTGGCCGTCCACCTTACCACCGGGATGGACTGTCGAGTGGGACCCTGCCTCGGCTGAGGAGGAGCATGAGGAGTGATGGGACAGGCTTCCCCATCTCTCTGTTTATTTACCGTTAGTTTTATTCCGCTGCACTTCGAACCATGATGGTCACTTTTGAAAAACTCCGATGATGATGATGATGATGATGATGTAATAATTTAACATTGTGACATGTATGGTTTTATGCTTTATTGTATTTGCTCTGTGACTCACCATCGAGTGAGATTGTGGTACTTGGTCCTGTCAGTGGCCGTGTCGGACTAGATCCGAGGGATTGACGGGTTATTCCCATTTAAGTGTGGTCCAGCCTCTAAGGCGGGGCTTAGGCACTTAAGTTGGAATAATTCGGGCAGTTCCGCCACAGCTGGTATCGGAGCTTGTACCACCACAGAGGAATCAATAAAATGTAAATACCATCAATTTTCCAAGTAAAATTTGATAGAAACAAGGTTGGATAGATAGTAGGACGAGCAGGATAGACCTAGGACGTGAAGCCTTAGGTGGATAGAAGGGTAGCTAGGTGGCTAAGTAACTAGGCCCTACAGGCCACTTTTTCGGGATGGGAGTTCCTCCCTATTCCTTTATCTTATTGTGAGGTCGTTCAGGACGAGCATGCATGCATTCATGATTAAGCAAATAGATAACTGAGTAAAAGACTTAAAAACAAGATAACAACCAACTAGGTCTCCAGTGCCTTTTTCATTAACTAAAGAAGGGCTGAGTTTTATTTTTCCTTGTCCTTTTATAATTCTTTTTCTTTACTTACGCTTAACCGTACACAGATGACTTCCCACGGATCCTCCGATGACGGAAATGCACTGACCCACACTGACGGACTTGCACGAGAGGGCTTTCCCCGTATTTTATGGGAGGTACTTCAAGGGGCCGGATACTTGACACCCCCTCAGTACGCGGTGCAGCAGTTCGAGAAGCACCGGGTGCCTCGCTGTAGGGTGAGGATGACCTTGGAGCCTCATCCCCTGCAGCCAGGATGGCGCTCCTTGGACTCCGAGTCTTTCGGGTACCGGGCAGAGGACACGATCGAGGCGATCGCTCTGCATGGGTTGACCACTTTCTGCGGATTCCATCCTTTGGAGCTGGCTACCCACCCCATTGGCTTGTTCCCCGCTGAGAAGGAGGACGACCCAATGTGGAAGGATCGGGTGGAGCATGCCAAGGATATCTGGGCTCTCTACCCAGGCCACACGGCTCACTTGTCGGTGCGATGCATGAACGCCCTGTATCGTCTGCAAGTGATGCGTGGGGAGGCAATGTCTCATTTGATGGCACTGCTGGAGGCGACCAAGATCACCCTGGACAACAGGGAGGAGCTCGTGGTTGACTTGTCCCAGGAGCTGGTAGAAAAAGACTTACAGGTAGAGCAGCTGTCTGATGAGATTCATGAGTTGGAGGAGCTAGTAGGCACCAGGGAGAACACCATCGAGGTTTTGGAGGATCAGCTCATTAACACTCAGCAGCAGCTTGCTGAGGCTAACGAGCACCTGGACATGCATCACCAGGAGATCCAGGACCAGGAGGCCAACGAGGACGTCGACATCGAGGGAGGAGATGAGCCTGCCTCCAGTATGGATACTGGTGGCTCGGGAAGACCACCTTCCCCCGAGTCGAGTGCGGCCTCATTCGCTCACTAGATGTCCAGAGTAGAGTTAGACGTTGGTGATGGTAGGACTCCTCGCGGCTAGCTTAGCTTTTGCGCCTTGGGGTACTAAGCTAGATAGAGTTGAGTCATTTTTGGACAAATTGATGTAATCGTGCAAAACTCTCTTGGAAACCTGTCTTGATGGATGCTATTATCAATTTAAAATTGGAAAAAGGAATTTATGTCTTTTTAAAAATCAATAATGTTGAGTTGGGGTCTATTATGATATTTTAACTTTTTCTCCGCGATAAAATCTTGAACTTGGAGAAGTGGTGTTAAACATGTATGTGGCTTTTCAGATGGCTGGGAGGCAGCGCCGTGGCCAGAATGAGCACGTTCCTCCACCGCCACCGCCTCCCACTCTGCAGGAGCTCATGGCTCAGCAGAATGAGATCCTGAGGCAGCTGGCTCAGCGTCAGCCGCCACCTCAGCATTACGGTGGTGGAGACCATCAGCGTCACCCTGCGGCGGCTACGTATCAGGAATTCCTCAGCACCCAGCCTCCATTGTTCACAAGGGCAGAGGACCCACTTGATGCAGATGTATGGTTGCGGGTGGTGGAATCCAAATTTCCACTGCTCCATGGAGCTTGCTCAGAAGTCACTAAGGTCCGGTTCGCCACTCAGCAGCTTCGTGGACCCGCGCGGACATGGTGGGACCACTATCTTGCTATGCAACCGGCTGACCATGAAGTGGAATGGAGAGAGTTCAAGGCAGCTTTCAGAGGACACCATATACCAGCCGGGATCATGGACCGGAAGCTCAACGAGTTTCTGGCACTCACTCAGGGCAACAAGACAGTGTTGCAGTATGCCCAGGCCTTTAATGACTTGTGCCAGTATGCTGGGTACCATGCAGACACGGACGAGAAGAAGCGGGACAGGTTCAGACGGGGGCTCAGCACTAAGCTCCGTGATCGTCTCAACACCGTCAAGGCCAATAGCTATAATGAGTTGGTCAACATGGCTATCTCCCAGGAGGACTGCATTACAGCTCGACAAGCAGAGAAGAAGAGGAAGACCCCTGTGGCAGGACCCTCAGCTCAGCCACAGCGCTTCAGGATTGTGTCCGACACACAGAACAGGGGACCCCAGCAGCAGCAAGGGAGATGGGTGATCCGACCACCCCAGCAGCAGCAGCAGCAGACACCCAACCGCAACCAGTTTCCAGCTCAGCGGAACAACCAGCAGCAGCAGTACCGCCAGACAAATGACAACCGGTGTTTCACCTGTGGTAACACTGGGCATTATGCCAAGAATTGCCCCAGGAATCAGCAGAGGCAGGGGCAGAATGTTAATCAGAACCAGGGCAAGAGGCAGAAGGTGCAAGTGAGGCAGGGCAGGCTAAACTTCACCACCATGGCTGATATCCCAGAGGGAGCACCCGTCATGACCGGTATCTTTACAGTTTTAAATTATCCTGCTATCACTCTTTTTGATTCTGGTGCATCACATAGCTTTATTAGTGCCAAATTTAGTGCCAAGTGTCAATTGCCCTTTCACCACACCAATGGGGGAATCATAATTTCAACACCAGGAGGCAGGATTGCCACCAATCAAATCAATAAGAATGTGCCTCTAAAGTTTGGTAGTTTGATAATTAAAACCAACCTTCTTATCTTGGGACTGGATAGTGTGGATATCATCTTGGGAACTGATTGGTTGACCAAACATCAGGCAGTGATTGACATTGCAGCTAGGGCCATTGAAGTGCACTCGCCAACCTGTGGTGAAACCACTTTATATTTGCCCGATCAAGGTTGTACCCGTTCTTGTGCCTATGTCATGACAGAACCCCCAGTAAGAAAGATCCCAGTAGTCTGTGACTACCCCGACGTTTTTCCGGATGAATTGCCAGGAATGCCACCTGACAGAGACATTGAGTTTGCAATTGAATTGCAACCCGGGACTGCTCCTATCTCCAAGAGACCCTATAGGATGCCTCCCGCGGAACTGGCCGAACTGAAGAAGCAATTGCAAGAGTTGTTGGACAAGGGGTTTATTCGTCCAAGCACTTCACCTTGGGGATGTCCAGCATTATTTGTGAAGAAAAAGGATGAGAGTTTGAGGATGTGTGTTGACTACCGTCCTCTCAATACGGTGACTATCAAGAACAAATACCCACTGCCCTGCATTGATGTTCTTTTTGATCAGTTGGTAGGAGCCAAGGTATTCTCCAAGATAGATCTTCGCTCGGGCTACCATCAGATCAAGATCCGTGCCAGCGATATTCCTAAGACGGCCTTCTCTACCAGATATGGGCTGTATGAATTTTTGGTGATGTCTTTTGGGCTGACCAATGCCCCGGCTTATTTCATGTACCTGATGAACTCAGTTTTCATGCCAGAGTTAGACAAGTTCGTGGTTGTTTTCATTGATGACATTCTGGTTTATTCCAAGAATGAAGCCGAGCACACCAAACACTTGCACACTGTACTCCAGAGACTGCGTGATCATCAGTTGTATGCTAAGTTGAGTAAGTGTGAGTTCTGGCTGAAGGAGATCAAATTCTTGGGTCATACAATTTCTCAGGATGGGATATCAGTTGATCCTGAGAAGGTGCAAGAGGTAATGGATTGGAAACCCCCGACTACAGTGAAGCAGATTCGGAGTTTTCTGGGATTGGCAGGGTATTACCGACGATTTATTCCGGATTTCTCCAGAATTGCCAAACCAATGACTGAACTGTTGAAGAAGGGAGTCAAATTTGAGTGGAGCCAAAAGTGTGAAGATGCTTTTCATACCTTGAGGCAACATTTGACAACAGCCCCAGTACTGGCCCAACCTGACAACACCAAGCCATTTGAAGTTTATTGTGACGCTTCTGGTACAGGATTGGGATGTGTCTTGATGCAAGAGAACAGAGTGATTGCTTATGCTTCCAGAGCACTCAGACCCCATGAGCAGAACTACCCTACACATGATCTGGAATTGGCAGCTGTGGTTCATGCTCTTAAGATATGGAGACACTACCTGATGGGAGCTCACTGTAACATCTACACTGATCATAAGAGCCTCAAATACATCTTCACTCAGGCAGATCTGAACATGAGGCAGAGGAGATGGTTGGAGTTAATCAAAGACTATGATTTGGAGGTGCATTACCACCCAGGTAAGGCCAATGTTGTGGCAGATGCTTTGAGCAGAAAGACCCAGTGCAATTGTATGAGCATGGATGTAAGAGTTACCACCCTGTGTGATGAATTGTGCAAGCTGAACCTAGAAGTTGTTTCTCCGGGTGACATAAGCTATATCGCGGTAGAGCCCACATTGCAAGAGCAAATAGTTCAGGCACAGATTGGGGATAAGGGTGTTCAGGTTATCAAAGATATGCTCGAGCAAAAGGCAGAGAAATACAAGTGCTTCCGACAGGACAGCAAGGGAATTCTATGGTTTGGAGATCGATTGGTTGTTCCCAAGGACCCTGAGCTCAGAAAGAAGATATTGGATGAAGCTCACCTTTCCAAGTTCTCTATGCACCCTGGTAGCAACAAGATGTACCATGATATCAGATCTCTTTATTGGTGGACTAGAATGAAAAGGGAAATTGCCAAGTACATATCTGAGTGTGACACTTGCCAGAGGGTTAAGGCTAGTCACTTAAAGGCAGTAGGCCCTCTGCAACCCCTTCCCATACCATCTTGGAAATGGGAGGACATTTGCATGGACTTCATAGTGGGATTACCCAATACCTCCAGGCACCATGATTCTATTTGGGTCATTGTGGACAGATTGACCAAGACTGCTCATTTCTTGCCAGTGCACACCACCCACAAGACAGAGAAGTATGCAGACATTTATGTTGATCAGATAGTAAGATTGCATGGTATCCCAAAGACCATTATATCTGACAGAGGAGCACTGTTTGTGGCACGCTTTTGGGAGAAACTGCAAGAATCACTCGGGACCCGCGTAATCCGAAGCTCAGCATATCACCCTCAAACCGATGGTCAGACAGAAAGGGTGAATCAGATTTTGGAAGACATGTTGCGAGCATGTGCACTACACTATGGAAAGGATTGGGACAAGTGTCTTTCCTTGGCAGAGTTCTCTTACAATAACAGCTATCAGTCCAGTCTGAACATGGCACCTTTTGAGGCATTATATGGGAGAAGGTGTAGGACCCCACTAAACTGGTCTCAAGCAGGAGAAAGGGAAATTTTTGGGCCAGATTTGGTACTTGAAGCAGAAGCAAAGGTCAGAATTATCAAGAAGAACCTAGAAGCTGCTCAGGCCAGGCAAAAGAGTTATCATGACAAGAGGCGGAAGCCTCTATAGTTTGAGGTGGGAGATCATGTCTATCTTAAGATATCCCCAACCAAGGGTGTCCAGAGATTCGGGATCAAGGGCAAGTTAGCTCCTCGTTACATTGGACCCTATGAGATCAAGGCAAGTTGTGGACCCGTAGCTTACCAATTGGAATTGCCACCCTACATGTCAGCAGTTCACAATGTGTTCCATGTATCTCAGCTGTGGAAATGCGTTCGTCTACCCACTGAAGTACTACCGGAACCAGATATTGAGATAGAACCAGACTTGTCCTACCAAGAGTACCCCATCAAGGTATTAGATCAAAAGGAAAGATCAACTCGGGCAAGCTCAATCAGAATGTATAAGGTTCAGTGGAGTCACCATTCAGCAGAAGAGGCTACATGGGAGACTGAGCATTTTCTACGCTCCCGCTTCCCCGACTTTCTGCCCAAAGGAATCGGTACGTAACCCCAGAACCCCACCCCCACCTGCCCTTCGAAATCAATTATAAGAAAAACTTAGATAACAAGGATAGTCTAAGTTGTGGATTTAACTTAAGAAGGGCTTCCTTCTGAAGTTGCAAAGAGGATGACATTCGAAGAGCAGTAAATAAGGGAAACTTAAGTATAAAGGGGAGAACAGCACCAGCACACCTTCAAGCATCCCTCCAAAGGGCTCTACCTGAAATCTCGGGGCGAGATTCCTTTAAGGGGGGAGGGCTGTAACACCCCAGGTGTTACTCAGGGTGTCCACCCCAGGGTTACCCCCTGTTTACCCATTATCACATGAAGATTGAATTGGGCAATGTATACCAAACTTGGGATTCTAGGTCCTAAGCAAGTGTAATCCACCTTGGATATCATGCCCTAGCTTGTCATGCACATCTAAGTGGGGATTTTCCCAAAACCCTAAAGCAAACCCCTCTTGGGCAATAGGAACCCTAATTGAAGCTAGGATCAAAAGGTCATGTACACCTTATGATCATGGCTTGGGCCAAATATAAAAGTTGTAATATACTTCATAACCTACAATTAATAGTAAGGAAGTACCCCCAAAAAGTTTTCAGAAAAGTCCTAAAAAGTTCACCTAAGGTTCAGCACAAGGGAGAATTCAGATTTTGCCTAAGTATAAAAACTAACCCTTGAACAAAGATTCCACATGTTCACCTTAATCCCCTTTTCAAAACCTTTCGACCCAATTGACAAAATGGCGCCAAATTAACCCTAGAACACCCTGGAAAGAGATGACACCTACCCTAGGGCGCTAGACACGACTTGACACCCCTTTTGTCTCGGTTCGGGCTTGGCTGACACAGCAAACTTCTCCCCTCTCTATCTCCCTACCCCGACCATATCTCGACTTGGAACTCACAGCAAAAAGATAGGATTTGGAGCAGAGAAGCGACCGTACACAGTGACTTTGCCAAGATACGCACGCTATGGCGCTCTAATCGGCCGTTGAACCATGGCAGAAGCAAGCTTCCACGTGTTCGACGCGAGCTGGCATCCGGGGGCGCGCTCAGAGCACGCCCGTGCGCGAACCCCCGCGCGCCCGCGGCCGCCCGTGACCACGCCCGCGCCACAGCTATAAAACCCGCCCCAGTGCTTGGCTGCCTTCCCCCGTGCCTCCTCCGTACCTCGCCTGACTTGCCTGAGCCAGCCATTAGCTCCGGCGACCTCCCCGCGACCCGCCAGTGCCGCCCGAGAGCAACCACCGTGGCCAGCCCCTCTCCCGTCCTCCTCCGTTCGATCTAAGCCCTCAGATAGCTTCCTGGTGAGGCCGTGAGACTTGCTCAAGCTTGACCCGGGGACCCTTGTCACCGGAATAGCCCAATCGCGCTCACCGGAGTTCAAGAACCCGCCGGCGCACGTGGACCGGGTAAGCCCCTGCACCGTTTTCCAATTCCTTGCGCGCATGACCTCTGTGTCACCCCGTGAAGCTCCTCGTGCACCCTAATTGAACTATACCGCCGTGGTTTGGCCGGAGAAGGAGCCGCCGACGACCCCCGCCGCCTGTGATCGTGGCCAGGGTAGCTCCGACGACCTCCGACGCCGACCCGCACACCGACGTGACCGTCGCGACCTCCCGGACTTCACTGACCACCCCGCCGGAGCTCTACTGCCGCCGGTAAGCCCCACCGCCGTAAACTATGCCGCGGGTACTGTTCCAGCCGGTCAGGGAGCGCGGGTTAGTTTTTAGTTAAGTCCAGGGGGCTTTGCGCAATGTCAGTGACCCATGCCAATAGTGGATCGAGGACTGTTTTGTGAGAGAAGAAAAGGATAAACCCCAGGGGCCTCAGCGTAAACCTGTTTTCTTTTTCCATTTTCGAATTTCTTTTCTTTTGGTTATAACAGATAGCTAAATAAATGCATAACTTGAAGAATAATCATCCAAAAATGTTCAAACCAATTTTGCTAGATTCTGGAATTTATGGACTATCAGATAAAAATAATAGAACCCATGGCTCCTGTATTTCTTTCTGAAGTTTTGAATTAAATAAGAAAACTACTCAAAACTCAATATTAGAAGGAAAAATAGGAATATTGTTTGACCAGGGTTAGAAAAATTTGGAGAAGCTTATATCTACCCACTGGCCTGTTTAAAAATGTTAAACCTCTCTGTCCACCCTATTAAGTTAGTTTTTACCCCTTATTCCACAATATGCTCAAAGATAAGAAAAATAGAAAATGTAATTTAAAACATGAACCAGAGAGCACCCCTATTTTTGTTAGGATACTTATTTGATGTTGTTCACTGGAAAAATAAATCATACCCTGGTTTAGTATAAAATAAGTAGGATGCCTCTTAAATTAATAAAATAAGGATAACTTAGAAAAACCCTACAAAAATAACCCTAAGGCAAAAGCACCCCAAACCTTGGGATAACTAATGGTTGGTTATTTTGAACAGAGGAAAAATATAAAATCTGTTGTTTGATATTTTTCAAATGACAAGTTAGTTATAAGCACCTTTTTGGCATCAAACTTTAGAAAATCACAATTAAATAATCACCAAATAACTTCCCATGAATTTTGGCACAGAAGTTTAGTATTACTGCTAGATCCCAACAAAAATGACCCTTAGGAAGAAACTCAACTCTAATGGTGAGATGTAGTGTAAGTGGCCCAGTTTACACCACCCTTGTTATTTTTATGTAAAGCATAGCTTTTATAGTTTAAAACTTCAAATTCCTAAAATCAGCTAGAATAGCCAATGGCAACCCACTGAAATTTTTACAGAATTTTTGGAAATTATTAACTCACTGTCATAGTTCAAATCGACACTAGAAAACATAAGTAGAAATTAAAGAAAGGAAAATAAATACTAGTAACTAGTGTCATCCTGAAACCCTTATAACATTGCCCACTGAAATGTGAAAGGACAATGCAATCCACTACATTATCCTCAACAAAAACCTAAACCTAGGAGTAATAAGCATAAACCACTAAAGGCCCCGTATAACTCGGAAACTCTAAGTTTTTCCTTAACTTAGTTTTATTTTTGCACAATGTTATTAATCTTGCATAATTATGACATGCATGTTCATTGCATTTCGATAGACTGTAATCTTGCTGACGGAGAGTACGTCCTCGTGCCGGAGCAAGGAGCTGCTCAGGAGGTAGCCCCCGACCCAGCACCAGAGCCTGCACCAGAGGACCTGCCTGCCACTGCTTTGGAAGGCAAGCCCCGGTTTTATGCATAACCGTTTATATATGCTATTTTACTGCACTTAATGTTTGTAGGCTTGTACTGTGCACTTAAGTGTAGGAGTTGATTGAAACCCTAGTTGCATGAACTCAGGAATCCCTGTTGAGATGGATACTAGTATGCTAGGTCGAGTAGCTGCTTTGCTAATTAGGGATCTCGGTAGAAGTCGAGTGATTTTTCTAGCACTCGCGCGAGGTCAGGAATTGGTTGTACCCACTTTCATATCATATTGATGATTGGTCTGTGGACACGGATCCATGGGGATGCGTGGTCTATGAGATGAAATTGGAATAAGGATTAACGTGTGGATACCTGTGTCAAGCGTTTGAACGTACTAAGCACATGCCGAGAAATATGGTAAATCGGTAAGCCTAGTACCTGATTGAACCTGCCAGCGGACATATCCCCTCACGCGACCTGAGACGTGGTCTCCCATTCCGGTTATGGTGGGTACAAGTGCGGTCACTGCACGACGGCCAGTCGGGGTCAGTGAGGCATTGTACGCCAAGGCGGTGAGCCCTGATCTGCTGCTAGGGAATCGATGGGGACGGTTGATGTGTGTGGGGACGGAGTGCCCCTACATGTCGTGTGTTTAGGTTTACCTTGCAAGGATAAAAACTCGATTCGAATCGTCTGCTTCTCGCAGCTAATGAGACTGCTTGATCCATTGTACTGCATTGAGTAATAAGTGGAAGTATGATGAGTTGAGATCAGATGTTGATTGTTAATAATGCTTGCTACCATGTATGAGTAGATAGTCCATTTTTAGCCTTAAGAGAGTCACACTTAACTTTGACTAAGTTAAAACTTTGATGTAGAAACTCAGCTAGTGCTTTTGGCAACCAAACCCCACAGCCAAACGAGCTGCATGTCTAGAGGTAGAGGAGTAGACTCCTCACACCGGGTAAGTCTAGCTGAGTATTAGTATACTCAGCCTTGCTTGTGGCATAATTTTTACAGGTTCTCTGGAGGACATGGTTGCTGGAGTGACTTGGCCGTCCACCTTACCACCGGGATGGACTGTCGAGTGGGACCCTGCCTCGGCTGAGGAGGAGCATGAGGAGTGATGGGACAGGCTTCCCCATCTCTCTGTTTATTTACCGTTAGTTTTATTCCGCTGCACTTCGAACCATGATGGTCACTTTTGAAAAACTCCGATGATGATGATGATGATGATGTAATAATTTAACATTGTGACATGTATGGTTTTATGCTTTATTGTATTTGCTCTGTGACTCACCATCGAGTGAGATTGTGGTACTTGGTCCTGTCAGTGGCCGTGTCGGACTAGATCCGAGGGATTGACGGGTTATTCCCATTTAAGTGTGGTCCAGCCTCTAAGGCGGGGCTTAGGTACTTAAGTTGGAATAATTCGGGCAGTTCCGCCACAAAAAAGATCACCATTGCAAGTCTTAGTAAAGAGAGTAGGATTAGCTTTCCCAACCTTGAAAGCATTAGTAATAAGAAAATCTCTAAGGCATTCATACCATGTTCTTGGGGCTTGCTTAAGTCCATAGAGCGCCTTAGAGAGCTTGTAGACGTGGTCGAGATTCCTGTCATCCTCAAAGCCAGGGGGTTGTTCCACGTATACCTCCTCCTTGATTGGTACATTGAGGAAGGCGCTCTTCACGTTCATTTGAAAAAGCTTAAAAGAGTGGTGAGCAACATAGGCTAATAAAATCTGAATTGATTCTAGCCTAGCCACAGGAGCAAAAGTCTCCTCAAAATCCAAACCTGTGACTTGGGCATAACCTTTTGCCACAAGTAGAGCCTTGTTTCTTGTCACCACACCGTGTTCGTCTTGCTTGTTGCGGAACACCTACTTGGTTCCCACAACATTTTGCTTTGGATGTGGCACAAGGCTCCACACTTCATTTCTTTTGAAGTTGTTGAGCTCTTCCTGCATGGCCAACACCCAGTCCTGACCCTACAAGGCTTCTTCTACCCTGAAAGCTCAATAGAAGAAACAAACAAGTAATGCTCACAAAAGTTAGCTAAACGTGAGCGAGTTGTTACTCCCTTGCTGATATCACCCAGAATCTGATCCACTAGATGATTTCTTTGAATCGTCGTCCGGACTTGAGTTGGAGGATGTTGGGGGCCTCTCTCTGCCGAAGGTCCTCAAAATTGTGACTAACCATGTGTTTTTAGTATGACTTAGACTATTACAGGAAGCTTTGGCTTTAGGACGAAGGCGTCTGATATAAGGACATGGCCCGAAGGCAGCATGGATGGACGCCGAAGATGTGAATGAAGAAGCTTCGACTCAGCATAATGACGAAGGTGGAAGATGGAACCGACCTAAAGGAGAAAAGACTACTTAACCCTTGACAACTCGTTTTATTGTTAAAGTAAAAGTCAGGGACATGAATGTAATTTTGCCTGGGCTACGTCCCGTGCCTATAAATAGATGAACAGTAACACCATACTGTTCATGTTGTATTGTAAAAGCTCTCGCATCACTCTCACGTTCACGCCTTCTAACAAGTCGAAGGTATCAATGTAATATTGATTTTAATGATGTTTATCTATGTTTATAAGAAGAGGAATATAAATAATCTGATGATTCGTAATGATTATTTATAATCTTTTATGTTTCATATATCCCTATTTATACTTGCTCGTTGTGAGAACGAAGGTATGCCCTTCATGACCTTCGTCTGAAGATCATTATATCCTAAGGGAGATAATGCTTCGAAGGATGAAGGTCTTTAATCATTAATAATTGTGTTGCTTTGTTCTTGATGTATAGCACTCGAGAACAAGGACCAGCATTGGCGCTCACCTCCAGTGAACTCATTCGACCACCTTCGGCAAGCATCGACCTTCGTCATACCGCTGAAGAAGATAGCAGCGCCAGGGGCTACACTGCAGCTACTAGATATTAATCAGGAGATGCTACGCGAAGCTAGGAGCCAGAAGAGGAAGCCTACCAGCCCAACACCTCAGGAGGAGGAACTCGATCAAGAGATCAAGGATCTGGAAGCTATTCATCAACAGGTGCAAAAGAAGAGACAAAAAATGCTTCGGCTCACCGACCTTCAAAGGAAGATCGATGAAGCCATCGAAGAAATGCGTCACCTCAGTTAGGACGACCAAGATCGAAGGCCCCAACACAGGGAGCTTCGCCAAAAAATCCATACAATGATGATGAATGGTACGGTAACTTTCATCATGACAATTTTGCTTTTGATGATGCTTCTCACTTAGCAGCAGAATTGCAAGCTACCCCGTGGCCGCCGTCATACAAGCCACCTCAGCTTCCTATGTATGATGGGCACTCAGATCCGAAGCAATTCCTCATGAGCTACGAAGCAACCATATCTTCATATAGGGGCAATACTGCAGTCATGGCGAAATCCTTCGTCATGGCGGTTAAAAGCGTAGCCCAAACCTGGTACTCTTCTCTTTGGCCAGGGACAATTATGTCATGGCAGAAGCTCAAGGACATGTTGATCACTAGCTTCCAGGGTTTCCAAACAAAGCCAGTCACTGCTTAAGCTTTATTCTAGTGCACACAAGACCAGGAAGAGTACGTCCAGGCGTATGTCCGAAGGTTCCTGCGACTGAGAGACCAGGCGCCTACAGTGCCCAATGAGATTGTCATTGAGGCCATGATCAATGGGCTCAGACTAGGACCAATGGCGCAATATTTTGCAAGGAAGCCGCCGCAAACCTTGGAGAAGCTTCTCCAGAAAATGGATGAATACATCAGAGTTGATAATGATTTTCGGCAAAGAAGGGAGGAGGCCTACAGGTTTTCTGAGATGGCCAGGGGCTTCGAAGGAAGATTCCACCCCAGGGATGTTAGGTCAATCCATAATGCCCGCCCAAGCGATGACAGGGGAAGCCAGACCCAAAGGCAACAGCATAGCTCCCAATCATTAGGGGCGCAACAAAGTTCCTTCAGGCCACCAGCTCCAAGAGGTAGAGGGGTAGAAGCTTCGGAGGAAGATACATAGATCAGCCCAGGAGACTGTTTTGTTTGTTCTGCGGCAAAGACAAAGTGAAAGGGAAATGTGCCTTTGGGCCATTTCTATAATGTTTTGGTGATTAAGTGCCCAACACATATTCTCTAAGTTATAAATGTACCAAAGATTAAAAAAGTGCAAATCAAGACATGAGGTATGTTTCTAGACTTAATACATTTGCTTTTGAATACTAATGAAGTTATCTAAGTGTTAGAAACAGAGAAAAGAAGAAAAGAAAAGGATTGCAAAAGATTGGCTGTGTACAGTCGAAGCTCAGCTCAGTCTGGCACACCGGACTGTCTAGTGGTGCACCGGACAGTGTCTGGTGCGCCAGGCTGGACTCCGGTGAAAAGACCGCTCTCGGGAAAAGTTCGGTGGCGTACGGCTATAATTCACCGGACTGTCCGGTGAACCAACAGTCTCCAGCACAACGGTCGGCCGCGCAATCCACGGGCGACGCGTGGCCCGCACCAACGGTTGGCAGGGGGCATCGGATTGTCCGGTGTGCACCGGACACACTGTCTGGTGCGCCAACTAGCCTGGAGCTACAACGATTGTCTGCGCCAGAAAAGGAAGGAGATCAGCACTGGACCGTCTATAGTGATTGTCTAGTGGCGCACCGGACTATCCGGTGTGCCACTCGACAGAAGGCAAGGATAGCCTTCCTTGTTGGCCTCCAACGGCTCCTAACTGCCTTAGGGCTATAAAAGGGACCCCTAGGCGCATGGAGGATATACACAAGTATTCACTAAGCATCCTAAGGCATCTAGACTTCGTTCCCGCGCATTCGTTTCATTGTGTTAGAGATTTGAGCTCTATTCGAGTCAAGGACTCCTTGTGTTGTCATTTGAGCTCAAGTCTTCTCTTGTGTGCGTGGGTGTGCTACGATTTGTGTCTTGTGTGTGTTGCTCATCCCGACCTTACTCCGTGCTTTCATTGTGATCTTTGTTGTAAGGGCGAGAGACTCCAATCTTGTGGAGATTCCTCGCAAACGGAAATAATCATCTAAGGAAAAACTGTGGTATTCAAGTTGATCATCGGATCACTTGAAACGGGTTGAGTGCAACCCTCGTCCATTGGGACGCCACAACGTGGAAATAGGCAAGTGTTACTTGGCTGAACCACGGGATAAAAATCGCGTGTCTTGTGTTGATCTCTCTGTGATTGTTTTGTCCACAAGAACTCGCTTCTCAACTACTTAGTCGCACTAACATTTCTATAACCAAGTGTTGTGGCTATTTAGTGTTGAATTTTTACAGGATCACCTATTCACCCCCCCCCCCCTCTAGGTGCTCTCAATTGGTATCGGAGCCATTCTCTTCACATAAGGGACTAATCGCTCGAAGAGATCGATCCTAAGGGAAAGGGGATGGTGGTCAACGACAAGGAGAAGGAGTCCATCTTCAACGAGCCAAGAGATAACAAGCCCACTAACTCTGGCTTGAGTCACAAGAAGAAGGACGGGAAGAAGAAGAGGTGCATCAAGAAGATCGTCTACTACGACAGCGATGAATCTTCTTCTTCACCAAGAGACGACGACGATGACGATTCTTCGTCAAAGAGAAAAATGGTTAATCAAAATTACTCTTTTGACTATTCTCACATGTCGTACAATTCGAATGCACATTTACTTTCTATTCCACTAGGAAAACCTCCACACTTAGATGAAGAGGACTACTCTTTTTGGAGTCATAAAATGCGTAGTCATCTATTTTCTCTCCATCCTAACATTTGGGAAATAGTAGAAAATGGAATGCATTTCGATAGTACGGATAACCTTGTGATGATAAATGAACAAATTCATAAGAATGCACAAGCTACCACTGTTTTGCTAGCATCTTTGTGCAGGAACGAATACAACAAGGTGAGTGACTTGGACAATGCCAAGCAAATCTGGGACACCCTCAAGATATCTCATGAGGGAAACGACGCCACCATGATCACCAAAATGGAGTTGGTGGAAGGCGAGCTGGTGAGATTTGTGATGATCAGAGGAGAGGAGCCAACGCAAACCTACAACAGGCTCAAGACCCTGATCAACAAAATACGAAGCTACAGAAGCACAAGATGGACGGGTCATGATGTCGTCCGACTCATGCTAAGGTCATTTACTATAATTGACCCCCATATTGTCAACCTCATTCGTGAAAACCCCAGGTACACCAAGATGACGCCCGAGGAGATCCTCAGAAAATTCGTGAGCGGGCGCATGATGGTAAAGGAGGCACGATACGTGGACGATGCCTTGAACGGTCCACTACCCATCTACGAGCCGTAGCCCGTTGCTCTCAAAGCAACAAGTAGCAAGGAGGCACTACCAAGCAAGGTAGCACAAGTTGAGGCTGTCGGGCTTAACGAAGATGAGATGGCCCTAATCATCAAGCGCTTCAAGACCGCACTGAAAGGACGCAAGGAGTACCCCAACAAGAATAAAACAAGGGGAAAGCGCTCCTGCTTCAAATACGGTAAGACTGGTCACTTTATAGCAAATTGTCCCAATAATGATAGTGACCAGGGACAAGAAAAGAGTGGGAAGAAGGAGAAGAAAAAGAGCTATAGGAAGGCAAAGGGCGAGGCACACCTCGGAAAGGAATGGGACTCGGACTGCTCTTCTTCTGACTCCAACGACGAAAGACTCGCTGCCTCGGCCTTCAACAAGTCTTCTCTCTTCCCCAACGAACACCACACTTGCCTCATGGCCAAGGAGAAGAAGGTAAGTGTTCGAGATACCCCTAAGTACACTACTTCTAGCGGTGATGATTCTAGTGATGATGAAGTAGATTATATTGATTTATTTAAGGGTTTAGATAGAGCTAAAGTAGATAAAATCAATGAGTTAAATGATGCTCTAAATGAAAAAGATAGATTGCTAGAGAAGCAAGAGGACATTTTATATGAAGAACATGACAAATTTGTTAGTGTACAAAAATCTCTTGCTTTAGAAACTAAAAGAAATGAAATGTTATCTTCTGAGTTATCTGCTTGCTATGAATCTATCTCTAGTTTAAAGATTCTGAATGATGATTTAAATGCTAAGCTAGAGGAAGCTAATAAATCTAGTTCATGTGTAGAGCATGTTGTTATTTGCAATAGATGCAAGGACTTTGATGTTAATTCTTGTGATAAACACCTTATTTCTATTGCTAAACTAAATGATGAGGTGGCAAGTCTTAATGCTCAACTTAAGACTTGCAAAATTGATTTTGATAAATTAAAATTTGCTAGGGATGCCTACACTATTAGTAGACACCCCTCAATTAAGGTTGGGCTTGGTTTTCAAAGGGAAGCCAAGAACTTAACAAGCCATAGGGCTTCCGTTCTCAACAAGGAGAAAGGAAAAACCCCTATGGCTAGTAGTCCTCAAAGGAACCATGCCTTTATCTATAATAAAAAAGTTGCTAGTCGTTCTCATTATAATAGAAATTATGCTCATACTACTTATAATGATTCACAGGCTATGTTTGCATCAAGTTCTACTTTTGTGAATGGTAGGCCTAGGAAAAATAATGTTGTGTCTCATGCTCCTAGAAAAATGTGCAATGAACCTTCTACCATTTACCATGCTTGCAATACTTCATTTGTTCTCTTATGTAAGAACGCAAAAGTAGTTGCTAGGAAATTGGGATCCAAATGCAAGGGAGACAAGACTTGCATATGGGTTCCAAAGGCTATTGTGACTAACCTTGTAGGACCCAACAAGAGTTGGGTACCTAAAACCCAAGTGTAAATTGCCTTGCAGGTTTATGCATCCGGGGGCTCAAGCTAGATTATCGACAGCTGATGCACAAACCACATGACGGGGGAGAAGAAGATGTTCACCTCCTACGTCAAGAACAAGGATTCCTAGGATACGATTATTTTTGGAGATGGGAACCAAGGCAAGGTCAAAGGTTTGGGAAAGATAGCCATCACAAGCGAGCACTCTATTTCAAATGTATTTTTAGTAGAGTCATTAGGATACAACCTCCTATCTGTAAGTCAATTGTGCCACATGGGCTACAATTGTTTGTTTACAAATGTTGACGTTTCTGTCTTTAGAAGGAGTGATGGTTCATTAGCATTTAAGGGTGTATTAGATGGCAAACTCTATTTAGTTGATTTTTCGAAAGAGGAGGCCGATCTAGATGTATGCTTAATAGCTAAGACTAGTATGGGCTGGCTGTGGCATCGCCGTCTAGCACATGTTGGGATGAAGAACCTTCATAAACTTCTAAAGGGAGAACATGTGTTAGGACTAACCAATGTATGTTTCGAAAAAGATAGACCTTATGCAGCTTGTCAGGCAGGGAAACAGGTGGGAAGCACTCATCACAATAAGAATGTGATGACAACATCAAGAGCACTAGAGCTTCTTCACATGGACCTCTTCGGACCCGTCGCCTACCTTAGCATCGGGGGAAGTAAGTATGGTCTAGTAATTGTTGATGATTTTTCTCGCTTCACTTGGGTGTTCTTTTTGTAGGATAAATCAGAAACCCAAGGGACCCTAAATCGCTTTCTAAGGAGGGCTCAAAACGAATTTGAGCTCAAGGTGAAAAAGATAAGAAGCGACAACGGGTCCGAGTTCAAGAATCTGCAAGTGAAGGAGTATCTTGAGGAGGAAGGCGTCAAGCACGAGTTCTCCGCTCCCTACACACCACAGCAAAACGATGTGGTAGAGAGGAAGAACAGGACGCTTATCGACATGGCGAGGATGATGCTTGGAGAGTTCAAGACACCCGAGCGGTTTTAGTCGGAAGCTGTGAACACAGCCTGCCACACCATAAACCGGCTATATCTGCATCGCCTCCTCAAGAAGACCTCCTACGAACTTCTTACCGGTAACAAACCCAATGTCTCTTACTTTCGTGTATTTGGGAGCAAATGCTACATTTTGGTGAAGAAAGGTAGACATTCTAAATTTGCTCCCAAGGTAGTAGAAGGGTTTTTACTAGGGTATGACTCAAATACAAAGGCGTATAGAGTCTTCAACAAATCATCGGGTTTGGTTGAAGTCTCTAGCGATGTTGTATTTGATGAGACTAATGGCTCTCCAAGAGAGCAAGTTGATCTTGATGACATAGATGAAGATGACGTTCCAACGGCTGCAATGCGCACAATGGCGATTGGAGATGTGCGACCACAACAACAACAGGAGCAAGATCAACCTTCTTCCTCAACAATGGTGCATCCCCCAACTCAATATGATGGACAGGTTCCTCTAGAAGAAGCGCGTGATCAAGGGGGAGCACAAGAAGAAGCAGCACCACTGGCCCCTCCAACTCAATCCGAGCGACGATCCAAAGAAATCACCTTGTCGATCAGATTCTGGGTGACATAAGCAAGGGAGTAACAACTCGCTCACGTTTAGCTAATTTTTGTGAGCATTACTCGTTTGTCTCTTCTATTGAGCCTTTCAGGGTAGAAGAGGCATTGCAGGATTCGGACTGGGTGTTGGCCATGCAGGAAGAGCTCAACAACTTCAAGAGTAATGAAGTTTGGAGCCTGGTGCCACGTCCCAAGCAAAATGTTGTGGGAACCAAGTGGGTGTTCCGCAACAAGCAAGACGAGCACGGAGTGGTGACAAGAAACAAGGCTCGACTTGTGGCAAAAGGTTATGCCCAAGTCGCAGGTTTGGATTTCGAGGAGTCTTTTGCTCCTGTGGCTAGGCTAGAGTCTATTCGAATATTATTAGCCTATGCCACTCACCACTCTTTCAGGTTGTTTCAAATGGATGTGAAGAGCGCTTTCCTCAACGGGCCAATCAAGGAGGAGGTGTATGTGGAACAACCCCCTGGCTTTGAGGATGACAGGTACCCCGACCATGTGTTTAAGCTCTCTAAGGCGCTTTATGGACTTAAGCAAGCCCTAAGAGCATGGTATGAATGCCTTAGAGATTTCTTAATTGCTAATGCTTTCAACGTTGGGAAAGCCGATCCCACTCTTTTCACTAAGACTTGTGATGGTGATCTTTTTGTGTGCCAAATTTATGTCGATGACATAATATTTGGTTCTACTAACCAAAAGTCTTGTGAAGAGTTTAGCAGGGTGATGACTCAAAAGTTTGAGATGTCGATGATGGGCGAGTTGACCTACTTCCTTGGGTTCCAAGTGAAGCAACTCAAGGATGGCACCTTCCTCTCCCAAACGAAGTACACTTAAGACCTTCTCAAGAGGTTTGGGATGAAGGACGCAAAGCCCGTGAAGACACCGATGGGAACCGACGAGCATGTCGACCTCAACAAAGGAGGTAAGTCTGTTGATCAAAAGGCATACCGGTCTATGATAGGTTCCTTGCTTTGTTTATGTGCTAGTAGACCAGACATTATGCTTAGTGTATGCATGTGTGCTAGATTTCAATCCGACCCCAAGGAATGTCACCTTGTGGCCGTTAAGCGAATTCTTAGGTATTTAGTTGCTACGCCTTGCTTCGGGATCTGGTATCCAAAGGGGTCTACCATTGACTTAATTGGATATTCAGACTCTGATTATGCTAGATGCAAGGTTCATAGGAAGAGTACATCAGGGACGTGCCAATTCCTAGGAAGGTCCCTGGTGTCTTGGAGTTCAAAGAAACAAACATCCGTTGTCCTATCCACCGCTGAGGCCGAGTATGTTGCCGCAGGATAGTGTTGTGTGCAACTACTTTGGATGAGGCAAACCCTCAGGGACTTTGGCTACAATCTGAGCAAAGTCCCACTCCTATGTGACAATGAGAGTGCAATCCGCATGGCGGATAATCCTGTTGAACACAGCCGCACTAAGCACATAGACATCCAGCATCACTTTCTGAGGGACCACCAGCAAAAGGGAGATATCGAAGTGTACCATGTTAGCACCGAGAACCAGCTAGTCGATATCTTTACCAAGCCATTAGATGAGAAAACCTTTTGCAGGTTGCGTAGTGAGCTAAATGTCTTAGATTCACGTAACTTAGATTGATCTATAGCATACATGTGTTCTATGCCTTTGATCATGTTACTTTATACATTTATGTAATTTGTTGCTTATTTATGGTGCTCAAGTTGTGCAAGGGATCCCCGGACCTCACAAGTTCATGTGTGAATGATGCACATATTTAGGGGGAGCTGTGCTACAACTTGACCCTTTGAGACTAATCTGTTTGCTTGAGTATACTTGATGTAGTCTCAAAGGTGCATTGAAAAGGAAAATGGACTTGGACATTGCAAAGACTTCCACTGCACTCCGGTATTGGTGTATTTAATTCCAAGTTCATACTTATGCTCTTATTGCCTTTTTGCTCTTAATTGACAATTTTGGTGAGGCAATGGGGTTAAAGGGCCAAGAATGATCCTGTTTTGGTGCTTAATGCCAAAGGAGGAGAAATTAAGGCCAAAGCAAATGGACCAGCTATCACTTGTGAATTTTGAAAACAATAGAGTTAGAACTTTTGATTTGTCCAAAATACTCTTATTGTAAAATTTGGTCTCTTGTGGGGGAGAATTTATGATTATGGGAAAAGGGGGAGTTTTTGGCACTTGATCAATTTCACTCTTGGATTATCTCTCTTTATGCCCAAACAAGTGAGTTTGACTTATTAAGGAAAATGAATTTGATTTGCAAAAACAAACCAAGTGGTGGCAAAGAGCAATCCAAATATGCCAAATTATAGTCAAAAACAATTTGGTATTCAATTGTTGGGACTATGCTTCGTCGCGCCGAAGGTTTTGTAGGAAGAAGCAGCTTCGGCTGAAGCTGTCCGCAGGAGATGACCGAAGGTTCCTCTTCATGAAGCTTCGGAATTACAAACCGACTTAAAAGTAGAATGACCTTTCAGTCCATAAATGTTTGGGTCGCTGTTGTAATCCCTTATGAGGGACATAATTGTAATTCCTCACAGACTGTGTCCCGTGCCTATAAATAGTGAACAGTACTCCCTTACTGTTCACGGATATTTTTTCGGTATTTGCAATCGCGTCATTTGAGAATCAATCTTTGTCAAGGCAGAGGTATAATTGTATTCAACACTTAAATATATTGAATGAATATAATATGGTTCGTTTATGATTCATTTACCTTTGATATTCTATATTTTTATGTTATCTTATACAATCTGTTGTAATTCAATTACGAAGATTTAACCTTCGTAATTGTATTGACATCAACTTTCGTCCAAGGCCCATTAATCCCCAAGGGAATAATGCTTCGTTGGATGAAGAACATTAACATTTAACATTTTATGTTGCCTTGTTCTTAATTCATAGCATTTGAGAACAAGTCCCCAACATTAGCGCCCACCTCCGGTGAACTCACTTCCACTTTTTTGAGCTGATGGCTTCGTTCAACGATCAAGCTGGAGCTGCTTCGGCCCCGAAGCTGGTGCTCCCGATAACAGGTGGTTCGTGCTCAGAACCAGCCAACAAAAAACAGAAGAAAGAGGCGCAGAGAAGGGTACAACATGTTGGAGTGCAGGGACCCTTCATCAAGTCAAGGTGGTCCCACATTCCAATCACCTTCTCCCAGGAGGACCTTCAGCTCAAGGATTTTCCTCATAACGATGCTATGGTTATTTCTTGCGTTATCAAAGGGTTTCTCGTCCACAATGTCTTGGTTGATACAGGCAGTGCAGCTGATATCATATTTGCTAAGGCCTTCAAACAAATGCAAGAGCCAGAAGATAAGATTCATGATGCTACACACCCTCTCTGTGGCTTCGGAGGAAGGCAGATTGTAGCACTGGGCAAGATCACCATGCCAGTGACCTTCGGATTCATCAACAACACCAGAACTGAGCAAGTTGTGTTTGACATTGTTGACATGGAATACCCTTACAATGCAATTATTGGCCGTGGCACCCTCAACGCTTTCGAAGCAATCCTTCATCCTGCTTACCTTTGCATGAAGATACCTTCGGATCAAGGACCCATTGCTATTCATGGAAGTCAAGAAGCTGCCAGAAGGGCCGAGGGAAACTGGACTGACTCAAAAGCAATCCATAACATAGATGGAGCTGAAGCTTGTGAACAGTACAAATTCAGAAGGGAGAAAGCAGCTTCAGCAGATCAGTCGAAGCCCATGCTCTTATGTGAGGACATAGCAGAGCAGAAGGTGCTGTTGGGCTCTCAATTATCTGAAGAACAGGAGAAAACCTTGATAAGGTTTTTGTTCAACAACAAAGATGTTTTTGCATGGTCAGCCAATGATCTTTGCGGAGTTAACAGGGATGTTATTGAACACTCGCTCAATGTTGACCCATCCTTCAGACCCAGAAAGCAGAGGCTTCGGAAAATGTCTGATGACAAGGCCGAAGGTGCTCGGAATGAAGTCAAAAGGCTCCTCAGTGCAGGAGTTATCAGAGAAGTAAAGTACCCAGAATGGCTAGCTAACACTGTTATGGTAAAAAAGGCCAATGGCAAATGGCGGATGTGTATCGATTTTACGGATCTCAACAAGGCCTGTCCGAAGGACGAATTCCCATTGCCAAGGATAGACTCCTTAGTTGATGCAGCAGCTTCGTCAGAGCTTATGAGTCTTCTCGATTGTTATTCAGGATATCATCAAATTTGGATGAAGAAGGAGGATGAGCCGAAGACCAGTTTCATAACCCCTAGTGGAACATATTGTTACCTTCGGATGACTGAGGGGCTCAAGAACGCTGGAGGAAGTTTCAGCAGAATGACTGCGAAGGTTCTCCAGTCTCAGATAGGCAGAAATGTGCTAACTTATGTTGATGATATCATTGTAAAAAGCACGAAACAAGAAAATCACATTGCTGATTTGCAGGAGACCTTCGCCAGTTTTAGACAAGCTGGCCTAAAGTTGAATCCAGAAAAATGTGTCTTCGGAGTAAAGAAGGGGAAATTTCTTGGATGCTTGGTTTCAACAAAGGGAATTGAAGCTAATCCAAGTAAAATTGAAGCTATACTTCGAATGGAGCCACCAACTACAAAAAAGGGGGCCCAAAGATTGACAGGGAGGTTGGCATCTCTCAATAGATTCATATCCAGATCAGCAGAAAGAAATTTACCATTCTTCGAAGTGCTGAAATCAGCCGAAGTCTTTCAATGGGGACCAAGCCAACAAAAAGCCTTCGAAGAACTGAAGCAATATTTGATAGATTTAACAACATTAACTCCACCAACGCCAGGGGCTCCTTTGTTGTTATACGTGGCAGCTTCGCACTCAGCGGTAAGTGCAGCACTTGTCCAGGAGAAGCTTGATGGCCAAGTCAAGAAGCAGGTTCCAGTGTATTTCGTATCTGAAGTTCTTAGTGTATCAAAGAAAAACTATACAGAATTGGAGAAGGTATTATATGCTGTTTTGATGGCATCCAGGAAGCTTCGGCATTACTTTCAAGCATACAATATTGTTGTTCCTTCTTCGCAGCCGTTGAATGATATTATGAGAAATAGAGAAGCTACTGGACGGATTGGAAAATGGGCTGCAGAGCTCAATGAATTTTGCATTGATTATGTGCATAGATCCTCGATCCAGTCTCAAGCGTTGGCAGATTTCATTGCCGATTGGACGCCAGGGGCTCAGGATGAAGAAACAAATAAAGATGCCGAAGTATGGACAGTGTTTTGCGATGGGTCTTGGGGAACCTTCGGAGCAGGAGCAGCCGCTGTGTTGGTCTCACCATCCAAAGTTAAAACTTGTTATGCGGCAAGACTCAATTTTAGTTGTACGAACAATATTACTGAGTACGAAGCCCTACTTTTGGGCCTTCGGAAATTAAAAGCAATGGGAATCAGAAGGGCCATCCTTAAAACTGATTCCTAGGTTGTTTCGGGTCATATCGACAAGAGTTGCAAGGCTAAAGATCCGAAGCTTGAAAAATATCTAGACACGGTCCGAAGAATTGAAGCTTCCTTCGAAGGATTTTCTGTCAAAAATATCCCTCGAGGACAAAATGAGCATGCTGATTTGCTAGCTAAGTCAGCAGCACAGGGGCTGCCCTTACCTTCGGATGTGTTCTTCGAAACAATAAAAGCACCTTCAGTGGAACTTCTTGAAAGAGCAGTCCTCAATATATCTCCTGTTTATAGTGAAGACTGGAGAACTGAGATCATCTCTTACCTTCAGGGTAATTTCCTTTCAGATGATGAAACTTATAACAGGAGGATAGAGGCAAGAGCTCGTCCATATGTCATGATAGAAGGGGAGTTGTACAAGCATGGAGTTTGTGCTCCACTACTCAAGTGTTTATCCAGAGCCGAAGGCATAGAGTTGATGAAAGAAATACATGCAGGCTTGTGTGGATCTCACATTGGATCTAGGCCGTTACTTGGAAAAGTTTTTCGTCAAGGGTTTTATTGGCCGAAGGCAGCTTCGGATGCAGCGGAATTAGTTCAAAAGTGCGAAGGTTGTCAGAAATGTGCAAGAGATCAAAAACAACCTTCGTCTCTATCTCAGCTGATACAACCCATCTGGCCATTGCAAAGGTGGGGTCTTGACTTGTTAGGTCCATTACCACCGGCCCAAGGAAACTTAAGATATGTTGTAGTGGCTGTGGAATATTTTTCTAAATGGATTGAGGCAAAGCCTTTAGCCACAATAACTTCGGCCACCATTCAAAAGTTTTTCTGGCAGAATATTGTTTGTCGTTTCGGAGTACCAAAGGCCATCACTGTAGATAATGGAACACAGTTCGACTCCGAAGCTTTCAGAGAATTCTGTGATCAAATCGGCATGAAGATCCATTT
This sequence comes from Zea mays, assembly GCF_902167145.1. Taxonomy (NCBI): domain Eukaryota; kingdom Viridiplantae; phylum Streptophyta; class Magnoliopsida; order Poales; family Poaceae; genus Zea; species Zea mays. Next base: position 96,665,262 of record NC_050101.1, read on the forward strand.
TGCATCAGTCAGGCATCCGGAGTCAAATGGACTCGTTGAAAGGGCCAATGGCATCATAATGACAGGAATAATGAAGTTAATTTTCAACCAACCCAGGGGAAAGTGGCCAGATCAACTAATCAAAGTAGTATGGAGCCACAACACGACAACATCAAGGTCAACAGGCTTTACCCCATTCAAATTATTGTTTGGTGACGAAGCAATAACTCCGAAGGAAGCTAAAACTGGATCAATAAGAGTAGTAGCTTCGGCAGAGTCAGATCCTGAAGCTGATCATTCTGTTGAAAAAGATGCTATAGAAGGGATCAGACTTCAAGCTGTGGAGAACATCAATAAATATCAAGCCGAAACAATCAAGTGGCGTGATAGAAAGGTTCGGCTGAAGAATATTGAGCCAGGACATTTGGTGCTTCGGAGAGTGGCTAACCCAGATACAGTGGGCAAGTTGCAGTTGAAATGGGAGGGACCTTTTTTGGTAGTATCTTTGTCAAGACCCGGTTCATACAGATTGAAGGATATGGACGGCAACGACATTCCCAGATCTTGGAATGCGGATGAGCTTCGGCGATATTATGTATAATTTGATGTAATTTTTTATATTTTTTATTTTTTCTTTCTTTCATGGCACCCTTTTCCTTTCTGAAGGGGGAGAAAGGTTTTTAATGGGGCCATCACATGTAATTTCCTTTTTTAGCTCTATAAGAGCAAAATCCCCCAAAGATGTAAATGTAAAAGCTGAGAACGCACCATCGAGTGCCGAAAAGAAACAGGGAAGAAGCTCCAAAGTCGTTCCTAAGGGAATGCAGAGCTTACAGCGAAAAGTCAATGCTGATTCCGCCGAAAGTAAAAGGCGAAGAAGCTCCAAAGTCGTTCCTAAGGGAATGCAGAGCTTACAGCGAAAAGTCAACGCTGATTCCGCCGAAAGTAAAAGGCGAAGAAGCTCCAAAGTCGTTCCTAAGGGAATGCAGAGCTTATAGCGAAAAGTCAGCGCTGATATGTGATTGTTTCTAAGGAAATAACGGTTGTGATTATGGCTTTGTATATGTGTTTGGACATTCATTTGCACATCACATTACATCATAACATTTGCATTCATAAACATTCATCCAGGCATATATAGGATAACCATCATCATAGCATAAGTGGTTGCTTCGGCAAAAAGGAAAAAACTGTCTTTTGTACTTCGTCGTGTACGAAAAGAAGAGCTTCGGAAAAAAGGAAAAGTTGTTTTTTATGCTTCGATGTGTGCGAAAAGAAGGGAAGGTGTTTTTTTTTCGCCTTCGGCTCAAAAAGATAATTTCGTCCACATCAAAGCACCTCTCATACATTAATGCAAGGGTAAGAGCATATTACAAGGTATGAACAGAATTCATTAAGAACAAGTTTAGTCTTATTTACAAAGGTTATCTCAAAAGTTTCTTAAGTCTGTCTACAGTCTACTCCTATTGATCTTCATGGGGCCTCAGCTTCGGCGTCATACTTTTTAAGCATCGGTCTCGGCTTCGTCATTCTACATAAATTAAGTTGTTGTGGGTCAAAACCAAGCTTGAAGGAAAAGGTAAGCACAAGGTATGATTTCTTACTGGTTCAAGATGACTCCGAGCTTCGTCTCCAGCCTTTTCTCGCCCGCCTTTTGTCCATATCATCTTTATAAATCTGTTAGAAATGCTTCGGGCGAGGTCAGGAATATCATCTAAAATTGTTGGTGATAGAGTGAAATTGGGCCTATTGACAATTTTTCCATGATCACAGCCAGCTTTTAGGAAAGCAGCAGCAGTGCCCCGAGAAGCTACCCAGGCACAGAAGTCACCGTGCCCGGCTATAACTTCGTCAAGCTCATCAATTTCACCTTCAATATGTTCGAAGGTCTTTGGTAAATCTTCAGCTGACGGGGTGAATTTCTCACTGCTAGCTCCAACTGAGTGGAAGATTTTTCTCAGTCGTTGAATACATTTGTTGCTAAATTCCAAACATTTATCTTGAAGGCTTGCCAATAATTTTTTCAAAACTGAATTTTCTTGGACTTCGGCTTCAAGTTTTGCATTTAGTTCTTGCTTTTCTTGTTCAAACTGTTCAGATTGGCAGAGAAGCTTTGTATTCAATTCCGTTATTTTAGCTTCGGCTTCTGCAAATAAACCTTCAGTTGCCTGAAGCTCAAAGTTCTTCTTTTCAATAGTAGCTAATTGCTCTTTTATTTTGCTCTCTAAATTTTCAATTATAACCTCGTGCTTTTTGTCTTCCAGATCTTGCTGCATTTTCAAAGCCTTGCTCAGCAGCATACTCTGCACGTAAACAACCTTCGTTAGACAGGTCTTCATTATTAAAAACAATAAAAGTCAAGGGAATAGTAGTTCACCTTGAAATTGGAATAAAATAAACTACCAACGATATGTTGTCGTCGGTAGCGGCTAATGTCCGTTTCCAGCTTCGGAAAACCGATACTCTTTGATAGAGTACCGATGACCTTAGCTCCAGTTTGATCCCGGATGCAGTCTAATTTTTCATCGTCAATACCCCCGAAGAGGAGTGCTCCTGGTTTATATCCGCAGGATTTGGCATACTCTTTAAGCTCTTCTATTTTGGTTTTTGACAATTCTTCTCCAACCAAATTTTGGAACATGAAGGCTTCGTCCTCTGAAGCTTCGTTAGCAATTTCCTTTTCTTTCCCAGACACTGCGGCCATGGCCTCTTCGACGGCAGTAGTAGCTTCTTCTGTGGCCATGTCTAGCAGTATTTTGTCGATGTGTTCAATTGTGCTTTCCAAGTTCAAACCTTCAGTTGAGGTAGCTTCGGCAGCCGCGACCTCCGAAGGTGTGATTTCAATATTTGTTATTTCTTTAGCCGCTGGTATCTTTTGAGCTGAAGCTCTCGGTGGTGTCTTGTCAATGACTTCTGTCATTGCGATGATTCTTTGTCTCTTTGTTTTAGTTATTTTCTTCGTTTTTTCGGGCTCCTTTTCCTTCTGAAAAAATTTTGTCAGTTGAGGACCTAATGGACTTAGCTTCACAGGCAGGGATTTAGTCATTACCTTCAAAATCTCTTCCACGTCAGTGGCAGAGTGTGATGCGGGAGTCTCTTCTTCGTCAGATACTTTTTGCTTCGGAGATGATATTTTCTTCTTCTTCGGAATATTCTTCTCTTTTGGTGGTTCTTTCTCATCTTCATTTAAAGCTTCGGCTCCCCTTTTCCTTTTCCGACCTTCGACAATTTTATTCAGTTGTTCGTAGTCAGGGTATTCAAAACCCAAGGCGTCCAGCACTCGATTCAGTCTTCGCTTCGGTCGGGTACCGAAGGCCGCAGTCATCAACTGATCTTCTTTTTTGGAGTAATTACCGAGTATTTCATTGCACATTATTTCAACTGTGTCCAGCCACTCTTGGCAAGGTTTTTTAAAGTATTTCTTAAACTTGTAATAGTAAGGTAACCGCACAAGTTCCCCTTCTTTCTTCTCCCCCTCTAGCTTCGGCATTTCCCATTCTTTTAAAGTAGGAAAAACCCTGAAGGCCAAGAACTCTTGAACCAGGTCCCTAGTGCTGATATGCTCTGAAATAATTTTAAACTCAGCCAGTGCAGCCCAAGTGGGACCTTCTAATGACATTTGGCATCGCGGTCTTGTTTCTCCGAAGATCAATTCAAGAGGGCTTTGTACCAGCTTCTCTTTGTCTTCGTCAACTCTCACATAAAACCATTCTGATTTCCAGCCTGCCGGCCATTTGCTTCGGTAGCTGATTACAGGAAACTTTATGGTTTTCCGATAGGCAAAATTGTAGCAACCAAAGTTATCATGTAATCCATCTTTTCTAGCCTTCGTCTGGTAATGCAGCTCATGAACTCGACAAAAGCTGTCGGCAAACGGCTCCACCGCCTGGCTTCGGAGGGCCCAGATATAAACACTAAGCCTAACGATAGCGTTAGGAGTCAACTGATGAAAGTAGATACCAAACCTCTTCAATACATCTGCAATAATCCTATGAAGGGGGAATCTCAACCCAGCCTTTAGAAAGCTCTTGAAAATGACTATTTCATCCTTCTCTGGCTTCGGGGTAGTTTCTTCCCCCCCGAAGCGAAGTAGCTTCTTCTGACTTTCACTGAAATAACCCGACTTTACCATCTTGGAGAGATCAGCCTTCGAAATAGTCGACTTTCCGAAGTCCAAGTGGCTGGGCTTACTTGGCATGGCAATACGATAATCATCTTCGGGATCAGTTTCTTCAATGTTCTCTTCTTCTGCTTCGGCAGTTGCTTGTTCTGCTTCAGCAGTGGGGATTTCTTCCGAAGTTACGAGTCTGGATCGTTGCATTGCTTCGGAGATGGGAATAGTCTTCGAGCCTTCAGCTTCGCCTCCCTCACGCTCAACCCTAGCGGTAGAACGCACTCTGGCCATTTAATTCTGAATTTGCGGGAATTAAATACTTTTTCTTCCGAAGTTTTTTCTTCTGACGAAGCAGGCTTCAAGCTGGAGCTTCGTTTGATTCCGAGAGTCAAGCTTCGGCTATGGTTAAAAATTTTGGCAGCAAAACAGTGCAAATAGCAATGAATGCTGTGGTAACTTCACACCTACTTGTTTGTTTATATAGTACTGCAGGTAAGAAGGCGAAACGCCAGGATTTTTACACCAGGCGGACAGCCGCTTGCACTCGCTGCGCGGTGGACCGCAGAGACCAAACAGTAACTCTGCAAGGTGGGACCGCTACGCGCTCGGAAACTGAATCGTTTCTCGACAACGAGCTCAGGGAAGGTGTTTTTTGGACCTTCGGCTTCCCGAAGCTTAAGAGACTTTTTTCACGGACCAAGCTCGTTACGAAAAACGATCTAGCGCCGCGAAAGGGGCTACTGTTGGGACTATGCTTCGTCGCGCCGAAGGTTTTGTAGGAAGAAGCAGCTTCGGCTGAAGCTGTCCGCAGGAGATGACCGAAGGTTCCTCTTCATGAAGCTTCGGAATTACAAACCGACTTAAAAGTAGAATGACCTTTCAGTCCATAAATGTTTGGGTCGCTGTTGTAATCCCTTATGAGGGACATAATTGTAATTCCTCACAGACTGTGTCCCGTGCCTATAAATAGTGAACAGTACTCCCTTACTGTTCACGGATATTTTTTCGGTATTTGCAATCGCGTCATTTGAGAATCAATCTTTGTCAAGGCAGAGGTATAATTGTATTCAACACTTAAATATATTGAATGAATATAATATGGTTCGTTTATGATTCATTTACCTTTGATATTCTATATTTTTATGTTATCTTATACAATCTGTTGTAATTCAATTACGAAGATTTAACCTTCGTAATTGTATTGACATCAACTTTCGTCCAAGGCCCATTAATCCCCAAGGGAATAATGCTTCGTTGGACGAAGAACATTAACATTTAACATTTTATGTTGCCTTGTTCTTAATTCATAGCATTTGAGAACAAGTCCCCAACATCAATTGCATTGATATTGCACTTCTTTTGGTTGCTTTTAGTTGTGTTGGCATAAATCACCAAAAAGGGGGAGATTGAAAGGGAAATGTGCCTTTGGGCCATTTCTATAATGTTTTGGTGATTAAGTGCCCAACACATATTCTCTAAGTTATAAATGTGTCAAAGATTAAAAAAGTGCAAATCAAGACATGAGGTATGTTTCTAGACTTAGTACATTTGCTTTTGAATACTAATGAAGTTATCTAAGTGTTAGAAACAGAGAAAAGAAGAAAAGAAAAGGATTGCAAAAGACTGGTTGTGTATAGCCGAAGCTCAGCTCAGTCTGGCACACCAGACTGTCCGGTGGTGCACCGGACAGTGTCCGGTGCGCCAGGCTGGACTCCGGTGAAAAGGCCGCTCTCAGGAAAAGTTCGGCGGTGTATGGCTATAATTCACCGGACTGTCCGGTGAACCAATGGTCGGCCGCGCAATCCGCGGGCGACGGGTGGCCCGCACCAACGGTCGGCAGGCGGCACCGGACTGTCCGGTGCGCCAACTGGCCCGAAGCTACAACGGTCGTCTGCGCTAGAAAAGGAAGGAGATCGGCACCGGACCGTCTACAGTGACTGTTCGGTGGCGCACCGGACTGTCCGGTGCGCCACTCGACAGAAGGCAAGGATAGCCTTCCTTGTTGGCCTCCAACGGCTCCTAGCTGCCTTGGGGCTATAAAAGGGACCCCTGGGCACATGGAGGATATACACAAGTATTCACTAAGCATCCTAAGGCATCCAGACTTCGTTCCCGCGCATTCATTTCGTTGTGTTAGAGATTTGAGCTCTATTCGAGTCAAGGACTCCCTGTGTTGTCATTTGAGCTCAAGTCTTCTCTTGTGTGCGTGGGTGTGCTGCGATTTGTGTCTTGTGTGTGTTGCTCATCCCGACCTTACTCCGTGCTTTCATTGTGATCTTTGTTGTAAGGGCGAGAGACTCCAATCTTGTGGAGATTCCTCGCAAACGGAAATAATCATCTAAGGAAAAACTGTGGTATTCAAGTTGATCATCGGATCACTTGAAAGGGGTTGAGTGCAACCCTCGTCCATTGGGACGCCACAACGTGGAAGTAGGCAAGTGTTACTTGGCTGAACCACGGGATAAAAATCGCGTGTCTTGTGTTGATCTCTCTGTGATTGTTTTGTCCACAAGAACTCGCTTCTCAACTACTTAGTCGCACTAACATTTCTATAACCAAGTGTTGTGGCTATTTAGTGTTGAATTTTTACAGGATCACCTATTCACCCCCCTCTAGGTGCTCTCACAAAGGCCACACCACAAGAACGTGCCAAGTCACGATTCAGAAGTACAAAGAGATTGCTGAAACTGAAGCACAGCAGAATCAGCCGAAGTAGGTTCTACATACCGCTTCATGCTATTCTCCCTATGTCCCAGAGTACATAGGCAATCAACAGCCTACGACCTCGGTCACTTCGGCAAGCCATTCTCAAGCTTCCTGGGCCCAGCTTCCACCACCACCATCGCTAGCGCCTACTCTGGTCCGGAGCTAGTAGCCAGAAGGGCATCAACACGCTTAGCATCAGCGAGATTTTCGGGAGGAGTCCTAAGCTCGCACAGTCAATAGTACTGTGCCTGAGTCCAAGCACATTTATTAAAGAATATCCTACCTTGGTGCATCTTTGTTTTTTCTACCATTTTATTTTCTTGTATGAAAGACAATTCACGAAGGATTAAATTCCAATTTGATGTAATAATATTATAGTCACATCATCGAGTGGGATGCATCCCCTTAACAAGATCCCGAAGCTACAAAAGTCGTTCCTAAGGGAGCGCAGAGTAAGTTCCAAAGCTACAAAAGTCGTTCCTAAGGGAGCGCAGAGTAAGTTCTGAAGCCACAAAAGTTGTTCCTAAGGGAGCGCAGAGTAAGTTTCGAAGCTCAAAAGTCATTCCCAAGGGAATGCATAGCTAAAATACCACCGAAATAGAAGGTGAAGAAGCTCCAAAGTCGTTCCTAAGGGGATGCAGAGCTTAAATGCCACCAAAATAGAAGGTGAAGAGACTCAAAAGACGTCCCTAAGGGGATGCAGAGTCTGGGAGTGTTTTCTGTGTGGGTATGTGTCTTCGGTATAAACATCATGCTGCATCATATCATCGCATCATTCAGCATAGCATTACATCATACATCATGTCGCATCAGCAGCAAGATTGTGCAGAAGGAAAGTTCCTTCTCTCAAAATATATGATGAATGAAAGTGTGCTGGAGCAAAAAGTACACCTTCGATAAATATAATCTTACACGCCAGGGAAATTTTTGTCAACAAAATCACACAATAGTTGTGCTGAAGAAGGGCCTTTTCTTTACAAAGCATGAAAAGAAGGGAAGGTATTTTTTCGCCGAAGGCTCAAAAATGGTATGTACGTAAATTTCATGCATCGCATAGAAATATATTACATTAATAACATATAGATATACAATGTTTAACTTATGTACAAATATTACACTCCCCAACTGTTACATCTCTTAACTACACAAAAATCTAGTCTTCTTTTAAAATTTTCTCGGCAGCTTAGTTTAGAAGTTTGTTGACAGCTTCATCAACAGCTTCTTCGGCAATTCTTATAGTTTCTAGTGCCGCCTTCATGGCTAGATCAGCTTCGGGATCATAGGGCTCAGGTGGCGATGAAAGTTCAGCTACAGTAAAAGTAATAAGTTGTTAATCCGAAGCCAGGAAAATACTGAAGTTATGAAACAATTAAAATACATATGCGCCTTGCACGCTCGGCAACCTCTTTGACTCGCTTGGCTTCTTCTCGAGCTTCATGGGATTCTTTCTCGTTCTTCTTCATAGCTTCATCGGCTAATTCTCAGCCGCCTTTCATCCAAACGTTGGAGTAGAATTTCCCGCCCATCAGAATAGCCTCAGCCGAAGGATCCTTCGTGTTCTCTACAGTGAAGATGGCCTCCGTCTGGGTTGCAGCTTTAACATGTTCACAGCCAGATTTTTCTAAAATTGCTGCAATCCCTCTGGCACCGGCGAAGGCACAAAAAACGTCGCGGTCGCTAAGTATCTCACTAAAGGCTTCAACTTCTTCGCTGATCCATTCGATGATTCCTTCGGGATCGCCTCTAATAAATTTTTGCTCGGATGAGTAAGCACCCACCTTTGCAAAGCTATCTTTCAACTTCTTAGCACAATCCAAGGATTTTCGTAATATCTTTCCTTCGATTCTCGAATCTCATCTACGTTCTTTTGCAATCTTGCGCTAGTACATTCGCTTATCTCTTGTTTTGCTTTAGCCACTTCAAAATCTTCATTCTTCTTGGCAAGTTTTTTCTTTAAGTTTTCAATTTTGGCTCTATGAGCTTCGAACTGCGCAGCAAGATTGGCTTCGCTAGCTTTAACTCTGTCTACCAAGGAAAGTAGAATTTTATCCTTCTCTGTGGCTTCATTCCTCAGTTTGATAACCTCCGACCGAAGGTTGCTAAGGGTCATTTGACAGTTTTCATCATCAGCATTCTTTTGTGCCCGTAGAGCATTGCTCAGAATTAAGCCCTACAAAAAAGGGGAGGAAAAGGAGCAGCACAAGAGTAAAAGATACAAAAATAATCTACTCATAAGTCAACAACTTCTATACCTTCAGACTATTGTAAGCAAGCTGTTTGTGAGGTCATCCTTCGACATAGCAGAGAGGCCAACTTCAAGCTTCGGAAATCCTATATTTCTTGCCATCTCCCGGCAAACAGATATTTCCTTATTGTCCGGGAGGCAATATAGAAATTCATCTTCATCGATTCCATTATATACCAAGGATCCTTTTGGATATTTCAGTTTCCGGGCATAGTGTCTAGCTTTGGCAATTTCCTCTTCTAACAATTTTATACCCGAAGTGTGTCGAATGATAAAGTCTCGCTCTTCAGAAGACGCTTCGGGAGTAGGAGATTCAACCTTCTTGGGCGCGTCTTCTTCTAGGACCGGAACGACATCCGAAGTTTCTTGTTCAATACTCTGCCTTGCTCCAGCAGGCCCTGTTTCAATGGGCACTGAGGGCCCAGCTTCGACTTCAGCACAAATTATAGTAGCTTCGGTAGTCTCCCATGCAGGGGCAGGAGTTGACGACCTTGTCGATTCCAAGACTGCGTCCAGCACGCTGGCCATCCTCCTCCTCTTGGGAGTTATTGCAGGAGCCTTTGATGCCTTCGGCAATTCCGGCTTTGGTAGCGGGCTCAAGATTTTTGGTAGCCCTGCCGACTCCCCTAACTCTGGCTCTTTGGCTGCTTTTCCTTTGGCTTCGGCAGGATGCTTTGGCACTTCGGCCGACTCGGTTGCAGGAACCTTAGGCATTTCAGCCGATTCTTCCTTGGAGCTGGTAGGAGCAGGCTGTCTTGGCTCAGCGGTGGAAGATGTCTCTTCAGGCTTCAGCAAACTTCGGTACCCTGGCTGTTTCAATGTATCTAGGCATGTGTGTCAAAACCTTGATCTTTTTACCCTTCGGCGCAGCAGAGATGACTGAAGCAGCAGCTTTTCTTTTCTTTCGCTGCTTTCACAGGGGATAGCAATAGTCTGGGTACATAAACCCAATCACATCAAAAACCTTGTTCAATCTCTTTTTACCTCGACCTCCGAAGGCCAAGGTCATGGCATCATCTTCGGCCCTTGTGTAGGCTCCAAGCAATTCATCGCTAGTTGCCTTAATACAATCCAACCAGTCATCGTTCGGCTCATCAAACTGATCTCTATATCTGAAGGTGTATTTCAAATAGACCAAGCCACCTTGACTGGATCTGGCAGCAGCTTCCTTCGACATCTCCCAGTCACTCACAAGAGGTCATACTCTATAAGCAATATGCTCTTGGACTAAGTCTCTTGTGCTAATAAAAGTGCATACAGAGTTAAAAGCCCTCTGGCATGCTTCAATTTCGTTTCCAAGGGCAGAAGCTGGCCTCCTAATGTCGAAGTGAGACCAGATAGGGCATTGAATGATCCCCTTTATATCTTCTCTTTCAATCAAGTTGTTTTTCACATAAAACCATTCTTTCATCCAGGCTCCTGGCCACCTCTTCCGAAACATCGGAACGGGTTAGCTCATATCAGAGCGGCGCACTAAGCCATAACAACCAAAATTATTGTGATATTGTTCCTTCCCAGTAGCCTTTGTTTCGTAGGACAACTCATGCATATTGCAGAAGCATTTTGCACTTGGCTCTAGTCCTTGGCTTCTCACGGCCCAGATAAAAACCCCCATCCTGATGATAGCTTCGTGGGTAATTTGATGAAGATAAATTTCAAAAGTTTTCAGGACCTCAACTAAAAACTTATTCAAGGGAAACCGAAACTCTGCCTTCATAAAGCTCCTGTACACAACCACTTCATCGACTTCGGGTGCAGGGGCAGTGTTATCACCTCCAGCCCTCACAATAGAAATGTTGCGGAAATATCTTCCTTTCATTGCATCAATCTGACTTTATTTAATGGTTGATTTCCCGAAGCCAGTGTGGCTTGGTCGCCATGGGCGGTTTTAGGCATCTTCGTCCTCACTCTCCGCATGAAAGCTTCCATCATCACTGGAGTTCTTAGATATCACAGCCAATGTTTCATGTGCAATCTTTTCTGCGTTGGTTCTCTCCATAGCTTCATAAAATCCGGATAGAGCTGGGTCAGCAACCTTCTTCTCACCAGCCATCAAATCTTGTCGAAATGACGAAGCTAAAAATTCAATCAAAATTTAACAAAGCAAGAAAGCTTAAGATGGCAAACACAGCGTAAGCAAATGAAATGGCACAGAAAATGCTTTCAAATCGAGCTCATATTTATATACACCCGGCCCCGCAGCTTGGTGGGTCCTATATGTCAGTGATATTTGCTATTTTAGTGAAGGGAAGGTGTTTTTTCGGACCTTCAGCTAAAGGGCTTTGTTCACGTCGTAGTCTGAATTTGTTAATATAGAATCAAATTAATACTGTGAGGGGCTATTGTTGGGGGCCTCTCTCTGCCGAAGGTCCTCAAAATTATGACTAACCATATGTTTTCAGTATGACTTAGACTATTACAGGAAGCTTCGGCTTTAGGACGAAGGCGTCTGATATAAGGACACGGCCTGAAGGCAGCATGGATGGACGCCGAAGCTGTGACTAAAGAAGCTTCGGCTCAGCATAATGACGAAGGTAGAAGGTGGAACCGACCTAAAGAAGAAAAGACTACTTAACCCTTGACAGCTCGCTTTATTGTTAACAGTAAAAGTCAAGGACATGAATGTAATTTTGCCCGGGCTGCGTCCCGTGCCTATAAATAGATAAACAGTAACACCATACTGTTCACGTTGTACTATAAAAGCTCTCGCATCACTCTCACGTTCACGCCTTCTGACAAGTCGAAGGTATCAATGTAATATTGATTTTAATGATGTTTATCTATGTTTATAAGAAGAGGAATATAAATAATCTAATTGTTGGGGACTTGTTCTCAAATGCTATGAATTAAGAACAAGGCAACACAAAAATGTTATATGTTAATGCCATTCGTCCTATGGAGCATTATTTCCCTTAGGATATAATGATCTTTGGACGAAGGTCATGAAGGACATACCTTCATCATTGCAGTATACATTGAAAGAAGAAGCATATGAAACGTAGAAAACAACATGAGCAATTATATAACATTATTAATTCATTTTTTATCATATTATCATGAGTGAATGATAACAACATAAAATTACAAATCGTACCTTCGTCTCAACAGAGAGCGAAAACACAAGGGTGACACAAGAATGGGTGCAAGGCAGCGTGAACAGTACGGGGGTACTGTTCATCTATTTATAGGCACAGGACGCAGCCTGTGCGAAATTACATTCATGTCCTTTACAACTTATTACAATCATGACACAGATTATCATGGGCCAACCGGTCTTTCTATCTTTAAGTCGGTGCGACCCTTCGTTTCGAAGCATGTCGTTAGGTCGAAACTCCTTAGATGGTACCTTCGGTATTGCTTCTGTGTTAGTTCTTTCGAAGGTATTTTCTTTTTACAGGGCCTTCGGCGACGAAGCATGCCCTCAACAGTAGCCCCTTCGCGGTGCTAGATCGTTCTTCGTAACGAGATTGATCCGTGAAAAATTCTCCAAGGCTTCGGAACGCCGAAGGTCCGAAAAACACCTTCCCTAAGCTCGTTGCCGAGGAACGATTTAAAATATTCCGAACGCGAGGTGGCCCACCATGTAGCGGGTATGAGCGGTTTGGCGGTTCACCTTGTAGACACCAAGTGGTCCACCATTCAGCGAGTGTGGGTGACTGTTTGATGGGTGCGGGTAACTTGATGATTCACCTTTCCACCTGCGACACTATATAAACAGATGGGTAGGTGTGAAGTTACCACAGCATTCATTGCCATTGCACTGTTATGATGCTGAAAAATTTAACCATAGCCGAAGCTTTTTCATTGCTCTCTTCGAGCGAGTGCTTCATCATCTAAGATTAGCTTCGTCAATAGGATTAACTTCGTCAAACTGCAAAAAATACGTTAGTTTTGCCAAACAGTGGAAAATCCATCAAAAATGGCTAGAGTGTGTTCGACCGCACGGGTGACTCGTGAGGGAGAAGAAGCTGAGGTTACCGAGACAGCACCAATTTCTGAAGTTATGAAACAATCAGGTCTAGTTATGGCAGAGGGAACCACGGACAAAGGTACTTCTGCCACCGAAAGTGAACAGACCGTTGCTGAAGAAGAAGATGTTGAAGAGGATGAAGAAGATTATAGTATTCTGATCCCAACAAAACCTAGCCATCTAGATTTTGGGAAATCTGCTGTATCCGAAGCTGATATGCCCATGATGATGAAGCTGGGCTACTTTGGGGAGGCTGAAAACAAACTTGTCCGATTTGCCGAAGAAGAAATCACCCCAGTGCCGAAGGATGATGAAGTAGTAGTTTTCAAGAGTTTTTTCAGAGCAGAACTATGACTTCCTCTGAATGAGATGATAGGGGATGTTTTGGAAAACTACGAGATCTATCTTCATCAGCTAACTCCTAACGCTATTGTTAGGCTCAGTGTCTTCATCTGGGCTCTCCGAAGCCAGGGAACAGACCCGAATACCGAAGCCTTCTGCCGAGTGCACGAGCTTCATTATCAGACGAAAGCCAGAGAAGACGGTCTTCATGAAAATTTTGGTTGTTACAATTTCGCCTACCGTAAAGATACAAAGTCTCTGGTAGTTAGCTATCGCACCAAGTGGCCGACTGGTTGGAAGAATGAGTGGTTTTACATGAAGGCTGATGAGAAGAAGAGGGAGAAGCTCAAGACACTAGTACTGAGCCCTCTAAGCTTAAACTTCAGGCTGACACGTCCGCTGTGCCGTATGGAGCTGGGATCACCATGCCAACAAGCTATGACAGAATTTCGAGTGGTAGCCAAGCAAATCAGCACAAGAGATCTAGTGCAAGAGTATCTGTCCTATAAGGTGTTCCCAACGCTAAGTGAATGGAACATGCCGAAGCTAAAAGGGACGAAAGAGAAAAAAGAACTTGTGCGACTTCCTTGTAAATTCAAATTTGAGAAACAGTTCAAAGTGTCGTGTCAAGAATGGTTAGAAATGATAAAAACTATGTGCAACAAAATTTTGGGGAATTACACTAGGAAAGAAGATCAGTTGATGGCTGCAGCCTTCAGCACGCGACCAAAGCGAAGGTTGAATCGGGTGATGGATGCCTTAAACTTTGAATATCCTAATTATGAGCGATTGGACAAGGGTGCCGAAGGGCAAAAAATAAAAAGGATTGTTAGCGTTCTGAGCAGACAAGCTGCCACAATGGTAAAAGAAGATGAAGAAATCTTAATGAGGAAAAAATCGAGCCCTGAGTCGAAGGTATTCGCTCCGAAGAAGAGGAAAGCTGCCGCTCCCAAGCCGAAAATAACTGAAATAGAAGAGGAGAGTCCCTCAACACCTTCAGCTACTGACGTGGAAGAAATTTTAAAGGTAATGACTGAATCCCTGCCTATCACACTAAGTCCACTGGGGCCACATCTGACGAAGCTTTTACAGAAGAAGGGGGAGTCCTCGGCAGTGAAGAAGTCTACTGGGCCAAAAAAGTGGAGGATTGTCACTGTGATCGAAGCCATTGAAGAAACACCGTCGCCGCCGGCCTCGGCGCCAAAAACACTAGCTGTCGAAGACGCTATAGCTATCGAAGCTGGCCCCGCCAAAGATATAACAGCCAAAGATACAAATTTGGAGGACACGTTTTCTGATATTGACAAAATGCTTTTGAACATGGCCACGGAAGAAGCTGCTACGGCTGCTGAAGAAACCCTAGCTACAATGCCTGGGAAAGAGAAAGAAATCGCCGAAGATATAACAAAGGAAAAGGATTTTAATTTTCAAAACATAATTGGTCAAAAGCTATCTAAGGCTGAGAAAGAAGAGCTAAGAGATTATGCAATATCATGCGGCTATCAACCAGGAGCATTGCTCTTCGGCGGTATTGATGATGAAAGCTTAGGATGCCTTTGAGACCGAACTGGAGCAAAGGTTGTCAGTACTTTGTCGAAGAGTATTGGTTTCCCGAAGCTTGAGGCCGACATCAGCCGCTACCAACGACAGCATATCATCGGTAGTTTATTCTATTCTAATTTCAAGGTAAAAATTTTGCTTCGGCTTTTTATTGTTTTAACGACGAAGATGACTTCTTGACGAAGGTTTTTGCGCAGAGCATGTTATGAAGTAAAGCCTTGAGAATGCAGCAGGACCTTGAAGATAAAATACATGAGATTATAATTGAAAGCTTAGAGAGCAAAATAAAAGATCACGAAGCTGCACTAGAAAAGAAAGATTTTATGCTTCAAACCGTGGAAGGTTCACTGGCAGAAGCCCAAGCCAAGATTGCAAGATTGAATAGTGAACTTTCCACGAAGTCAAAAAACTTTGAACAAGAAAGGAAAAATTTCAAAGCAAAACTCAAAGCTGAAGTTGAAAAGAGTTCAAATCTGCAGAAATCGCTTAAAGATCTTCAAGATAAATGTTTGAGCTTCGGCATTCGGTGTATACAACGGCTGAAGCAGGTCTTTAACTCAGTTGGAGCCAGCTCTGAAAAGTTTAAACCTTTGGTTGAAGACCTGCCAGGCATTTTTGATCATATTGAAGGTGAAGTTGATGCTCTCGACGAAATTATAGCTGGACATGGCGACTTCTGTGCTCTGCTAGCTTCTTGTGGCACATCTGTTGCTTTCATGAAGGCTGGTTGCACATACGGAAATATTGTAAACAGACCAAACTTCAGCCTGTCACCAGCAGACTTGAATGATATCCCCGGCCTGGCCCGAAGTATTGGGAATAGATTTGTAACTCAAATTTGGGCAAAGGGTCGGCGAAACTTAGCTGGTGACAAAGCTCAAAGCCACCTCAAACCGGTAATAAACTTGTACCTGCTCCTTTACTTTTTCTTTGAAACTTGATTTTACCTTATAACGCTTTGTTATGTATAGGATGACGAAGCTGAAGAACAATGAATCGGAGCTTGATGGACCATGATGAGGCGATGAAGCTGCTGCAAAAAGAATTCTAAAGAATTTTTGTATTAACCTTGTAGAAAGTATTGTAAATTAGGGATGAAACATTACTCTGTAAATGTGTCGATACCTTGTAATATATTTTACCTTCCCATCCATTTTTGAAGTGCTTTGATGTGGACAAAAGTTGTTCTTTTTTTAGCCGAAGGCGAAAAACACCTTCCCTTCTTTTTGTACGCAACGAAGCACAAATCTACTTCTTTCACATTTGCCGAAGCCTTGTCATTGGAGCCGAAGCAATTGTCTGTATTTTATGATATGATGATGGTGATCCTACGAATGTCTAAATGAATGAATATATATATATATGAATGCAATGTATGATGTGATGTAATGTGCAAATGAATGTCCGAACACACGCATACGAAGCCACATCCACACCCTGCATTCCCTTAGGAATGACTGAAATCTCTTTGCCGTTTATTTTTCAGCTTCACCGCTTATTTTTCAGTGTAAGTTCTGCATCCCCTTAGGAACATCTTTTGAACTTCTTCGCCTTATATTTCGGCGGTATTTTTCGCGTTGACTTTTTGCGCTTCGCCTTGTTTTTCGGTGGTATTTTTTGCGTTGACTTTTCGCGCTTTGCCTTATATTTCGGTGGTATTTAGCTCTGCATTCCCTTTGGAACGACTTTTGAGCAAAAAACTTACGCTGCGCTCCCTTGGGAACGACTTTTTGTAGCTTCACCATGCTCTGCATCCCCTAGGGACGACTTTCGAGCTTCTCCCTGTTTTTTCTTTCTGCACTCGATGGTGCGTAGTTAGATTTTACATTTTACATGTTTTGGGGGACTTTGCTCTCGTAGAGCTGAATAAAGAATGAGAAATTACAAGCTATGGCCCCATTAAAAACCTTTCTCCCCCTTCGGAAAGGAAAAGGGTGCCATAAGAAAAAAAATGAAAAAAGATTACATCAGATTACACATAATATCATCGAAGCTCATCCGCGTTCCAAGATCTAGGAATGTCATTACTGTCCATATCCTTCCACCTATAAGAACCGGGCCTTGACGAAGACACCACTAGAAAGGGTCCTTCCCACTTCAGCTGGAGTCTGCCTACTGTGTCCGGATTAGCCACTCTCCGAAGCACGAAATGTCCTGGCTTGATATTCTTCAGCCGGACTTTTCTATCGCGCCATTTTATTGTTTCAGCTTGATATTAATTGATATTTTCCACAGCTTGAAGTCTGGTCCCTTCTATAGTGTCTTTTGCCACGTGATAATCAGCTTCAACTTCTCTCGAAGCTGTTGTTCTTATTGACCCCGCTTTAGCTTCTTCTGGGGTTATAGCTTCACCACCAAATAATAACTTGAATAGCGTAAAACCTGTTGATCTCGATTTGGTTGTATTGTGGCTCCACACCACTTTAATCAACTCATCTGGCCACTTTCCTCTGGGCTGATTAAAGATTAGCTTCATTATTCCTGTCATTATAATACCATTTGCTCTTTCGACAAGTCCATTTGACTCTGGATGTCTGACTGACGCAAAATGAATCTTCATGCCAATTTGGTCACAGGATTCTTTGAAAGCTTCGGCATCAAACTGTGTTCCATTGTCCACAGTTATAGCCTTCGGCACACCGAAGCGGCAAACAATGTTTTGCCAGAAGAATTTTTGGACTATGATCGAAGTTATTGTGGCCAAAGGTTTCGCTTCAATCCACTTGGAAAAATATTCTACAGCCACCACAACATATCTTAAATTGCCTTGTGCTAGTGGAAGTGGTCCTAATAGATCTAGGCCCCATCTTTGCAATGGCTAGGTTGGCTGTATTAACTAGGTTAGCGACGAAGGTTGTTTCTGGTCTCTCGCATATTTTTGACAGTTTTCGCACTTTTGAACCAGATCTGTTGCATCTGAAGCTGCCTTTGGCCAATAAAATCCTTGTCTTAAGACTTTCCCGAGCAAAGGCCTAGATCCAATGTGAGATCCACACAAGCCTGCATGTATTTCCTTCATCAGCTCTATACCTTCGGTTCTAGATAAACACTTAAGAAGTGGAGAGCATACTCCATGTTTGTATAACTCCCCTTCTATTATTACATATAGTCTTGTTCTTGCCTCCATTCTCTTATTATAAGCTTCGTCATCTGAAAGACAATTACCCTGGAGAAAAGATATAATTTCAGTCCTCCAATCTTCACTGTGTACCGGAGAAATAGTAAGCACTGCTCTCTCCATGAGTTCAACCGAAGGTGCCTTTATTGTTTCAAAAAAGACTTCCAAAGGTAGAGGGAGCCCCTAGGCCGCTGATTTGGCTAGTAAATCTGCGTGCTCATTTTCACCTCTTGGGATATTCTTAACAGAAAAACCTTCAAAAGAAGCCTCAAACCTTCGAACTGTATCCAGATATCTTTCAAGTTTTGGATCTCTTGCCTTGCTACTTTTGTCCACATGGCCAAAAATGACTTGAGAATCAGTTTTCAGAATGGCCCTTCTTATTCCCATTGCCCTTAACTTCCGAAGCCCTAAAAGGAGTGCTTCGTATTTAGCAATAACATGTTTTGACTTTTGAGGGTGCTACTAGAACAGCAGCTGCTCCTGCTCCGAAGGTTCCCCAAGAACCATCGCAGAACACTGTCCAAGCTTTAGCATCTTTATTTATTTCCTCTTCCTGAGCCCCTGGTGTCCAATCAGTAATGAAGTCTGCTAACGCCTGGGACTAAATTGAGGATCTGTGTACATAATCAATTCATTAAGTTCTGCGACCCATTTGCCAATCCTTCCAGTAGCTTTCCTGTTCCTCATAATGTCCTTTAAGGGTTATGATGAAGGAACAATTATGTGAAATGCTTGAAAATAATGCTGAAGCTTCCTGGAGGCCATCAACACAACATATAATACCTTCTCCAATTCTGTATAATTTTTCTTTGAATGACTTAGAACCTCAGAGACGAAGTATACCGGAGCTTGCTTCTTAACCTGGCCATCTAGTTTCTCCTGTACTAGCGCCGCACTCATTGCAGAGTGCGAAGCCGCCACATAAAATAGCAATGGAGCTCCTGGCGCAGGTGGAGTTAATGTTTTTAAATCAATCAAGTATTGCTTCAGCTCTTCGAAGGCTTTCTGCTGAGCCGAGCCCCACTAAAAAACTTCGGCTGACTTTAGTACTTCAAAGAATGGCAAATTTCTTTCTGCTGATCTAGATATGAATCGATTCAATTATGCCAGTCTTCCTATCAGCCGCTGGGCCCCCTTCTTTGTGCTTGGCGGCTCCATCCGAAGGATAGCTTCGATCTTGCTTGGATTAGCTTCAATTCCCTTCGTTGAAACTAGACAGCCAAGGAACTTGCCTTTCTTTACTCCAAAAACACATTTTTCTGGATTTAATTTCAGGCCAGCTTGCCTGAAATTGGCAAATATTTCTTGCAGATCAGCTATATGATTTTCTTGCTTTGTACTTTTCACTATGATGTCATCAACATAGGTCAGCACATTTCTGCCTATCTGGAAATGAAGGATCTTGGCTGTCATTCTGCTCAAGCTTCCTCCAGCATTCTTAAGTCCCTTAGGCATTCGAAGATAGCAATAGGTGCCAGTGGGAGTTATGAAGTTAGTCTTCGGTTCATATTCCTTCTTCATCCATATTTGATGGTAGCCTGAGTAACAATCCAGCAGACTCATAAGCTCTGAAGAAGCTGCTGCGTCTACAAGAGAGTCTATTCTTGGTAATGCGAATTCGTCCTTTGGACATGCCTTGTTAAGATCTGTGAAATCAATGCACATTCTCCATTTTCCATTGGCCTTCTTCACCATAACAGTATTGGCTAGCCACTCTGGATATTTTACCTCTCTGATGACACCAGCACTAAGAAGTCTTTTCACTTCATTCCGAGCACCTTTGGCTTTATCATCAGACATTTTCCAAAGCCTTTGCTTTCTTGGCCTGAAGGATGGATCCACATTGAGTGAATGCTCAATGACATCTCTGTTGACACCGCAAAGGTCATTGACTGACCAAGCAAAGACATCTTTGTTGTTGAATAAAAATCTTATCAAAGTTTTCTCTTGATCTTCAAATAACTGAGACCCCAGTAGTACATTTGCTCTGTTATGTCTTCACATAGAAGCATAGGCTTCGGCTGATCAGTCGAAGCAGCCTTCTCTCTTCTATATGTGTAATGTTCACAAGCTTCGGTTCCATCTATATTGTGAATTGCTTTTGAGTCTGTCCAGTTTCCTTCGGCCTTCCTAGCAGCTTCTTGACTGCCATGAATAGCAATAGGCCCTTGTTCCAAAGGTATCTGTAAGGAAAATGGACCCCGGGCCATTTGGCTAATTGAGTTTTGGTGTTTGATGAACGACACAATCCGTGAACTAATAAGTTTTCTAGTGTTTGTGTTTGTAGTTCACAGGATGCAAGATTTACTTGGACTAAGGAATTGAGGAAAGCAACACCTCAAAAGAAGACATTAAGAAGATCCAAGAAAAGTCCAAGTGTGCTGCTGCGGACTGTCTGTGAGAAGGCGCATCGGACTGTCCGGTGTCCACACGCCGGACTGTCCGGTGCACCAGGGAACTCCAGTCCAACGGCTAGTTCCAGGTGGCACCCGGAGAGAAGACCACCGGACTATCTGGTGTGAGCACTAGACTGTCCGGTGTAGAAAAGCCTGCGGCGCCAACGGTCACCTGCTCTGACAGAGCAACGGCTAGGCGCACCGGACAGGCTACAGTGCGCTGTCTGGTGCACCATCGGACTGTCCGGTGTGCCGCAGAGAAATGCAGCTTTTTCTCCAACGGCTAGAATTGTGTTAGGGGCTATAAATACACCCCCAACCGGCCATTTGAATGTGTGGGAGCCCAAGCAACATACCAAGGCATATAGTGCACATTTCCAAGAGCTCAAACACCCAAGTGCTTAATAGAATCACTTGGTGATTAGTGTAGGTGCTTTGCGAAGTGCTTAGGTTAGTTAGACCGCTTTAGCGCTTGCTCTAGGTGAACCCTAGTTAGTTGAGTGAGTTTAGACAAACCACACAACCCCTCGGCTCTTGTGCGGGCCGTTGTAATTGAATTGAGTGGGGCGAGAGTCTTGCGAGACCGTGACAACCGCGTTTATGTCACGACCGCCACCGTGTACCGGAGGGAACGAGGCCCGCGGCGTTTCGGCCGGAAGCTCGATAGTGGAGACGGCGGGGAGCATCCGAGAGGAGCCGGAAGCGGAGCACCACTTGCGCGTGGAGAAGGCCCGCGGCTCTCTACAGAGTTACTCGACCGTGGTGCTTGGCCCTCGCGTGGGCTTCCCTTTGCATAGGGGCACCAACGAGGATTAGTCGGGACCTTGCGTGGTTCCGGATACCTCGGTAAAAATACCGGCGTCATCCACGAGAGTTTGCTTCTCTACTTTGCTATTTAAGTTTCAGTATTTATATTAAGCATTTAAGTTTCAATCTTGTATTCATACTTATTTAGTGTAGATTGAAACTTAGCCTTTGCGGTAGAGATAGCAACACTTAGACAAAACCTAGATTACACTTTCTAGTTTGATTATTTGCATAGGTTTTGCTCTAGGGATTTGATTATGGCCTAGTTTAGTAAAAGTTTTAGAATTCCTAATTCACCCCCCTCTTAGGCGTCACCCTTTTCCTACAAGTGGTATCAAAGCCTGGTTTGGCTCATTTGAAACGCTTTAGCTTCACCGCTAAAAGAGCCGACGCTTTTTAGAGGAAGGGATGGATACCCATAGGCCACCACACTTCGACGGCACTAACTTCTTATATTATAGTGCTAGAATGGCTTGTTACCTAGAGGTCGTTGATCTAGGTGTTTGGAGAGTCACTCGTGATGGGATGAAACCCCTCAAGAATCCCAAGAAACCCACCACGAGTGAGGAAAAAGAAATTCATTTAAATGCTAGAGCCAAAAATTGCTTGTATGAATCTCTTAGCATTGATATTTTTAATCAAGTATTTACCTTGAAAACTGCTAATGAGATTTGGCTAAAATTGCATGAGCTCCATGACGGCACATCCAATGTCCGTGAGCAAAAACATTGCCTAGTCTTAAATGAGTATAATTCTTTTGCTATGAAAGATGATGAGCTTGTTAGAGACATGTATTCTCGTTTGAATCTAATTATCAATGAGTTCAATTCTATTGGCATTAATAAGCTAGGTGATGCGGACATTGTGAGGAAGATTATCTCCCTGCTACCACAACAAAGATATGGGAGCATCATCACCATCCTTCACAACATGGAGGACTTGAGCAACATGACCCCGACCATTGTGATTGGGAAAATCGCGGCTTTTGAGATGTCGCGAAAAATGTGTTGAGGAGAGGAGCCAACTTCCTCAAGACCATATGCTTTTGCATGTGATGAAAGGAAGGGCAAAAAGAAGGCTCTCACTCCAAGTTCCTCAAGTGAAGAAGAGGAGGAAGATGAAAGTGATGATGATGAAGATAATCAACCATGCACATCATCCTCCGAGGACGAAGAAACAATCCGACGCGTCGGAAAGGTAATGAGGATGATCCGCAAGATTAATCTAATGGGTGTGCCCCTGTAGGTCGAGGATCTTCTCTTTAACATTGACAGGAAAAAGCAAAGAAAGAGAGGATGCTTCGCATGTGGGGAGAAGGGCCACTTCAGGGACAACTGTCCAAATATGGCCAAACCCAAAAAGGAGAGGAGCAAAGGCAAGGCGCTAACAAGTGTTAGAACTTGGGATGATTCTTCAAGTAAAGATGAACCTCCAAGGACGCGCAGCCACTGGTCCTCATCACGCTCATCACGGTCATCACATAAATGCCTTATGGCAAGAGGTAACAAAAGCATTCCATCCTCTAGTAATGATAGCAGTAGTGATGATGAAGGTGAGGGAAAGCCCTCCATAGATGAGCTTGCGGAAGCCGTTGAATTTTTACAGGATGTTTGCACTAAACAAAAAGCTCAACTTAAAACCTTGAAAAATAAGTTGGTTAGCTCTCAAAATGATTACAAATGTTTGCTAGAAAAAATTGAAACTTTTGTAAACTTAAATAGTGAGCTATCAACTAAAATTGAGCTATTAGAATCTAGTGCTCCATCCACTGCTACCGATGATAGTCTCATTAAAAAGAATGAAAAACTTAAGGCTAAGTTAGCTAGCTCCCAAGAAGCTATTGAAAATTTGCTAGAGAAAATGGAAATTCTTGGCATACACAATAACGAGCTAACTACTAAGCTAGAAAACATTGGTAGCACCCTAGCAGCATCTTTAGTTGAAATACCTGAAATTATTAAGAAAGATGCTTCTACTTCCTGCTTTGATTTAATTGATGATTCTAACCCCTGCAACCAAATTCTTGTTAAGAATATTGTTGTAGAAACATGTTCGAAAGAGGTTGCAAAGGAAAATGAACAATTAAAGCAAGAAGTGGCTCGCCTTGGCAAGGCTTTGTATGACAAGAAAGGCAAAGCCAAACAAATCTGACCTCCACAGGATAACACCACTGCGGGAGTGAACAAGCCTATGGAGGGAG
This sequence comes from Zea mays, assembly GCF_902167145.1. Lineage (NCBI taxonomy): Eukaryota > Viridiplantae > Streptophyta > Magnoliopsida > Poales > Poaceae > Zea > Zea mays. Next base: position 96,688,702 of record NC_050101.1, read on the forward strand.
AAACTGTGATTTGTAGGCTATGCCACATGGAAGGCCACAAGTCTTTCCAATGCAAGGCGATGACCGGGGATAAACAAAGGCAAAAGCTCAAGCAAAAGCCATCAAGCAAAATCTCCAACACCTACATCAAAAAGGTGGACAAAAAGACTGCTACACCATATTTAATCAAGAAGAAAAAGAATGGAAAGGTGATAGCAATCAAGGCCAACAAGCAAGCCAACAAAGGAAAAGGGGCCAAACGCATCTATGTGCCAAAGGAAATAATTTCAACCATGAAAAGCACCAAGAAGGTTTGTATCCCAAATGGGAAGTGAGTGGACCAAAGGTCGACGGGAAATTTGGAGACTTGGCAAAATTGGGATGTATATCATGGGATACATCATATTGGATCAAGTTTATTGCCAAGTGGGTTAGTGAAAATTTTGGACCCAAATTTCCCACCCATGACTAAGGTAACTAGTTTTATTGTATCTCTTGCTTTTAGATATGCGTATCTATTTACCTTTTATCTAGTTTACCTTTCTTTCCTAGTATTACATTTGTTATTTACTTTTGTTTAAAATTATGCATACTAGGTAAATCACATGGTAGGATTGCTTGCTTTCAATTCATATACTTAAGCAAACCTACATGGTTTAAAATGTTTAGTTAAGCACGACACATAGCTTCTATATCACTCCATAGTAAATGATGCATCAATTAAAAAAATTTATTTCTACAAGTTGTATCATTTAACTTATATGTGCCAAAGTTCGGATTATAGACAATTTACCCTTCCTGATATCAAATCAAAGTGCATGTCTCCTACAAGTATTCAAAACTTGTATGCACACTTTCAGGGGGAGGTTACTCTATAATCTAATACTTTGAGACTAACACCTTTTCAAGTCTATTTCATGTGATAGTCTCATTGTAAGGAAAATGAGGTCCCCGGAGAAAGACAACAATCTTCCACTGCAAAATCTCCAAGAACTCTCATGTCTCTCAAGCTTGCCATTGAATTTCGATCGGTATCTTTTGAGACTACATCTAGTATCATTTACATGTCTTCTCCAATATTTGATTAGACTATATTTCATATCATATGCTTCCATGTTGCTAAAAATGCATAAGTAGTTCACTCATATTCTGTTACCTATGCATAAGGGAAGTTAGTCTTTTCAAATCATGTCTTGCACCTCTAATTTTCACATGCTTTTTCCTAAAATCTCTATCAGGGGGAGCTTTTCTTCATCTCTAAAGGGGGAGAAAAACTCTTTCTAAAGGAGAACACTCATTTAGGGGGAGTAATCTTTTGAGGACAAGCTTTTATTTACTTCCTACATGCTTTTAATGTCTTCTTTTTCGGTGGTTGATGCCAAAGGGAGAGAAGTTTTGGGACCAAAGCAATGAAAACTATATCAAACACCAAACACCACCAATTTAAAATTTTATATCTACAAATGATTTTTCAAGTGGTTTTGGTTATTTGGTCCAAAAATAGGAAGTAAGTGAATTATGGAGTTAGGGGGGGCTTAAGTCCATAATATCACATTGTGGGGACAAACATGCATCCTAGCAAGTAGATTGCATATTTTCATTCAAATACTTGTATTATTTGCTTGCTTTGGTTGTGTTGTCATCAATCACCAAAAAGGGGGAGATTGTAAGGAAAATGGACCCCGGACCATTTGGCTAATTGAGTTTTGGTGTTTGATGAACGACACAATCCGTGAACTAATAAGTTTTCTAGTGTTTGTGTTTGTAGTTCATAGGATGCAAGATTTACTTGGACTAAGGAATTGAGGAAAGTAACACCTCAAAAGAAGACATTAAGAAGATCCAAGAAAAGTCCAAGTGTGCTGCTGCGGACTGTCCGTGCGAAGGCGCACCGGACTGTCCGGTGGCACACAGACTGTCCGGTGCCCACACGCCGGACCGTCCGGTGCACCAGGGAACTCCAGTCCAACGGCTAGTTCCAGGTGGCACCCAGAGAGAAGACCACCGGACTATCCGGTGTGAGCACCAGACTGTCCGATGTGGAAAAGCCTGCGGCGCCAACGGTCACCTGCTCTGACAGAGCAACGGCTAGGCACACCGGACAAGCTACAGTACGATGTCCGGTGCACCACCGGACTGTCTGGTGTGCCGCAGAGAACTGCAGCTTTTTCTCCAACGGCTAGAATTGTGTTGAGGGGCTATAAATACACCCCCAACCGGCCATTTGAATGTGTGGGAGCCCAAGCAACATACCAAGGCATATAGTGCACATTTCCAAGAGCTCAAACACCCAAGTGCTTAATAGAATCACTCGGTGATTAGCGTAGGTGCTTTGCGAAGTGCTTAAGTTAGTTAGACCGCTTTAGCGCTTGCTCTAGGTGAACCCTAGTTAGTTGAGTGAGTTTAGACAAACCACACAACCCCTCGGCTCTTGTGCGGGCCGTTGTAATTGTACCGAGTGTGGCGAGAGTCTTGCGAGACCGTGACAACCGCGTTTGTGTCATGGCCGCCACCATGTACCAGAGGGAATGAGGCCCGCGGCGTTTCGGCCGGAAGCTCGATAGTGGAGACGGCGGGCAGCGTCCGAGAGGAGCCAGAAGCGGAGCACCACTTGCGCGTGGATAAGGCCCGCGGCTCTCTACGGAGTTACTCGACCGTGGTGCTTGACCCTCGCGTGGGCTTCCCTTTGCGTAGGGGCACCAACGAGGATTAGTCGGGACCTTGCGTGGTTCCGGATACCTCGGTAAAAATACCAGCGTCATCCACGAGAGTTTTCTTCTCTACTTTGCTCTTTAAGTTTCCGCATTTATATTAAGCATTTAAGTTTTAATCTTGTATTCATACTTATTTAGTGTAGATTGAAACTTAGCCTTTGCGGTAGAGATAGCAACACTTAGACAAAACCTAGATTACACTTTCTAGTTTGATTATTTGCATAGGTTTTGCTCTAGGGATTTGATTGTGGCCTAGTTTAGTAAAAGTTTTAGAAGTCCTAATTCACCCCCCCTCTTAGGCGTCACCCGTTTCCTATAGTATCTTCATGCATAGATATGTTGGATGGAGTATTGCTTTCAAAGCATTAAGTGTCCCACGACCAATGATTGCATTGTAGGGGTACTCCATGTCAACAATGTCAAACACAATCTGTTCAGTCCTTGTATTGTGAACAAAGCCAAAGGTAACTGGCATTGTGATTTTGCCAAGTGCTACAATCTGTCTTCCTTCGAAGCCACATAGAGGATGTGTAGCATCGTGAATCTTGTCTTTTGGTTCTTGCATCTGTCTGAAAGCCTTAGCAAATATGATATCCACTACACTTCCTGTATCAACTAGAACATTGTGAACTAGAAATCCCTTAATGACACAGGATATGACCATAGCATCATTATGAGGGTAATCTTTGAGCTGAAGGTCCTCCTAGGAGAAGGTGATTGGGATGTGGGACCATTTTGACTTGATGAAGGGTCCTTGCACCCCAACATGTTGTACCCTTCTCTAAGCTTCCTTCTTCTGCTTCTTGTTGGCTGGTTCTGAGATGAACCACCTGTTATCGGTAGCACCAACCTTGTAGCCGAAGCTGCTTCAGCTTGATTATTGAACGAAGCCATCAGCTCAAAAAGTGGAAGTGAGTTCACCGAAGGTGGGCGTCAATGTTGGGGACTTGTTCTCAAATGCTATGAATTAAGAACAAGGCAACACAAAAATGTTATATGTTAATGCCCTTCATCCTACGGAGCATTATTTCCCTTAGGATATAATGATCTTTGGACGAAGGTCATGAAGGACATACCTTCATCATTACAGTATACATTAATGAAAGAATAAGCATATGAAACGTAAAAAACAACATGAACAATTATATAACATTATTAATTCATTTTTATCATATTATCATGAGTGAATGATAACAACATAAAATTACAAATCGTACCTTCGGCTCAACAGAAAGCGAAAACACAAGGGTGACGCAAGAACGAGTGCAAGTCAGTGTGAACAGTACGGGGGTATTGTTCATCTATTTTATAGGCACAGGACGCAGCCTGTGCGAAATTACATTCATGTCCTTTACAACCAATTACAATCATGACACAGATTATCATGGGCCAATTGGTCTTTCTATCTTTAAGTCGGTGCGACCCTTCGTTTCGAAGCATGTCGTTATGCCGAAGCTCCTTGGATGGTACCTTCGGCATTGCTTCTGTGTTAGTTCTTTCGAAGGTATTTTCTTCTTACAGGGCCTTCGGTGACGAAGCATGCCCCCAACATGAGTACAGCAAGGGTGAGCTCATATATGTTCATCGCTCAACAAGTTGTGGGGAATAATATGCATGAGCTCACTTACGGTGGGGGCTCATGTGAAGTGTAAGGCTTACCAAAGGAGATGGTTAAAGCTGAGCATTGCTTTTAAAGTAGGTCAAAATTTTATTAGCAGTTACCAGGTATAAGTATATACCAACCCAAATAAATAAGAGATCACAATTAATAATAACACCCATAATGTAATGGAAATGACATATTAAGTTTAATTCCATAATTTAATCATGTGAGTGTTCGTGCCACTTATGACTGTGAGCACGGCTGATATACCAATTTTATACTCTATAGAGGTTGCACATCTTTATCCATAAGTTGTGTTACCCATTTACCACGGGGTCATGAATCCCATACACCTCTACCAAGAAGGCGAGGCAGGGTAGCACTACGAGGCCTTTCCAAAGTTCCACTAGTTCGAGAAAACCTGCTACGGATTCAGGAAGAAGGAAGCATAGGAATCCCTCGTCCAAAAAGCCATCACAGTAGTTCGACCCGAGGACCTCCCTATACTCTACAGTGAAGCCTCCCCGCTTGCCCCTTTCAGGTAAGATAATCTCTCCCTAGCTTTCCTAATTACTTGGCCAAGGGTGTCCCATTCCACCCTTAAGGTAGCACTGTTTTCCCGGATGGTTCTCCATGTTCCAATTAATATAATAATCTTGTCATGAACAATAAATAATCCAACAATATTAATGGAACATGGTCATATATAACATTAATTTCCCAAAACCAGGTAGAGCAATACCAAATCTATACAATAGCTCATTTGTTTGTAAGGTGTGGGATAAACAATACTAGGGAAACCTATTAGGTCCCATCAAATTAACCTGAGCATGTTACAGTGATTAACATGAACATTATTAGGTAAAGAGAAAAGTGATCAAGGGCACAACTTGCCTTAGACTCGAGATCCTAGGTACCAAATTGGTCTTTAGATTCCCGTGTACTCACCGCTATCTGTAGCAATACCTACAAATAGACAAGGAGCACATAAAATAACAGTACACCAAACATGAGAACAAACAGCGTAAAAATATTCTACGCGAAGCTACGAGAGCGTGGGTTCGAGAATCACTAAAATCGGAGCTACAGTTAAAAATATATGGTTTATGGAAGATCTATGTGATTAATTATTAAACTATATTATAAATTGGTTGGTACACATCATATGAGAAAATATACTCTTAATAATTAATTCGACTTTAATCTAGATTATAATTTGATTAGAAATCCTATTTTAGTCAATTATCGTCATGGACTAATTTAACTTTGGTTAAAAGGATAAACCTACTAATAATAGGCTAAACCACTCTCTATTTATAAAAATGTGTTTTATGGTACAAATAATGTCATCACTGCGTAGGCAATTTTACTACGAAGCTAACGCAACTGGAATGGATCAATTTGGAGTTATTACTTAAGTTATTGATTTATTAAAGTTTACTAGATTACTCTCCATTTTAAAATTATTTCTGAATAAAATCAGGATATAGTTACTAATACGATAAAGACCAGAGGCTAACACATAAGATCTAGGGACCCGGCTGTGAATACTTCTAGCTGAAAGGGGACGACAGGTTCATTCATTAAAAGTACAAGGTCTCTTTAGCATATTTACGCGACTGAAGGGGTACGGGTGACTATTGGCCATCCGATCTAATTTCAACGGTTAGGATTAGATCTCCAACTCTTCAAACCGGTCTCCAATCTTAGCCCTTCGGTCCACGATCTACAGATCAGGTTTAAAATAACCCATGCGCGCTCGCAACCGTCCGATCCATGATGAAAGGTTGAGGTCAGCAGCGCGAAGGGGTACTCAACCATCTAATCATTGCCACCTAGAGGGACATCAACGGTTCACGACAGTCCCTCCCCATTCGACCACCCCCGAGCTACCAGCACGTCGGTGCTTGCCGGTGAGATGAGCAATCGGCGCGCTGATCGCCCCAAACCCCGATTGGACGAATGCTAAAAAAAGAGGGATTGATGGCTAGTTAGGGAAGCGTGATCATACCGGTGATTATGCGACGGTGAAATCCGACCACGATGGGATGCGGTCCGGCAGCGGATATCGGCCTCCGACGAGCAATTGTTCGGCCCTCCGGTCTAAAATCCCACCCGACGAAGCAAGGTGCGCCAACCCCATACCTAGGTGAAGCCCCCCAGGCCCCCAATTAAATCCCGAGCGGCAACTTGGGCGAGATCCCTGGCGACGAAACCTTCCACCACCCTTCCTCTCTCTATGCTCGTTGCAGATGCTCTCGGGTTGGATGGAGGGTAGAGGGGGAAACATGGCTCCAGTTTTATACTTTGAGATGCGTGAGAAATCTAGGGAGGGAGCAATGACCGAGGTTGGCGCGTGCATTCTTCATGGTGTTCGGTTTGGTGAGGAAGATAGACCTAATAGGGTGGGACCACATGTCTGTGTCATGAGCATGCCGAGCCAAGGTGGTGTGGGGCTGACCGAGTGTCCCCACGCGTCGGTGGAAGCCAGGTCGGGTGCGTGGTGTGTGGCTGTCCTGTTGGGCCCGCATGTCGGCGCTGGGGACAGCGGTGTTGGGTGGAGTGGGCCGCGCGATGCTACTGGGTCGGGTGAGCGGGAGGTGAACTAGACCGAGAAAGTGGGAATCGGCCCAGGTGGTAGGTAAATTCTTTCGTTTTCTCTAATTTCAGGTTTTCTATTTTTATTCTTCCAAATTTGTTTTAAATTTATATTTGATTCAGGGTTCAAGTTCAAAATTTTATCGCAAAATCAAAAATTTTGCATGATATGCAATATTGATATTATTTTACTTATTTATTATTCTATTTAAGCCATTGCCTAAAAAATATGTACTTCCCACATATTTAATATAAGGAAAATAGTTTTATATTGTATGATCTCTATAAAAAATGCTCTAACATATATCCTTATGGATACTTATATAATTCATAAAGGGATAATTTAATTCATATAAGAACTATTTTATTAAACCTTTTATTAGAAACATTTTAATTTTAGGAGAAAGACTTCGGGGTAAGAAAATCCTTATTAGAAGTCATATTAAATCTAAATTTCTTGGAGACTTTTTTCTAAATCTCAAAACTATGATTTTGAGGTGTTACAAATTCTACTGCCTTAAAAATAATCTCGTCCTCGAGATTAGTAAGAAAAAGGGATGTATCTCAATCTTGTTTCAAAACATATGCACAATCAATAATCTCAGCGTGATGCATAACTTGTTATTAAAACATAGGTTCAAATAGACCTTATTACTATTCCTAAAATAATAAAGAACTAGCTACTACCTAAGGCCTTATTTAGGTCTTACAAATACTATTCCCTAAAAAAATACTCTAATCTTGTTGCTCATTTCCTCCTTCACGGGCTTCTTCACCTTGAACCAGCACATCTTCCTGGTTTTCGGGTTCTTCGAGTTCAGCTTCTGCTTTCACATGATTGACTTGTCCCCGATTGACAGATAAGGGCTGACTCTTTCCTCCTGAGACCTGGTCCTACTTCATCGGAGCTGGAGTAGTGTAAGCAACCCTATTGGGACATTAGTTGGCATAATGTCTAGCCTGTCCACACTTAAAACACGACCTGTTTGTGGATGCATTAGGAGAAACAGGTCCCACGGGGATGCTTGCTTGAGGAGGAGCAGATTGGGTTTGTTGAGGCTGTTGTCCGAGACTGCCATGAGCTGGTGTGCCTTGAGGTGTAGCATAACGGGGACGAGTACTACTTTCAGCCTGTCCCTGGATAGTAGACTTTCTTTTATCTCCTAGCTCAACTCGCTTGTGTTCCAGAGCTATAGCCTTGTCCAGCAGTTTCTAGAAGGACGGGAATGAGTGAGACATCAGTTGGTATTGAAGTGGCCTGATCAATCCCTCCAGAAATAGTTTCTACTTTTTCTCATCATCATCAACTTGTGTTGGATTATGAGAATTGTCTATGATCCTAGAGGGCTACTAGAAGTGAGTACCACCGGTCCGGAAATGGATGGGGTGTTACATCGACAAGTCAGATATTATAATTGATAAACATAAATATTATATTTCATCTTAGCCAAAAGATCGAGAAAGATATGAGTTAAAAATAAGCTCAACCCCTTTTATAGCTTGCTCGGTCGCTCGTCCTACTTCAACTAGCGATGTGGTACTACGTGGGAGCGTTGCGCCGCATGTGACTTTCTATCGTGTTGGGACTTAGCTAGTTTCTCATGACACTACGTGAGAGCGTTGCGCTGCTAGTGACTTCCTATCGTGTTGGGACTTATCTAGTTTCTCATGGCACACCTATCGTGTTGCGCTCCGACGCAGTACCATCTCGTTAGTTGAATAAGGACAAGCGAGCTATTAAAAAATATGTTGGACTCCTTTTCAGCTAATACATTTTCAACCTTTTATCTAAGATGAAGTATAATATTTGTTTTTATCAGTTTAATATTTAATATATAGACATTATATTTACTTTAATATTATTTTTAAATAAAATATTATTATTCCCGTCACAACGCGTGTGCATTTTGCTATGTCGAACATATCTGACGTTTCAACGCGACATATCCGACTACCACTCTATTACGAACCCACTCACGTTGTTTTGTTTTAATAGAAAATATTTTCGTGGAAATAATATTTCAGACATGAATATAAACCAAACAAAAACAAAAAAGCTATTTTCGGGGGAACAAAATAAGTTATACAATGTCCTTTTTTACAAAGCACCTATATAGAATGGCAAAACTCATGGAACATCCAATGCTGCACAGAACATAATTACACGAATCAGAGCATATAGAGTAATTAGATAGTGCATATAGTACACACTACCTTCGTTCTTGAATATTTGTCACCTGCTAATTTATTTTTGAACTAAAACACAACGAATGAAAAAGAACGGAGGAAGTAGAATAATTAGACAGTGCTCAAATGCCTCTAGATTCAAAAACTTTTTTTGGTAGATGCAAAACCTCTTCTTGGCTTGGAGGTAGAGCTGGACATAAAACCCGAGCCTAAAGCACTAAGCCCGAAATATCCAAATCTATATCCATTTAGCCCAAAACCTGTTACCCGAATAATTCCAGCAAATATCGAAACTGATTATTCGAATTTAGTTCGACCTAATTAAGTATTAACCTGCTATATCCGAAGTACCTATTTAACGCAGAAATTGCTTAGCAGGTCAAGGTCAGCAAGCAGCCAAGGGTCGTGTCCACGCCCGAGAGGCCGACTGGTCAAGACCGCATTGTTTATAAAATCGCTAAAAACTGGTGGTAAACCGATCTGTTTACGGTTTCGGTAAACCATCGGTTCTTTTTCAAAATTTGTTTGAAATTCAAAAGATTTAAAAAAATTCATAAAAACCGAAAACCACTGGTAAACCATTTTCAGGGATCGGTAAACTGTTATTTGAGACCGGTAAACCGCCAATTTTTGCTGGAAAACCGGATTTAATGCCAAAATTGAGTATTTAGTGGTCAATTTAGACTAAGTCTTGTTTACTATTATATGATATATGTGAAGATGTTATATGTTAAAAGTGAAGATAAACCCATAGCTCAAGTCCATTTTAGGCATTTAGTGGTCAATTTCGGTTTCATTTCCTGTCCAAGATGAAACCCGTAGATCAAGTAGTTTCGGTTCTTCTAATAACTATCCGTCTAGACAAGACTCAATCTAGAACCCTTAGCTCTAGTTCTTTTATATGTGTTCCTAAGATTTGCTTATCAGGAGAAAAGTCCAACACTTAGTGAGGTGCACATAAAATACACAAACACCAAACACACATACCGGTATGTTTTTTTGCTTTGTGGATAAATATTTATTTGCCATTCTTATTTTCTCGCTAATGTATCTTACATATTTTGTATAGACCTATCACTATCACTATAACGGATTGGAACAATATCACGATCCTTCCAACATACCTGAGTACTATCACTATGACTCGAGATAAACATGTGAGTATTGTGAAATAATTCGACTTATGTGTCGTTGCCTCGTTTGAGAGTTATAAAAGAACTTATATTTGAGTATTGTGAAGTTCGCTGATTGTTTGTTGCATGAGAGTTGGAGTTTGTGGTTGCATATGTATGCTATATGTTATTTTGGTGAATACATGTCGTGTGGATTAATTAATATTTAGTGTGCAATGTGAATTGAGCAAACTACAAATAAATCTTGTTAAAAAATTCACATTTTCCGTAAAAACAACAAAAACCAGTTAGTTTCGCGATTAACCGGCGGTTTAAAGCGATTTTTCACCGGTTTTTCACCGATAAACCGGTTCAAATTCAAATTGATTTGAATTGGTCAAACCAATCGATTTTTACCGGTTTACCGTTGGTAAACCGTTACCAGTGGGGGATAGTTTTTAACTCTGGAACGGTTTTGTAAACCGTAAGACCCGGTGCTGCTGCACTGTGCATGTGCTTATGTGTCGTGTGTGTGCTGCTGCTAGCCTAGGCCTACTGTGCCGTGTGTTGGTGTGTGTGGACCTTGTGTGTGACTGTAATTCCGACCCCATGGATTGGGAGCTAGCGTGGATTGTGTCTGTGTTAGAGATATCAATGGGGAATTCTTCACCGGGTTATAGTATCCCAGACCCATCCTTATCATATTTGATTTATCCTCATACTCATTCTCATACCTATCATGGGTGCAAAACTCATCCCATACTCATCCCCATTCGGGTTTCGGGTCCCCAATAGGTTCCCATCCCCAATTAAGGGATAACTAGGTACTAACAGTCAGTATAAACTATCCAGATTTCATATATCACTACATCGGCAAGCACTCATACATGAACCATGATCTATTCATCCATCCATCAAAAAAGAAATCAGTACTTCGGGACCAATAGAAGAAATGGAGAAATGGAATCTTCTTACCTTTCTTGGTCACCATCCGAGTTCGTTGGCGCCTGAGAATCTATGGTCGTCACCGTCATCCTAGGCTTCTAGCAGTCGGCGTAGTGTATGGCTGATTATTTTAGTGTTTTGTTTTTTTGCTATTCTGCTAGTTGCCTTGTGAGAGCCGGTCGGACGTGTGGACATTGGACAGTGGAGAGTGAACACTCGGTTGCTGTGTTGCTGTGTGTTTCGGTTCAGACTTTCAGTTTCACTGTTTGTGCCTTGGTGCTATGATTTTGTGTGTGTTGTTTGTCTCGGTGTTTAATATCGGGTAGTTTAATGTTATCCAAACCTGAACTCGAAATTGTGGGTAGCCAAAACTTCACGTTCAAGTTCGACTGATGAAAACCAGAAATATAAAAAAACCTCAAAAGCCCTATCCGAAAATTCGGTAAAGCCGAACTCCCAGCCTGACCTGGAGTGAGTCGAGCAGAAGCAGAGTTTGCAGTCTGAGAAGACCCCTGTGCTGTCCAGCCAACTTTTCCACCTCAGTCTTGGATGCCCCCCCTCCGCCGTCTAGATCTCCCCAACTCCTCCGTCCTCTTGCTTCCTGTCGTCGACCTCGGTGGCCGCCGCGAGCTGCGGGTGGTTCATCGCCGTCGACCTCGCCTCTCCGCTCCTTCTGCACTGCCTGTTACCGGCTTCCTGGTGGTCGACCGGTGCGGCGCGGGTCGTCAGTGAAGCTCCGACTATCCGGATTGACTCGGATCGACCTCTCCTCTCGTGGGTAAGCGACTCGAGCTTTGCCTCAGTTGGAGGTTGGAGTTCGCTGCTCGCCTTGTCCTTGGCGACCTTCCTGTCCCGTCTGCGCTGCGAGCGTTAAAATTCGATTTTTTTTTCTAACCCGGTTACCTGTGGACTCTTGAGCTGCGTGGTGTCCTAGTTATGGAGTCGAGAATCCATCTAAAATCTTGCCTAGGGTCTTCAGCGCCTCAAGCAAGGTTGCGGCCATGCCATTTTGGAGTCCATCTGGCGATATTAGCTGGCAAGGTTTAGGGAGGGTTTTGTGCTGTGCTGTGGAAAATTTGATGAGCGGCTGCGTGGACATGTGACAAGTACGTGGAAATAGACAGTGAAGAGAATTTAGCTTAAAATTGGTACAGGCCATGAACCAGGGAGCATAAGGGAAAAAAAGAGAGATAAGGCAGACAGAGCTTGTATTTCGTATTATCCCTAATAACTTGAGTTCATTTATGGGTAGAAACTGGCAAGTTCCAGGTAAAAAGTCAACTGTCCTGCTTTATTTTGTAACCTAGAACGACTTGTAGAATCTCCTACTTGTTAACTAGAGCGTTGGTTTGATTAAAATGTGTAGTTGTTTTTCATTTTTGGGTAACAAGTATATATATAGTTTTTCCCCATTTTTTTTATTTGTAAGCACCTCCATCAATATTTATTTTTACTTTGTATATGTTTTAATATTCTGTCCTTTAGTATGCACATGTAGTTTTAAACTTTGGATTCAACCTAGTGCAATATCAAGCAGTTTCTGAACTGTTGTTTGTCTTCGAAATAGTTTAATCTTCTATATATACATGTCTTTTTGTTATACAATATGGATTGTTGGTCAAGACACAAAAAAATGGTACTTTTGGCTGAAAGCCTGAAGGTTAAACTAAAATTTCCTTTTTCCCTGTGTTGTCCAGGTTTTTGGATTTTGATCAGTTATATCAGAGGAGTGCTTATGGATGATTTCATGGCTGTAGCTTGCTAGGCCCTGCTTTCCTGTTTGTACAGATACATCATGGCACCACGCAGTAGGCCTTCGTCTAAAAGGCCTCTCTGGTTCATCGTGTTGGTTGCATTTGTCTGTGCAGTAGCCATTGGAGCCTACCTTTATACTCCACGGCATTACACAGCATGTTATCTGGTACCATCAGAAGCCTGCAATTCTCGGCCTCCTCCAGAACCTGCTAGGGTATACACTGATGATGAGATCGCTGCTCGTGCTATCATGAGAGACATCATCCGGGCACGGCCAGTGCAGTCAAAGAATCCAAAAATTGCTTTCATGTTCTTGACGCCCAGTTCATTGCCATTTGAGAAACTGTGGGAAAAATTCTTCATGGTATGGTTTTTGCAGTATTTGCGAATTGCGAGTCGTAGCAAAATTGACTCAATGATTGTGTTTCATCATGTAGCACTAATATTCTCTCCTATTAGGAAAGTAAACTGTAAACAAACTCTATTTGACATACTATCTCATATAAGAACAAAGATATATCCATTGTTGCTTGCGCACCTGAGTGTGTATGCGTATCAAATCTAACCACTTGAGTTTTCTTTCAGGGACATGAAGACCGATACACCATATATGTGCATGCATCAAGAGATAGACCAATTCATGCAAGTCCAGTATTCTCTGGCAGGGATATTCGAAGTGAAAAGGTATCTAACTAGCATTGGCTTAAATCTGTACTATCCTCATTGATTTACGAAGAAAATATTTTCTAGCCTTCAGTATAATACACACTGATTTTGAAGAAAAAAATGTTTTGTTTTCTCTCAGAGTGCCGTCTCTAATGATTGTAGAACCCCATTCTTTAAACGGATGGATATAGTTTGTAGAGTACGTCCCGGGATTTATTAATGTTGTTGAACCATCACCTGTACATATCATGTCCAGTAGTACGTGCCTACAGCAACCGTGTCCAAGACTATTTTGAAGTCAATGTCAAAGTTTTAGCTATAGTTGTTGTAGGATCTAATTTTTCAATTTTCTCGCCAGGTGATCTGGGGCACAATTTCTATGGTTGATGCTGAAAAGCGGCTCTTGGCCCATGCCCTACAAGACCCTGAAAACCAGCATTTTGTCTTGCTTTCTGAGAGGTTAATCATTTTTCATTTGTTCTGTTCCCATATAAATTTGAGTGATAGGCCCCGTATCCTAACACTTTATTCTAATTGCAGCTGTGTCTGTGTGCCACTTCATAACTTTGATTATATATATAGTTATCTCATGGAGACAAACGTCAGTTTTGTTGACTGGTAAGTGAACATACTTACACAAAGCAAAACATTAACTTTCCCCCTTGTCAGAGTTGAGAAGATATTTGATTTAAGATATGCTTTTTTTAAATTATGTTTTTTTAATAAGAATTTTGCTTATAACATGCTGAATTATCTTTTTTTTCCCTCAGTTTTGATGATCCTGGTCCACATGGAGCAGGTAGATATTCTGACCATATGTTACCTGAAATTGTGAAGAAAGATTGGAGAAAGGGTGCACAGGTGATCATTTCATATGACTGATCGCTTGCCCTAGAAAGTGGAACTTTATGATTGTTTCATTTTTTTTTGTAGTGACTTTTTTTTTGGCTTCCAATAATCCTCTATAGTTCAAATTCGATTACTTATTACACCTGTTATGGCTTCTCATAGTTAACCTTGAATGTTTTCATGTATTCTTCTCTTGCAGTGGTTTACAGTGAAACGGCAGCATGCAGTTCTTATTCTTGCTGACACCCTTTACTATGGGAAGTTCAAGCGTTACTGTAAGGTGGTCCCTTACTCCCACACCCCCCAAAAAAAGAATTTCTAGGATACCTTGTCTTATTAAGAGCACCGTCAAGTTATTTTTCATATGTAACAAACAGACCTTTGGACACCTTGTCCCCCCCATTTTCCCTTGATATTTATGTCGTTGCTGATGTTGTGATTGCAACCGTACAGCCAGGAAATGAGTGGCATAACTGCTATTCAGATGAGCACTACTTGCCAACTCTCTTCAATGTAAGTGTTCAGAAGCTTGTAGACGACGGCCTTTTGTTCTCTTCGACCAGCCAGCAAAACAACATTTTATTTAGAAAAAAAAACGAACTACTGAACAACACTGCCCTTGCATTTGTGGCTTCAGATGGCTGACCCGACTGGAATTGCAAACTGGTCAGTGACGCACGTAGATTGGTCCGAAGGGAAATGGCATCCCAAAGTCTACAGGGCTGTGGATACGAGCTTCGAGCTGCTCAAGAACATCTCGGTAAGCTTGTTGGAGCCTTCAGAGAGAGAGAGAGACAGTTTGTTGCCTTTGGTGTTTAATCTAACGGTTTTGCCGATGCCCCGCAGTCCATTGATGAGAGCGTCCATGTCAGCAGCAACGCGAAGGTAAGAGTACTTCGATCCTTGGCTTTGCTTGCATTGGCCTGTGCCCAGTTACTGCCAGCCTAAACGGACGAGGTGTTGTTCCTGGGAAACTCTAACGCGCGCCACTGCATTGCCGTTGTCGCGCAGCATGTAGCGCAGAGGAGGCCGTGCGTGTGGAACGGCATGAAGCGGCCCTGCTACCTGTTCGCGCGCAAGTTCTACCCCGAGGCGCTTGGCAACCTGATGAACATATTCTCGAACTTCACCGTCATCTGAGCAGCTGAATGGAGGCAGGAACACAGCTAAGCAACTCTGTCGGATCAGAGTCCAGACGTCGCCAACTACCTGCTGCCGCAACTCTAGTAGATAGATTGCTGGTGATGGCTGCTGAGCTAAGGTTATTTGCCAGCTCTTGAGACGGCAAGTTTTGCTGGTGTGGAACGATGGCTAGGTTGGTGCGATTTGCGAATGTGACGTGTGGACTTCTGTTGTTGATACTGCTGCAGATGAATTGTGATTAAATTTTATGATCTTTCATCTAAAATCCAATGTCTCACGCACATATTAAATCATGCTCTTTCATCTAAGATCCAATGTCTCACGCTACATTATTGAGGTAGGCGTGTCTGTGGCTGGCAGAGCCGCAGAGGATCGCAGAGCTGGAGGAAGAATGGTGGTGAGACGCCGGAGCCAGCGCCTACGTGGCCAGAGTAAAGGCGGTGGTGGGAGGAGGGCCGTCAGACGCGACGGCGCCGTAGGTCTGAGTCTGAGCTGTCTGTGAACGAAGGGGAGGCAGCGGATGGGACTGTGGGAGGGGGTTATCGTTAAAACGCAGGGGACCACAGGTGTTTTGTGCTAAAACGTTCTAGTCCGTTGGATCACCGATGCAAGGCTGAGATCTCACATGTGCACTGATAGCTGATGTGCACATGATACTTTGCCTTAAGAGCAAGGCTGAACATAGGCTTAAATTTAAACACCCAAATACATATTTTTACAACCAGGAGGGCATTCTAAGGGTGTGTTTGGTTTGACTTTTGGCTTTGGCTTTTGCCCCCCTAAAAGCCAAAAGTCAACCAAAAGGCTAGATCCAGGAAGCAGCTTTTTCTAAAAGCCGACTTTCTCGCAGTGCAAATCTGAAAGCACCCCTGGACCTGCTTTTAGTGGCTTTTTAGATGAAACTGTGAAAACATATATCGAAGAATTTTTAACGACTTTTAGTGGTTTCCACCAAACAGTTTTTAGCTTTTTAACAGCTTGCAGCCTACAGCAGCTTTTTCCACAGCTCACAGCCCACAGCAACTTTTTTCACAGCCACAGCCCAACCAAACAGACCCTAACTCTTATTCTCTACAAACTATGGAAAAATTACAGCATTCCTCTGCAGCTCAAGACCTCGGATCTCAGAGGCACAACTCGCTCCTCGTACTTACTCTCTCTAGCGCCGGTCGCGGTCGTCTTCTATCTACTTGAATCCCATAGCTACCACTGGGATTCTGACGAGGTGGCCGCGGTCGCCTTTCATGGCGATCTCTCCGAAACTGTAGGTGCCGGTCACGGACCTCGCCGTCAGGGTCACAGCTAGCTCTCTCGATGCTCCGGGCAGCACCGTCACCGCCGGAGGCGTCACCTCCAGGGCAACCTCCGGCGGCATTCTCGTCATGATGGTGTAGGTCTCGGTCTCCTCGGACACGCTTGTGACGGTCCGCGTCACCGTCACGGTGCCTCGAAGCTGAGAGATGGCGATCGAGGGGAGGTTGAGGTCGAAGGGGCGTTGACGCCCCTTGGAGCTGGAGTTGCAAGCTGAACCGGCGATGTTTGACACTTCGCTCTGGTTGACGTCAGGGATCGAGCACAAAAATGCGATGTACTCTTCGTGGGCTGCCAGCATGAATAGAGGAGCAAAATTAGACGAGTGAAAGAGGGATGCTATACATTACCATCTGGAAAGCTTCGACCAGACACTACCATCCCAATTACTTTGACCAGCTTATCCCACGGGAAAAAAATGGACGGCAATTGAACTTACTTGCATCTAGAACAAGACCAGGATCAAGGGCAGCTTTTGGGTTAACAGCGCCACTACCACAATCAAACGGTGTGGCCCGAGAAAGTGTCATCATTTCCGATGCAGTGTACTGCTGCGCTCTGAGAGGACGGCTCCCTTTGTCCAGTGTATTGGCCGTTGTCATCATGGCAGATTTTATTGCTGAGGGGCTCCACTTTGGGTTCTTCTGCTTTATCAGTGCCGCAATGCCAGCGATATGCGGTGCGGCCATGCTAGTTCCAGAAACCATTGCAAATCCTTCACCTGAGAAATATTACCACAGCAATGTTGAGTTGGTTCGAGCACAGAAAAATATCACCACCGATCACTAATCCAGAAGATATGCACAAGGGCGGCAAGAGCGCAGTAGTAAAATACTGATGGTAATCATGGGTGCTTCCTCGAGGGGAAGAGGTCTACAGACAACGCACGCTTACCAGCATAGTTTGATTCATCCGTTCCATTAGGCGCCCATGCAGCCCATATGAGATTGCCAGGAGCAAGTATGTCTGGTTTAAGGACATCAGCATCTTGAAAGCTAAAATCTTTAACATCGGGTCCTCGAGAAGAGAACAGTGCAACCTGGGGGGCAGAATTGTATAGTGTTGGTGCCAAACCATCTGCAATACCTGCTGTTGCTTTGAAGGCTGTAGCCCTTCCAGCCCAATCTCTTATGGTGGAAGAATTGTAGTAGTCTATAAGATCCTGCAGAACCAAAGTTAATGTCATCTCAATAAAACAGCAGCAAAGCCTTTTCGTCCCAAGTTAGGGTAGGCTATAGACCCAACAGGAGCCACCAACAAGGAAGATATGAAAGGTACTAAGCAGTATTAGTAATAGTAACAATAATATGAAAAGGAAATTGATAGATTACTTCATGGTTTCAACACGAGGACTGTGCCTAATTACAAGAGAAAATTTCATACAAGGACCAAACAATGCATAGGTACTTTACCCTTCTGCCCTGTCATCCTATAGTAGCAGTAGCAGCAGCCATATAGAATTCATGCCACTATCTTGCACCTCTTTGCACATTGTTTTTTGAAGCCCAATTCATGCTATTTCGAGAACTAAATTGCATATTTATTGATCTATTCATGAATATACAGTCTCATTTTTCCATATGTCTATGTATGATGTTGTCTACAAGTGGCAACCATATGCAAATATGAAATAAGGCTCTGCAATACCTCCGTTTTGCTGACATCTGTGATGAGAATTCCAGGGATGCTGAATGGTACAGGGTCAAATTTTGTTCCTGGGTAATTATTCTCCACAGCAACAACAAAGCCAGCTGCTCCAAGATTCCTGGCCGTCTGAGACACTTTCTTTATTGAAGCTGTCCCAGAAATGTAATTGAACGAATAGCCACACAAAAGAATTCTCCCCTGAACTTTCCTCTTATTCAATAGTTCAGGCCTCTGGCAATCTAATGCACTGTACTTGGTTGCAGATGAACCCAATAGAGCATCAGCTGCAGAAATCAAGCTGAACGACATATTCCCATGTGTTGCAGCTGTATCGTATGAGAAAATTGTCAATAACCACAGGCAGAAACATAGGAGTTATTGATAGAATACCAGGACCACTCAAATATCTCATATGACCTTTAAAGTACTATCAGATGACATTTGATACTAAAAAAACATAAAATGGTTGTCCAATCTAAGCATCATCACACTGAAATAAAAGTTGGGATGCAGTAACATGAAGTTTATCCATGTATTCTCTATTCATTCAATACAACTGAACCTTCTAGTTCAGGTTCAGTATATACTGTCATGTCATTTGTACCTCTGTTTGGTATGCCCTATGTGCCCAAAATAATTGGTTAACCTGTTGGGGTGAAATAATAGTAGGGGTTCTACATAGAAGTTTGTTGTATGAAAATTTCATTAGTTCATTTTTGCACAATTCTACAATCCACAATTCAAAATGCTGCACACAGTACTGACAAATAATTCATCATGATTTTGTTGACATGTACTTAGAAAAATACTTACGTGATACTCCAAGCCCAGAGAGAAGTTTTCCATTTCCTAGTGTTAAATGATTCTTGTATCTGCGGTCATCAACTCCAGCAGCAACAGTAGTTATCCATGGGCTGAAAGACACCAGTGTTTTTGGAAATGGTCCACCATTTCCTGCAGCTTGGGCAACAAATACCCCAGCTTTCACAGCAGAAAGAAGTGCAGCGTCAAAAGGATTCAAAAAAGTAGTCCGTGTAGCTGTTGGTGGGCTATTGGGCCCAACAGAAAGGTTGAGAATGTCAACACCATCCTGAACAGCCTGCAAATAGACATTCATGCATTATATTCCCACAAATTGGATGCTTTAAAAAACTTAGTAGAAAATGAAGTTACGTTCAACTTCATGTTTGTTCTACATGCAGAAATAAAAGATACTAATTCCCAGCACAGTTAGAAGAAAGGAAGGTTGGGGCTCTAGTCCGAAATTGGAAACAACAGGAAGTGCAAAATTGATTTTCTCGTTTAAACAGCCATGCCTTTTATGTTATTTTCTACCAGTAAATTTTCAATAAATATTGCCAAGTGCTTCTAGGCAATGTTATTGTAGAAAGGTAACCAACAACGCTCAGCAAACAAATGTACAACACATGCATCTCTAATAGTTATGTTATAAATTCTCTTGTTTCACATATCATAGGATCCAAAGCTAAATCATTCGCGTATCATACCTGATCAATAGCTGCCACAACATCAGCTATGTAACCACCAAAAAGCCTGTAAAGAACCTTGTAGACAGCTACCCTAACAAGCACAAGACAAGTAAGCAAAAGCAAAGTTGCTTTCTCAAACTCACAAAGTATCATGATATTGATTGTACATGGGTGAAGCTATAACATTCCCCCCCCAAAAATGCATGTCCCAGAAATTATAGCTTACCTAGCACGTGGGGCCATACCACTTGCCTTGCCAAATTCGTGACCATGCATTCGCACTGGGACCCCATTGTTTCCAGCAGCAATTGCAGCTGTGTGACTGTTGAAGGAAAAGACCATACATGCATCAGATAAGTTTTGTTATGTTCCCAGAAAACAAAAGAAACAACCAGAATAATTTTGCAGGCCAGGCATCAGGATATCAACAGGACTGTTTTGGAAGTAGCAGGCAAAAACATTTTGAACTTTCATATTTGGTTATCCTAGTGACCGATCAGAGCAACAAATATAAAAGATAAAAGAATCGTCAGGATCATGACCTTCCATGACCATCACCATCTAATGGAGATGCAAATTCAACATCGGGATTAAACGCGCCAGCAGCCATTGCAGCTTTTGCAAAATGCTGAGCCCCAACTATCTTCCCATTACAGAAACTTCTTTGTGTTACTGGATCCATCTCACATTTCCCTTTATAACGAGGGGCAGGTCCATATGGATCAGTCTTGTGCGCAGCGAAGCTCGGATGTTCAGGGTAAATTCCAGAATCCACGAAACCGATCACAACATCTTCACCAGCTCTATCAAGCCCACCTCCTGTTGACCATACCCCAGTTGGCAATCCAAGAAACTGAGGTGTGTGTGTAGTCAATTTCTGTACCTTCATGTCTCTCTCAACATGCTTAACTCCTGGGGCTTTCTTCAAGAACTCAGCCTGCCACAGCAAAACACAGTGTTCAAACAAGATAACAACCAAGAACTCAAATGGGGAAAAGGACATGCGCCTCTAAGCAAAATCGGGACACCAAATACCTGCAGTGGCGACATGTGAACTGCGAAGCCATTGATGAGATGATGGTAGCTATAAAGCTTCTCGTAAGTTCCTTCTACTAAAAGCGAGTCTAGCAGCTTGTCATGGTGTCCTCGGAGGTGGAGGGCATACGATTTGACAGCCTCGCTGCAAAATCAGTAAGCTTGAAATGAAGGCAAAACTATTGTGTTTGAAACATGCTAAGCGCAAGCCAGAGTGCAATGCAAAAATATAGTAAGGAACTTTCAGAGTTTGACATCAAGGATCCTATAGGAAAAATAACGGCAGGCAAGTTCAGATAGCAATAAAGCTTCAGAAACGAAATTGAACAACAATCAGTCTTGAGAGCCATGGCAAAGAAAAGCATCAGCGAGAGTAGTTCATTACCTGGTTAGATCAATTTCCTCGTCCGAATCCACAGCGGTTGCTGGAAATCCTTGGACACCGCCTCTGTAGCTAACGACCGGATCCCCTTCCATGGTCACGATGTACACATCATGCGTTCCAAGGGCCGCCCATTGCACTTGCACAAAGATAACAAGCAAACAGGCAAGCCTGATCCTCCTCATCTTTCACCGATGTCAGCACCGCAGAACCTTCCAAATATAGAGAGCCAGAAAGCACGAGGTCACGCAAGTATTCAGCACAAACAAACAAAAATTGAAAAAGCATGCATCTGCACTGCAGTCAGTCGAAAGCTTTGTGACGCCGCCCCCGGCCAGACCAGCAAGGGTAGAAGCAGTACTAGGCGGGCAACACTGACTGCCGCGCGCGGTGCAACCTTCCAGTAAATCACACGGCCATGTCACTCAAGGTGCGGCATCACAGTGGTCCACAGCCAGTACGTGCCCGCGGTGGCAGAGCTAGCCCACCCCCCCCCCCCCCCGGGGGGCTTCCCGTGGAGGTGTGGGAGCATTTATGGAACCTCTTAAATCAGGGGTTGGCAGTGGCGTTAAATGGCGCAGATTAAATGACGCGATCGATACGAGAAGGAGAGAACGGCTACCGCCTGCGCCTTGGATGCACTGCATATGCATTCATGCATGAGATGAGAGGTTTGGTGTTCAGACGATGAGCTAGTAAAACGCTGTCACTTTTAGTAGCTGGGGGAACAACGAGAAAGAAGCGTTTCGATCGAGTAGTTTCCGGAGGGCAAGAAGAACAGAACGGAATCTTTTTTTCTTCTACTTCTTTTTCTGGTGTCCGACAAGGAAATACTAAGAGCGAAGGACTCAATGCAACGATTGCAACCGACGATCACTCACTCGCGACAGCAGGGGCGGTTCCTGCCTCCGCTTCCGGCGGGATCTCCACTCCAATCCACTGGACACCGAGGAAGGAACAGCGGCGGCTCCCCGGCGCACGGCTCAGTGGGCGTCGTCGGTCGCGCCACCCAATGGCGGCGGCATGCCCGGGCGCGGCGCTGGCGGGACCAGCGAATCGCTCCGCTCCGCTCCGGGGGGTTGGGCCGTTGGGGTAGGGTTTGGGGAGCGGGGAGTGGAGTGGCAGTGGGCAGTGAGTGAGGGGGGAGGCGGGGAGCGGAAGGGAGGCAAAGGTGCGTGCTTGCGATGGTACTGGCTTGGCTAATGGTGCGTCGCCTTTTGGCTGCCTCCCTTGTCTTTAATGGAGGGAGAGGCAAGGCAAGCATCTCAAATCCTTGGGGTTTTTTTTCTCTCTCTCTCTCTCCCTTTGCAGCTCGCTGCTCCCGCTCTCGCCACGTAGATAAGCCGTCCCGGCAGGGCCGAAGGTGTCAGTGGGAGAGGCGCTGTGAACGCGGCGTACGGAGAAGTCCTTTTTATAATAAAATCGACGGCGACACGTCCTCCGGATATGGCCGCATGGGCATGGGGGAGGAGCAATCACCGGTTCGGAATGCGTGCACCTGGTCTTGGTGAGGTGTCCGACATGTCAGTGACAATTGGCTCATGGTCTTGTTCGGTAGCAGCAGGTCTCCTCTAGTGTGCGCCCGGCCCGCGTGAGTCGTGACTGACCAGAGACCCAGCCTGCCAAGCAGGGGCCGTGGCCCGTGGGCCCCGGCGCGGAGTGGAGCGGACTCTCTCCAAATCCAAACCAACAACACACGTCATAAAAACCGCATTATAGATCTAATCACTATAGTAAAACACAGGAGACCTGCTAGAGATAGGCTCGAGCTGAAACTCTGAAATCAGTAAGAAAGGAAGAAACTGTGGCACTGAAACTCTGAAATCAGTTGCAGTTGCACAAACCTTGGAGTTTTCCCTCCACAGGTCTCAGTCGCAAAACTAAACACAAAAAAAATGCATCTCAGGAGTCAGGATTCATGAAGGTCACCGTCAAAAGCAACAACAACAAACTGCTCCGAATCTTTAATAACAGAAATCCCTGTCAACAGAATATTCAGAGTAAAATGGGATTTGAGAAGCTGGATGGAAAGCTCAACCCAGGAAACGTCGACAAAACGTGAAATTCGCCCACCCACCCTCGAAGTATTTATAACGTCAAAGAATAATATCACTTCAGGAACATTGAACTGGTACGACAGTGCAACACAACCGTATCAGTTTGTTTCACTTCTGCCACACACACACTGTTGTTCTTGTATATGCTCACCGTATATGCCACACACACACACACACTATAGTTGAGAGAGGCCATGTCACCTGACTCTATATGCTAACCGTGGATCCGACTGACCTCGACATCCTCTTCGCGTCTCCTTTATTTCCTTCTGGCAAAGGGATGACCATCGCAAAGAAGATACGCCACCTCACCCCCCCCCCCCCCCCCCCCCCCCCTCTCCCACTGCCAATGTTCATCAGCACGCACCGGTCACTGATACCAAATTTCTGAGACACATGGTGTTTGCCGAGGTCCATCGTAAGCGCTTGGTGTCGCGACAAATAATGGTCCTTTGCCTATCTGATCTAGCTGATAGTTGTCTGCATGGAATCCGACCGGTCTGAGCTGTAGATCGTCTGAACGAGATCCTCAACCACCTCAGTCGGGGCTTTCGCTTTCAGCAGCATTTCGTCGTACTCTGCTTCTGGGCTCGACAGCGCTACGATCGCCCCACCCGCCCCGACCGAGGCTTCTCCGTCGTGCAGGATAACAGTTCGGATCACAATGTTCAGGTCGAATGTGTGGTTGTACGAGAAGAACCCGATCGATCCTGAGTACACTCCTCTTGGGCTTGTCTCAAGTGAATCAAGGATCTCCATTGATCTGACTTTTGGAGCCCCGGTCATCGAACCGCCTGGAAAGGCCGCTTTCACACAATCAACGGGGCTTAGATCTGGCTTCTTTGTTCCGCAGACGGTACTCACCATGGTGTGAACACTTCTGTATGATTCAACGTCCATGAGGCGTGGGACATGCACGCTCCCTGGCTCGCAGACCTTGCCGAGATCGTTTCTTAAGAGGTCGACAATCATCAGGTTCTCGGCCTGGTCTTTTTCGCTGGTGGAGTTGAGCACATGCAAAAGGGAAAATATAGCAGTAGCATATGAGCGCTGTGAAACAGGATTAGCATTTAGAACATCCAGATAACAATGAAACTGAACTACCAGGAAAGGAATACATCAATAAGAACATAGGTGTGACTGTAGAAACTTCCAATGACACACCACAGAAACTAGTTGACTTATGCTTACAGTAAATGTTATACGACCATGTAATTTTCTATCGTAGATATGTCAACTGAAAACTGAATTAGCACTAGCAGCCATATTGCTTCAACAGAGTGTTGAGCCAAGCTTATGATGAATGTCAATATCAATTTCTTGATTCCTGACACACTTATCCAGTTATTTTTACCAACTTCTTCCGCGAGAACATTTGTGAAGAAACTTAACTCAAAATAATAAAAACAGCAAATAAAATAAATCAGGGAAAGCAAAGAAACAGCATCCCAAGCTCAATATTTCCTGAAAAAAGAGTGGTAGAGCCAAGATACATCTAGAAAACAATATAGTGTACTTGCCTGTATCTCAACTGCAGACGTAAGCATTCATCTTCCTCTGGTGTTCTGCCACGTGCTATAGTACCTTTAATTGGTTTCGCTTCTAGAACTCCAGCTCGGTCTAGTCGTAGAAACCTTTCTGGAGAAGAGCAACATATGCTCAAGTTTTCTGAGGAGAAGTTAAGCCAGGCCGCATAAGGCGCTGGATTTTGTTTTCTCAGTTTAAGGTAGAGTTGGAGTGCATTTATACAGTCTGCTCTTCTCTTCATCTGAGTAGTTAAGCACAACTCATAGCTTTCTCCGTCCCTGATATAATCCAAGCAATTCTGAACGTCTCTAACATATTGGTCCTTTGATTTCTCTACAACAAAACTCTGCTTCAGCGCACTGGATGATCTAACATATGTCTTTCCATTAATTGGTGATCCTGCCTGCTTATGCACACTGGATGATCTAGCATGTGTCTTTCGGATAATTGGTGATCCTGAGGGCATACCACCCAACCTGAGAAGCTTCTTCTCAGTCTCCACTAACCATGAAGTATGCGTTGAATTTTTGCATATCCCATCTCCATTACTAGAATAAAATTCATCATGCAGTGACAAAATATACACATCACCATTGCTGTGATCAACCACCACAGTGTTATCAGCAAAGACGAAGCATGCATCAGGAGTACTTGATTTGGCCTTGTTCGATGATGCATCACACTCCACTTTAAGACCATACCTGGTATCCAATGAAAACTAAAGAAGTTCAAAAAAGATCTTAAAGAAACCCAAAAGAGACAGATAATACAAAAAGAATTAGATGAAGTGCAGAAGGCTCCATTGCCCACATGAGACAGTTACGGGAATGGGGAAGATTCAAAACAACTGTTTGTAGCATGGAAGATCTGTTTGCAGCAGGAAACTAATCAAGCGCTGGCAAAATCAATGCATAGTATCTAATCTACTGCCACAACTGGATAATATAAGTTAAAAACAGTGCCAATTCATGACAAGAAATCAACATACCCAAGATATCCAACGAAGCCACCATGGAATTCAAAGGGCAGTCCTTCGTAATCCTTCTCATTGTATTGAATGGACTCAATCTCCTGCAAGTGTGAAACAGTGAGAATCAGACTCAGATAAATGCATGGCACAATCTACTCAGCATATTGCACTTTAATCATATACCTAAGGTATTGATGATCGTGTTAACATGCACGATACAATAGTATGTCAGTAACCACCAACACTTCAAGCTGAGATACCTCAGGCCAGCAGATTTTGTTTTTGACATGGCTAAAACCAGTAAAAAAGCACTGGCTTGCTACCATTGACGACATAACCTAGTACAGTAGTACTACAAGTATTTTGTTCCTCTATGCTGCAGGAGCTGAGGAAGTTCCTTAGTGGTAGGTGACCTGTGCTAAAACCTGTATACCCCATTTAATTGTTTAACTTTAACAAAACAGTTGGGCTCTTTTACATTAAAAATACCAGAACAATTGGACTCCTTGTACCCATTAATGAACACAAAGTCATTTCTGCTTGAGTAAATTATTTAGATTATGAGACTACAACACACAAAGAGGGCTTGATCACCCTCCAAAATGCCCCTTGTGTGATCAAGAGGATGAAACCTTAGATCATCTCCTGGTCTCCTGTGTTTTCTCAAGGGTTTTCTGGTTTCAGATGTTGAGGACTTTCGACCTTCAAATGCTAGCCCCACAACCTGGTTTGTCATCCTTCATGAGCTGGTGGGAAGAAGCATCTTCTTCGTTCATAGGTCTTGTTAGAAAGGGGCTCAATTCTCTTATTGCTTTGGGGGCCTGTATTATTTGGAATCATCGCAACAAATGCGACTTTGATAATTGGAACCCTAATGTGTCTTTAACCATTAGGATGGCTATGGACGAAAGATGGATGTGGGAAATGGCTGGGGCTAAAGGCCTTTCCTACCTGTCTGCCCCTCTCCTTGAGGTTTAGTTTCGGAGGGGGATTTAGACAAGTAGTTGGTTGCTGTTCTCGGATGGATTTTTTTGGTTTTCTGGTTTTACGACCTCCGTAAGGAAGTCTGTTTTGTTGGTCTTCTTAGACCTTTTATCTCCTTAATATAATGGGGCACAGTTCTCCTGCGGTTTTCGAAAAAAATAGTGGCAATAGCAACAAGGTTATGATCACACAAAATTAATAAGATTAAAATAGTTACCACAAGCATCAATAATCTTTAAACATATACCTTGTTAAGGAACTCCAAGAAGCCGTCTTTGATAAATTTTTTGGCAGTAAATCCATAAGCATCTTGGATACTAAGCATTCCTCCACAATTGGCTCTGGAAAAGAATTTGCGAAATGCACAATAGCATAAAGGTCTTTACCACATGCTGGCAGACATACTGCTTAATGCACTACAGCGTGATTCCTTATTACCTTTGACCAGATAGGTGGAATGACATTTGCTTCCACAGGGACCCACCTTTACCACCCATGAATGAAAAACGTGCCCTGTTCTGCAAGTAGAAATGTATAGCAACAAAGACAAAAAAGATCATGTAATACATAAAGGCGAATACACCTACCTCCATGAGGAAATAAAAGAAGTTGTAATCCAAGTAAGTTTCAGCAAATTTCCAGCTATACCACTCAACTGAGATGGTGTTGCAGCTCAATTCATGTAGGTCAAGAGTTGAAGAGAAAATAGTATCCTCTTTTTTTATTCAATTTTGGTGATTAGTTAATAGTAAGCTTACTGCATACCTGGTCAACTGATGAGCTATCCAACCAAAATGTGTCTTCACCGCTTTGATGGCCAAAAAGCACCGCAAATATGTCTTCAGAGCCTACTGTGGGACAGACAAAATTTTCAATCTTCTTCCATTGTAATCGTAAACACTTCTTCCCAATCCCTCTCTTTCCAAGTACAGACTCTGAAAGTTCCATTCTTTCAGTATGCAACAAGTCCTTAGGAATAGAATCATGATGACTTGCAGAATTGACCTGCAGAACAGGACTCTCTGCTAAAATGACGTGTATAGGTATAGTGTGTCAAATACTTCATCATAGACAGTACTTGAGATTTTTCCAGTTTACCAATACTGTGAACCTTTCTTTCCTGAATCCACGATGAGCGCAATCCAAAATTTCCTGTTATCTTCTTAAAGTTTCGGAAAATCTGTCTTCCGTGATGAGTAGCAATGCTCTCTGGGTGAAACTGGGTTAAAGGGCAATCATGTGTAAGAAAAACTGACTACAACATAGAGAAATCACCGAATAGGATAAACTAGGATACCTGCACTCCATAATGAGGCCTGCTAGAGTGCCTGATGCCCATGATAACTCGGCTATCATCTGACTCACAAGCATGTCCTATGTTGGATAGTTCCCCACCATTGTTACTGTACTCTAGAGGGTTTCTCATTAAATTGTTATCCAATGTTCCCAAGAAGGTACTAACATTGGTTCGATCACTTTCAAGGTAAGAAAGCAAATTTGGAGAAGCAGTCCACGCTATCGATGTAAGATCATCAGGTAGAGAACCAGATTCTATTACAAGGGAATGATACCTCACTACCTGAAAACAGCACATGCAAGTTCAAAGGATTTATCATTTCATATAGAAAATGAAGACTGAAATGAAACACAAATAGCAAGGGGTGGGACTAGTAATACAAGTGGCACACTAACCTTGAAGCCAGAATTTCTACCTGAGGGGACACGATTAAAGAGGTGGCATCCATCGTGCTCAATTTCACTGATACAGCAAAGAGGAGTGTTAGATCATGCATAAACTGTAAGAATCGAGAACTCAGCAGCAGTACTCAGCGAATTTTATTAACATGAATTCAAGGCCTTGCCTGAGTCGCCCGTGTATAGCTTCTGGAGCATGAACAATCTCAGCACCATGTACAAATCCCAGGGCCTGCAATGGACAAAGACAAGTAGACGATGACAACAACAACAACAATGGCCATTTCAGGTTAAGTTACAGCCACGTGATCCATGCAAATTTCTTTGTTATCCAAGGATGACAATGAAATAGAAAGGTAGATTTGAATATCACCTGGTGGCCAAGGCAGACACCCAAGATGGGTATATCTCCACACTCCAAAAGTATGCGCAGACATACCCCTGAAAGAAAAGCATGCACCAGATAATTAATTCGAAAAAGTGAATGAACAAACCCCGGTTTCGCAAAGCAGGGCAAAACTGAAGATCCACCTATGTCGGCGGGGCATGCCGGAGATCCAGGGCCAGGCGAGATGACGATGTTGTCGAAGGTGCGGTCCTTGTACAACCGGTTAAAGATGTCCCCCCACGTCCACTCGTCGTTGCGCACGACCACGGGCGGCACTGCGGAGGTGTGAGGAGCTCCCGTCAGTTCCACCGCCCGCCGAGAAGCGCAATGAGCTGCTTTCCTACTCACCGCCGTTGACGACCGACAGCTCCTGGAAGATGTTGTAGGTGTAGCTGTCATAGTTGTCGATCAGCAGCGTCCTCACCGGCGGCTCCGGCGGCTCCTCCCCCTTGGCCCGCCGCGCCGCGAGATGGCCGCGAGGGGCCGAGACCCGACGCGCGGCGGCGGCGGCGGCGTAGGCGGAAGGAAGGTGGGGCCACCTCGCCACCGGCTGGGCGGGGAGGCGGAGTGCGGCCATCGCGACGGACCTGGCGGCGCGCGCGGAGGATCCGGGTGGGTGGGAGAATGAAAATGGAACGCGACTCCTTTTTCTGGGGCCGTGGTAATTTGGACTGCAAAATACGGTTCGGGCACGTCGTTTTTTATACGTCAATCGGAGTGCGCTTTTTTTGCCGACGTCCTACCCTATCGTCTCGGTGGGTGCGCCGGACTGTGTCACACCCGTTTCCAACGGGTAGAACCGGGTGCATCGCATATGTGTGCCAGAATCTATTTCCACACATATGTTGACGTCACAAGTGTAATATATCAAAAGAACAATGCATAAAAGCGTAAATAACGATTATATTAACATATTACACTTCGAACGGACAATATGTCTTAACCTTTATTCATCAAAGTATAGCGAAACAAGGACATCCATCCACAGGAAGATGACCGGGGGTATCACTAGACTAGCATCCATGGAGTCCAGCATCATAACTTCATCTGCAACTTCTGATCAAAATTAAGCAAGGGTGAGCTCACTTATGGTCGGGGCTCAGCAAGTGGGGGAAAACTAATGCAGGTATAACAAGGTGAGGCTGAGGTTGAGCAGTAAGCATTTTAGTTGGTCAACATTTTATTATCAACACCTAATTACTAATAAATGTGAATCCCAAGTATTCCCATTAAACAAAGGTATAAGAGTATACCAAAAACACTTAAGTGAAACCACTTAAGCAAACCATTGGTAGATCATCGGATCTCGATTTATTTCCATCTTCAAGTTCAATTATCATGTGAGGAGTCCAGGCTGCTCATAACCGTGAGCACGGCTGATATATCAGTTTTACACTCTGCAGAGGTGGCGCATCTTTACCCATGAGTCGCGATTCCCTTCTAGCCCGGGTTAGCTAGACCCGTATTCACTTCCGAGGTGAATGGCCAGGGTCTCACTACGAGGCTTTTCCCTAGAGTCCTCATTACGCAAATGCTGGAAATGGTCAAACTGCATAAGGCACACCTACCGTAACCAACTTATAGTCCAGACTACAGGGTAAAGCTTTGGGAACTATGCCCGTATCCAATCTGCCTGAGCCGGAACTATAAGAGCTTGCCAGATGCCCTCGTTCCTGTCGACCACGACCAGCACCTAACATAAGACTTCCCTAGTTATTTAGCCAAGACCAGAGCCATGATAGTTCTCATGGTAGCACTGTTTTCCCGGGTGGTCACTCCATGTTCCAATTAATATGCAATAATCTTGTTTAACCATCGAGTTAACAACAATAATGTAAACTTATCATTTGAAACATTAATATCATAAGCGGGAGTGACTGCATAAAGTTAAGTTGTAGCAATAGCATAGCTACTTGATTAAATTATAATTCCCAGGTTTGATCAAGGAATAAGGTTGGAAAGGATATCTAAATAGGTAACCCGTCAAATTATGCATATATATCCAAAAGAATAAACTTTATTAAATGTATTGTTTGGGATCAAACAGAGTGTGGAGAGGGAGAAGTCCACTTGCCTTGCTTATTAAAAACTTGAGGTTCTCCACGGATAGGAATAGATCTTGATTCTTAACTACTAGATCAACCACTGAATATCACACAAACAAACAAGAAGAGTAAACACCACTCAATAACATACAACATTCACCATACGTAAAGTTAAAAGAAAGCCTAACGAAAAGAGAGCGTTCGCTTTTCAAAAACGTCGCAAGTCATAGTTATAATAAGAGGGTATTCTTTTCAAAAATGTGTGATCTATACTTTATAAAACAAGATATAAGCTTAAAATATCTTAATCTTAATTAAAATATACAACTATTAGCTTTACCAAATTAATCTTTTATAAATCGTCATATGTGATATGTCTAAGATTAAGGGTTTATAACACGATAAACACGTTATAACGATATTAAACATTTTTAACCTTTTAGAATAGATATAAGTTATATATCTAGGGTTAATGGGCTACTAATCACGTTATTAATTTTAGAAGCATTATGGAGCATATAATTCATTGTTAAACCTATCACTTATGATAAATTAAGATATAAGTCTAAATAGGTTTTATGTGAAAAGGTCATTATTATTATTATTAAACATCTATTTATGGAAAGTTATGGTATATGCCTTAAATGAACTTTTATGTAAAAGACAATAAACAAACAACTATCTTTTAATTTCATTTAAAAACACATAGCCTATATTATTATATTCGAAGTATATATATGTTGGGTCCATGCTTCGTCGCCGAAGGTCTTATAGGAAAAAGCGGTCTTCGGCTGATGCTGTTTGTATAAGATGGCCGAAGGTTCCTCTTCATAAAGCTTCGGTATTACAAATCGACTTAAAGATAGAATGACCTTTTAGTCCATAAAGGTCTGAGTCAATGTTGTAAACTTTTATAAGGGGCATACTTGTAATTCCTCACAGGCTGCGTCCTGTGCCTATAAATAGTGAACAGTATTCCTTTACTGTTCACGAATTCTGGTAATTGTAATCGCATCTTCTGGAATCCAACCTTTGCTAAGGCAGAGGTATTATTGTACTCAATGATTCAATATATTAAGTAAATATAATATAATTTGTCTATGATTTATTTACCCCTTTTATACCTCTTATTTTATGTTGTCTTACAATATCTATTGAAATTTTATTACGAAGACTTAAGCTTCGTAATTTTACTCTCATCAACCTTCGTCCAAGGCCCATTATCCTCAAGGGAATAATGTTTCATGGACGAAGGACATTAACATTTAACACTTTATGTTGCCTTGTTCTTAATTCATAGCACTTGAGAACAAGTCCCCAACATTGGCGCCCACCTCCGGTGAACTCACTTCCACTTTTTGAGCTGATGGCTTCGTTCAACGACCAAGCTGGAGCCGCTTCGGACCCGAAGCTGGTGCTCCCGATCACAGGTGGTTCGTCCTCAGAGCCAGCTAACAAGAAACAAAAGAAGGAAGCACAGAGAAGGGTGCAGCATGTTGGGGTGCAAGGACCCTTCATCAAGTCAAGATGGTCTCACATTCCTATTACCTTCTCCCAAGAGGACCTTCAGCTCAAGGATTACCCACACAACGATGCCATGGTTATCTCTTGTGTTATCAAAGGATTTCTGGTCCACAATGTCTTGGTTGACACAGGCAGTGCAGCTGATATCATATTTGCTAAGGCCTTCAGACAAATGCAAGAGCCAGAAGATAAGATTCATGATGCTACACATCCTCTCTGTGGCTTCGGAGGAAGACAGATTGTAGCACTGGGCAAGATCACCATGTCAGTGACCTTCGGGTTCATCAACAACACTAGAACTGAGCAAGTCGTGTTTGACATTGTTGACATGGAATACCCTTACAATGCAATTATTGGTCGTGGCACCCTCAATGCTTTTGAAGCAATTCTTCACCCTACTTATCTTTGCATGAAGATACCTTCGGATCAAGGACCCATCGCTATTCATGGAAGTCAGGAAGCTGCCAGAAGGGCCGAAGGAAACTGGACTGACTCAAAAGCAATCCATAACATAGATGGAGCTGAAGCTTGTGAACAATACAAATTCAGAAGGGAGAAAGCAGCTTCAGCAGATCAGCCGAAGCTCATGCTCTTATGTGAGGATATAGCAGAGCAGAAGGTGTTGTTGGGCTCTCAGTTATCCGAAGAACAAGAGAAAAACTTGATAAGGTTTTTGTTCAACAACAAAGATGTTTTTGCATGGTCAGCCAATGATCTCTGTGGAGTTAACAGGGATGTTATTGAACACTCGCTCAATGTCGATCCATCCTTCAGACCCAGAAAGCAGAGGCTTCGGAAAATGTCAGATGATAAGGCCGAAGGTGCTCGTAACGAAGTCAAAAGACTCCTCAGTGCAGGAGTTATCAGAGAAGTAAAGTACCCAGAATGGCTAGCTAACACTGTTATGGTAAAAAAGGCCAATGGCAAGTGGCGAATGTGTATCGATTTTACAGATCTTAACAAGGCTTGTCTGAAGGATGAATTCCCATTGCCAAGGATAGACTCTTTAGTTGATGCAGCAGCTTCTTCAGAGCTCATGAGTCTGTTAGACTGTTATTCAGGCTACCATCAAATCTGGATGAAGAAGGAAGATGAGCCGAAGACTAGCTTCATAACTCCAAGTGGCACATATTGCTATCTTCGGATGCCTGAGGGGCTAAAAAAACGCTGGAGGAAGTTTCAGCAGAATGACTGCGAAGGTTCTCCAGTCTCAGATAGGCAGAAATGTGCTAACTTATGTTGATGACATCATTGTAAAAAGCACGAAACAGGAGAATCATATTGCTGATCTGCAGGAGACCTTCGCCAGTTTCAGACAAGCTGGTTTAAAGTTGAATCCAGAAAAATGCGTCTTCGGAGTAAAGAAGGGAAAATTTCTTGGATGCTTGGTTTCAACAAAAGGAATTGAAGCTAATCCAAGTAAAATTGAAGCTATACTTCGGATGGAGCCACCAACTACAAAGAAGGGGGCTCAAAGACTGACAGGAAGGTTGGCATCTCTCAATAGATTCATATCCAGATCAGCAGAGAGAAACTTACCATTCTTCGAAGTGCTGAAGTCAGCCGAAGTCTTTCAATGGGGACCAATCCAGCAGAAGGCCTTTGAAGAGCTGAAACAATATTTGATAGATCTAACAACATTAACTCCACCGACGCCAGGGGCTCCTTTGTTATTATATGTGGCAGCTTCGCACTCAGCGGTAAGTGCAGCGCTTGTTCAGGAGAAGCTTGATGGTCAAGTCAAGAGGCAGACCCCAATATATTTTGTATCCGAGGTCCTTAGTTTATCAAAGAAAAATTATACAGAGTTGGAGAAGGTACTGTATGCTGTCTTGATGGCCTCCAGAAAGCTTCGACACTATTTTCAAGCTTACAACATAATTGTTCCTTCTTCACAACCTCTGAAGGATATTATGAGGAACCGAGAAGCTACTGGAAGGATTGGAAAATGGGCTGCAGAGCTCAATGAATTTTGTATTGAATATGTTCATAGATCTTCGATTAAGTCCCAGGCGTTAGCAGACTTCATTGCCGACTGGACGCCAGGGGCTCAGGAGGAAGAAACAAATAAAGACGCCGACGCATGGACAGTGTTTTGCGATGGGTCTTGGGGAACCTTCGGAGCGGGAGCGGCTGCTGTGTTGGTTTCACCTTCCAAAGTTAAAACTTGCTATGCGGCAAAACTTGATTTTAGTTGCACAAACAATATTGTCGAGTACGAAGCCTTGCTTCTGGGTCTTCGGAAGCTAAAAGCAATGGGGATCAGAAGGGCCATTCTTAAAACTGATTCTCAAGTTGTTTCGGGTCATATTGACAAGAGTTGCAAGGCTAAAGATCCGAAGCTTGAAAAGTATCTGGATATGGTTCGAAGAGTTGAAGTTTCCTTCGATGGATTTTCTGTCAAAAATATCCCTCGAGGACAAAATGAGCATGCTGATTTGCTAGCTAAGTCAGCAGCACAGGGGCTGCCCTTACCTTTGGATGTGTTCTTCGAAACAATAAAAGCACCTTCGGTGAAACTTCTTGAAAGAGCAGTCCTCAATATATCTCCTGTTTATAGCGAAGATTGGCGAACTGAGATCATCTCTTACCTTCAGGGTAAATTCCTTTCAGATGACGAAACTTATAACAGGAGGATAGAGGCAAGAGCTCGTCCATATGTCATGATAGAAGGGGAGTTGTACAAGCATGGAGTTTGTGCTCCGCTACTCAAGTGTTTATCTAGAACCGAAGGTATAGAATTAATGAAAGAAATACATGCAGGCCTGTGTGGATCTCACATTGGATCTAGGCCGTTACTTGGAAAAATTTTCCGCCAAGGGTTTTATTGGCCGAAGGCAGCTTCGGATGCAGCGGAATTAGTTCAAAAGTGCGAAGGTTGTCAGAAATGTGCAAGAGATCAAAAACAACCTTCGTCCTTAACACAGCTCATACAACCCATTTGGCTATTGCAAAGGTGGGGCCTTGACTTGTTAGGTCCGTTACCACCGGCCCAAGGGAACCTGAGATATGTTGTAGTAGCTGTGGAATATTTTTCTAAATGGATTGAGGCAAAGCCTTTAGCCACAATAACTTCGGCCACCGTCCAAAAGTTTTTCTGGCAGAATATTGTTTGTCGTTTCGGGGTACCAAAGGCTATCACTGTGGATAATGGAACACAGTTTGACTCCGAAGCTTTCAGGGATTTCTGTGACCAAATTGGTACGAAGATCCATTTTGCATCAGTCAGGCATCCGGAGTCAAACGGACTCGTTGAAAGAGCCAACGGCATTATAATGACAGGAATAATGAAGTTGATCTTCAATCAACCCAGGGGAAAGTGGCCAGATCAGTTAACCAAAGTGGTGTGGAGCCACAATACAACAACATCAAGGTCTACAGGCTTTACTCCATTCAAGTTATTATTCGGTGACGAAGCAATAACCCCGGAGGAAGCTAAAACCGGATCAATAAGAGTAGTAGCTTCGGCAGAATCAGGTTCCGAAGCTGCTTATTCTGTGGAAAAAGATGCTTTAGAAGGGATCAGGCTGCAAGCCGTGGAGAACATTAATAAATATCAAGCCGAAACAATCAAATGGTGTGATAGAAAGGTTCGGCTAAAGAATATTGAGCCAGGACACTTGGTGCTTCGGAGAGTGGCCAACCCGGAAACAGTGGGCAAGTTGCAGTTGAAATGGGATGGACCCTTCTTAGTAGCATCTTCGTCAAGACCCGGTTCATACAGATTGAAGGATATGGACGGCAACGACATTCCTAGATCTTGGAATGCGAATGAGCTTCGGCGGTATTATGTGTAATTTGATGTAATTTTTGTTTTTTCTTTTTCATGGCACCCTTTTCCTTTCTAAAGGGGGAGAAAGGTTTTTAATGGGGCCATCATATGTAATTTCCTTTTTTTTCTATAAGAGCAAAATCCCCCAAGGAATGTAAATGTAAAAGCTGAGAACGCACCATCGAGTGCCGAAAAGTAAAAAGAGAAGAAGCTCCAAAGTCGTTCCTAAGGGAATGCAGAGCTTACAGCGAAAAGTAAACGCTGATTCCGCCAAAAGTAAAGGCGAAGAAGCTCCAAAGTCGTTCCTAAGGGAATGCAGAGCTTACAGCGAAAAGTCAACGCTGATTCCGCCAAAAGTAAAAGCGAAGAAGCTCCAAAGTCGTTCCTAAGGGAATGCAGAGCTAAGGTGTGACTGTTTTTAAGGAAATAATGGCTATGAGTATGGCTTCGGATACGCGTTTGGACATTCATTTGCACATCACATTACATCATAGCATTTGCATTCATAAACATTCATCCAGGCATATGTAGGATAATCATCATCATGGCATAAGTGGTTGCTTCGGCAAAAAGAAAAAAAAGGAAGAAAAAGCTTCGTTTTTTAAAAAGGAGAGCTTCGGAAAAAGGGGAAATGTTCTTTTCTATGCTTCGCTGCGTACGAAAAGAAGGGAAGGTGTTTTTTCGCCTTCGGCTCAAAAAAGAAAATTTCGTCCACATCAAAGCACTTCTCATACGTCAATGGAAGGATAAGAGTATGTTACAAGTCTACTCCTATCTAATCTCCAAGGAGCTTCAGCTTCGGCGTCATTTTTTTAATCATCAGCTTCGGCTTCGTCATCCTACATGAATTAAATTGTTGTAAGTCAAAATCGAGCTTGAAGGAAAAGGTAAGCACAAGGTATAATTTCTTACTGGTTCAAGATGACTCCGAGCTTCGTCTCCAGCCTTTTCTCGTCCACCTTTTGTCCATATCATTTTTATAAATCTATTGGAGATACTTCGGGCGAGATCAGGAATGTCGTCTAGGATTGATGGTGATAAAGTGAAATTTGGCCTATTGACAATTTTTCCGTGATCGCAGCCAGCTTTTAGGAAGGCTGCAGCAGTGCCCCGAGAAGCTACCCAGGCACAGAAGTCACCATGCCCAGCTATAACTTCGTCGAGCTCGTCAATTTCACCCTCAATATGATCAAAGGCCTTCGGTAGATCTTCAGCTGAGGGGGTGAATGACTCACTGCTGGCTCCAACTGAGTGGAAAATTTTTCTTAATCGTTGAATACATTTATTGCTAAATTCCAAGCATCTTTCTTGAAGGCCCGTCAATAGTTTTTTCAAGTCTGAATTTTGCTGAGCTTCGGCTTCAAGTTTTACATTAAGATCTTGCTTTTCTTGCTCAAACTGCTCAGATTGGCGGAGAAGCTTCGTGTTCAGTTCTGTTATTTTAGCTTCGGCCTCCGCCAATAAACCTTCAGTTGCTTGGAGTTCAAAGTTCTTCTTCTCAACAGCAGCTGTTTGTTCCTTTATTTTGCTTTCTAAATTTTCAATTATAACTTCGTGTTTCTTGTCTTCAAAATCTTGCTGCATTTTCAAGGCTTTGCTCAATAGCATGCTCTGTATGAAAACAACCTTCATTAGACATGTTTTCATTATCAAAAACAATAAAAGTTAAGGGAAAAGAAGTTCACCTTAAAATTGGAATAAAATAAACTACCAACGATATGTTGTCGCCGGTAGCGGCTGATGTCTGTTTCTAGCTTCGGAAAACCGATACTCTTTGACACAGTACCGATAACTTTGGCTCCAGTTTGATCTCGAATACAATCTAATTTTTCATCATCAATGCCTCCGAAGAGGAGTGCTCCAGGTTTGTATCCGCAGGATTTGGCATACTCTCTAAGCTCTTCTATTTCAGCTTTTGACAGTTTTTCTCCAACTAAATTCTGGAACATGAAGGCTTCGTGTTCTGAAGCTTCGTCAGTAATTTCCTTTCCCTTCCCCGACGCTGCGGCCGTGGCCTCTTCAGCAGCAGTGGTGGCTTCTTCTGTGGCCATGTCTAGCAGTATTTTGTCAATATGTTCAATTGTGCTCTCCAGGTTCAAATCTTCAACTGAGGCAGCTTCGGCAGCTGCGACCTCCGAAGGTGTGATTTCAATATCTGTCCTTTCTTCGGCCGCTGGTGTCTTCTGAGCTGAAGCTCTTGGCGGAGTTTTGTCAATGAACTCTGTCACACCGATGATTCTCTGTCTCTTTACTTTAGTTGTTTTCTTCATTTTTTCGGGCTCCTTTTCCTTCTGAAAAAACTTTATCAGTTGAGGCCTCAAAGGACTTAGCTTCGCAGGCAGAGATTCAGTCATTACCTTCAAAATTTCCTCCACATCAGTGGCAGAGGGTGATGCGGGGGTTTCTTCTTCGTCGGATATTTTACGCTTCGGAGAGGACGCTTTCTTCTTCTTCGGAATTTTCTTCTTTGGTAGTTCTTTTTCATCTTCATTTAAGGCTTCAGTTATCCTTTTCCTTTTTTGGCCTCCGGCACCTTTGTTCAGATTTTCATAATCAGGGTATTCGAAACCCAGGGCGTCCAGCACTCGGTTTAGTCTTCGCTTCGGACGGGTGCCGAAGGCTGCGGTCATCAACTGATCTTCTTTTTTGGAATAATTGCCAAGTATTTCATTGCACATCACTTCAATTGTATCCAGCCACTCTCGACAAGGTGTTTTAAAGTATTTCTTAAACTTGAAGTAGTAAGGTAAACGCACAAGTTTACCTTCTTTCTTCTCCCCCTTCAGCTTCGGCATTTCCCACTCTTTTACACTAGGAAAAACCTTGAAAGCCAAAAACTCTTGAACCAGGTCCCTTGTACTGATATGCTCTGCAATTATTCTGAATTCATGCATTGCTTTTTGAGTTGGACCTTCTGGTGTCATGTTGCAGTGGGGGCGGGTTTCTCCGAAGATTAGTTCAAGTGGACTTTGCACAAGCTTCTCCTTGTCGTCATCAACCTTGACATAGAACCACTCCGACTTCCAGCCTGCTGCCCATTTGCTTCGGTAGCTGATCACAGGAAACTTTGTAGTTTTCCGATAAGCAAAATTATAGCAACCAAAATTGTCATGTAATCCATCCTTTCTAGCCTTCGTCTGATAGTGCAGCTCGTGAACTCGGCAAAAGCTGTCCGCAAACGGCTCCACCGCTTGGCTTCGGAGTGCCCAGATATAAACACTAAGCCTAACGATAGCGTTAGGGGTCAGCTGGTGAAAGTAGATACCGAACCTCTTCAGTACCTCTGCAATAATCCCATGTAGGGGGAATCTTAATCCAGCCTTTAGAAAGCTTTTGAAAATAACAATTTCATCCTTCTCCGGCTTTGGGGTAGTCTCTTCTCCCCCGAAGCGTAATAGCTTCTTCTGATTCTCATTAAAAAAGCCCGACTTTACCATCTTGGAGAGATCAGCCTTCGAAACAGTAGATTTCCCGAAGTCCAGGTGGCTGGGTTTGCTTGGCATGGCAATGCGATAATCATCCTCGGGATCAGTTTCCTCAATATCTTCTTCTTCTGCTTCGGCAATTGCTTGTTCTGCTTGTTCTGCATCATCACTAGGGATCTTTTCCGAAGTCACCAGCCCGGATCGTTGCATAGCTTCGGAGATGGGAACAGTCTCCGAAGCTTCAGTTTCGCCCCCCTCACGCTCAACCCTGGCGGTAGAGCGCACTCTGGCCATTTAATTATGAATTTGAGGAAATTTAATATTTTTTTCTTCCGAAGTTTTTCCTTCTGACGAAGCAGGCTTCAAGCTGGAGCTTCGATCGATTCCGAGAGTCAAGCTTCGGCGATGGCTAAAAATTTTGGCAGCAAAACAGTGCAAATAGCAATGAATGCTGTGGTAACTTCACACCTACTCGTCTGTTTATATAGTACTGCAGGTAAGAAGGCGAAGAGCCAGGATTTTTACACCAGGCGGACACCTGCTCGCACTCACTGTGTGGTGGACCGCAGAGATCAAATAGTAACTCTGCAAGGTGGGACCGCTATGTGCTGGGGAACTGAATCGTTTCTCGACAACGAGCTCAGGGAAGGTGTTTTTTAGACCTTCGGCTCCCCGAAGCTTAAAGAGACTTTTTTCACGGATCAAGCTCGTTACGAAAAACGATCTAGCACCGCGAAAGGGGCTACTGTTGGGTCAATGCTTCGTCGCCGAAGGTCTTATAGGAAAAAGCGGTCTTCGGCTGATGCTGTTTGTATAAGATGGCCGAAGGTTCCTCTTCATAAAGCTTCGGTATTACAAACCGACTTAAAGATAGAATGACCTTTTAGTCCATAAAGGTCTGAGTCAATGTTGTAAACTTTTATAAGGGGCATACTTGTAATTCCTCACAGGTTGCGTCCTGTGCCTATAAATAGTGAACAGTATTTCTTTACTGTTCACGAATTCTGGTAATTGTAATCGCATCTTCTGGAATCCAACCTTTGCCAAGGCAGAGGTATTATTGTACTCAATGATTCAATATATTAAGTAAATATAATATAATTTGTCTATGATTTATTTACCCCTTTTATACCTCTTATTTTATGTTGTCTTACAATATCTATTGAAATTTTATTACGAAGACTTAAGCTTCGTAATTTTACTCTCATCAACCTTCGTCCAAAGCCCATTATCCTCAAGGGAATAATGTTTCATGGACGAAGGACGTTAACATTTAACACTTTATGTTGCCTTGTTCTTAATTCATAGCACTTGAGAACAAGTCCCCAACAATATATAAAGTAACATTTTAGTTATTACTTTATTTTACCCTTTAAGAAAAACTAAATGAATTATATAACATGGACTAAATGTGATAAAATAATTAATCAAGCTCATATAACTAGTTATGAACAAGTTGACAATAGGTTTGACTAATAAATTATGATAAAGGATAATTAATATATTAATTATCTTTAATTCTAATTTAGGAACAAATGATCAAATTCATTAAAATTGAAATTATGTTCAACAATATTTAATCTATCATTTTAGCTATGTGGACACTTAATTAAGCTATATTAGAGATCCATATCTAGCTTACACATATTTAATATGAAATACTTGAATCCAAATCTTAAAAATGTAATTATATAATTTTTTATCTAGTATGTTTGATTAAGAAAAGGTGAACTACAATTCTTTTTAGCTTCATAATTAGAAAACTACTCATAAATTGACTACAGAAAATATAATTTAAATTATTTTACGAGAGCACGCAAACTACTAAAAACACATAATTAAATAGGTTTATCACATATTTATAAAGATTAACAAAACAATAATTAATTTGCTAAATATTATTTTATTTAAAATTAATTAGAGGGGGCTAGATCAAAATTAAAGGGGTCGACAAAGGGGTAGATAGCAAAAATAAATCTTGTCTTCTACCTTGTTTATGGCGATGCGAAGTCACAGTCGGGACGTGGGATTCACGGCGTCGAACACGGACGACGTTCGATGCTGGGCAGTAGAGAGCGAGGGCGGATTTGCTCTACGCGTCAGGCGAGCGAACAGAGAGCTGAGGTGCGCGAAGAATATCGATGGCGAGGCGAGCTGAACGACGACGAAGCGAAGCGAGTTTCGATTACGACGACATTAGTGGAAAGTGTAAGCGCCGCACAACAAGGCAACGATAAGCAGCAGCTTTACGGCGTGGAGGCAAGTGCGTGCACAGCAGCAGGCAGTGGCGCAGAGGAGACGAAAGGCGACGGCGGGCTACAGCCACTGCGGACGCCGTCAGTGTGGGCAGAGGGAAGGACGCGAGCAGACGAGCGCGTAGAGAGGAAGAGGGAAAACGGGGGCAGGGGTGCGTGCAGGGGAGGTGAGGCACGACGTTGAAGTTTTTATAGGCAAGGAGAGGGAATCGCGGACGTATTCAATGGCCATCGAAGCTGAGAAACGGAAGTCATAAATGGAGATTTAATGGAGAACACCGGTAACAGCTACAACAGGCGGGAGAAGGGGAAACGCCATTGCGCGTTAAAGTGGGAGAGGAGAAGAGACAGGCGGCTGCTCAACTGATGCGGCTGGGCGCGGGGAGATGGAGGGCTGACGAGGCGGCGACATCCATCAGTCAAGCGGTGGTGGCATTTTTTTTGTTGTTGTTCTGATGCGAGCGTCTCTTAATTTGAGGTAGAAGACGAACCTTACAAGTGGGTCCTACTTGCCATACAGAGAAGGTAGGGGAGGGAAGTGAGAACGGTTGGCCGGTCTGGCTGTTTGGCTAGGAGGCCATGCGTGCAATGTAGTTAGATTTTCAGTTTTATTATTCTTATTTTTAATTTCGAATTTCTTTTCTTTCCTTTTTTTAAATAAAAGAATATATATTAAATGTATATATTCCAAAAAAAATTATAATAAAACCAAATATAGTATTTACATAAATAAAATATCTATTTGGAAAATATTCAAATTATTTTAGGACAATTCCAATAATTAGATGAAGTGGCCTTTACAAAAAAAAGATCAATCTATAAAATGAGATTCTTGCAAATAATTTCAAACAAAAGTTAATAACTTAGCAAAATGCATAGTCCAAAAATTTTCAACAACTCATTATTATTTTATTAAACGAGATCTTTCTCACACAATTAAATCTAAGAATTTGATTTGGAAATCAGTTCAAACAAAATCTATGCTTCGGCATGAATGCATCAAACACTTTGTAAAATTTTATCTATTCAAGAAATTGTTCAATTTAATTATATCAATATTTCATTATTTATAAACATAAATATTTTTCTTTCTATTGAAAATTAATACATTAAACTGGGTTGTTTTCATTTGGTGGATTTAGGGTGTTACAGACTGCTCGTTTCGGTCTTTCGGAGTTGTGTTAAAATGTTACTGCTGTAATTTATAAAGAAAAAACATTGTTAAAGTATTAAAAGTCGATACCAATAGAATTTGAACAGCGATGTGTACTTCACCAGATCACCACCAAAGGCGACGGCGACGAAGAGCAGACGATCACGATTGCTTGGAGGTTCTGTCTAGATCATGATTGCTTCGATGTGCTAGACTAGTTACTAACTAGAACTAGTTGACATTAGTTTTAGTTAGTTAGCTATTAATTAAAAAATTGACAAAAATATTTCACTTTTTAGTTCTCCCATAGATATATACTGGAACTAATTTCGATAAACTTTAATGTAGATAAAAATTAGCTCTTCATATTAAATATGATAAAAAAAACTAACCTTTTTAAAAATAATAATAATAAAAGAATGCCAAACTTTTGCAGCCGTTGAACTAAAGATAAGTGAAAATTATCTTTCTAAGTCCTTGTTTGTTTATCATCTAAATTATATAATCTAGCTTAAATGAGTTAAGAGACAAGCAAACAACAAATATTATTAGATTGATCATATAATCTAGATAACTATATTATAATAATCTATAAGCAACTCATTAGATGCTTATGACCCTATTTGTTTGCCCTCTAGATTATATAATCTAGCTTAAATAAGTTGAGAGGTAAACAAACAATACAGGTTTAGATAGCTTATATAATCTAGATACCTAAATTATGGTATTGTT
Source organism: Zea mays (assembly GCF_902167145.1). Taxonomy (NCBI): domain Eukaryota; kingdom Viridiplantae; phylum Streptophyta; class Magnoliopsida; order Poales; family Poaceae; genus Zea; species Zea mays. The sequence continues at coordinate 96,732,645 of NC_050101.1, forward strand.
TGTTTAGCCTCTAGATTATATAATGTAACTTAAATAAGTTGAGAGACAAACAAACAACATAAATTATTAGGTGGATTATATAATCTAGATACCTAGACTATAATAATCCATAAGCAGCTCATCAAGTGCTTATATAATCCATAAGCTAGATTATATAATCCTAGAATAAAACAAACAAGGCCTATGATAATCCATAAGCAGTTCAACAAGTGCTTATATAATTCATAAGCTAGATTATGTAATCATGAAAGAAACAAACATGGCCTATATAATCCATAAGTTGGATTATATAATCCTATAAGGAAACAAACAAGACCTATTAATGATCAACTTATGGATTATCATAATATATACATATTTATTATATAATTCATCTAATAATCTATGTTGTTTGTTTGCCTCTTAACTTATTTAAGTTGGATTATATAATCTAAAGAGTAAACATCTAGGAATGTATTTGTTTCCCTCCTAGATTATATAAGTTGAATTATGATGGAAAAGTAGAAGATTAAAATATCATTTTAGCACCATAAATAAGTAGAAATAAGTTAGCATTCAGTTGCTTATTTTAGCTTATTTGTTATTACAAAATGATATTTTAAATTTCTACATATTTATTATAATCTAACTTATATAATCGAAGGAAAAACAAACATCGAGGCCTAAGACTAACGACAAAAAAACAACTGTTGTTGCTAATTTTCGAGTGCTAAAGAATGTTTTGTTTGACAGAAAGGCTGGCCTGGAATAGGAGTATGGACCAAATTAGCAGCGGTGCTGCTGTCAACGTCAACCAACCAAAAATAAATGATAGGGGTTCTGTTCTTTAACCAAGAAGAAATATAATTGATCTAGTTTACAAGAAAAACAAGTCTGAAATCTTTCGTCCACAGCACGGGGTGGGGGCAGATCTAGAAGGACTAGTTTGGGAGTCCAAAATCTAGATGGGATTGTAGAGGTTAAAGTCCCCTCCTTATTCAATTTCAAATAAGAAGTGGATTTTAGTCATTCCGATCCTCTCTGGTTTTGTGGCTCCCAAACTAGCTCAAAGGGTTCGTTGGGGTCCGTCAATCCCAACGAAAATTCTATTGTAAATTGATGCCTAAGCTCAAGAAATTCCATATATGTCATGGGCATCATAGGGAGCGGTCACCACCATGCAGTCTGCACCCGCACGAAAAGAAAGAATAAGATTGAGATGAGATGGGATAAGGCTAGAGAATAAGATTGAGATGAGAGAATTGTGGAGAGTTCGTTAGCAGCAGATAAGTCCAAGAAAGTAGGAGTTAGTTGAGAGTTTGTAGGAGAAGTTGGTTAGCCATAGGGCTATTTATAAGCCGCATGGAAGCAGAGAATAAATCAAGCAAGATCATTATCAAACCAATCTCTCTCTCTTGCAATGACCCTCTCAAGCGCCTAGGGATGCTACCCTAGAACCAAGCCTACGGCAGAGGGGTATAATCTCGCCGGAGTAGACAGCTATCTCTATGGACCGAAGGTCCATGAAACCTGGTATCAGAGGTAGGTTATCCTCACCACCACCAGCCGCCCATCCCTCACCACCACCAGCAGCCACCCATCCCTCACCACCACCAGCCGCCGCAACGCCCTCCCACCCGCCCTCTCCAGCTCCAGATGCATTCACTCGGCTCGAAGAGAGTTTTGGCCGTTTCGCAGAGCAGTGGGATCAGTTCGTTGTGATGTTCCACCGCTACAAGGAGAAGACAGAGAAGGAACTCCAAGCAGCGGTGCGGCTTCAGGCGGCAGCGCGAGGGTTCCTGGCACGCCGCCAGGTATAGTCTCTTCGTGGGGAGAAGCATCTTGATGTGGCCTCCAGGGCCACCCTATGGTCGTCATCACACGAGCAGGCCATGGTGCGCCTGCAAGCCGCAGTGCGCGGCTTCCTTGTTAGTGAAATGGAAATGTGCCCTTGGACAATTTCTATAATGTTTTGGTGATTAAGTGCCCAACATGTTTAAATAAGTTCTTATGTGCCAAGTAAAGTGAGAAGTGCAAATCAAAGAAAAATGTACGTTTCTAGGTGAAAGGGAATTAGGCTTACACCTATTTCCTAATTGATTTTGGTGGTTGAATTGCCCAACACAAATAATTGGACTAACTAGTTTGCTCTAGTCTATAAGTCTTACAGGTGCCAAAGGTTCACAATAAGCCAATAAAAAGACCAAGAAATGGTTCAAACAAAGAGAGCAAAAGACAACCCAAAGGCACCCTGGTCTAGCGCACTGGACTGTCCGGTGCACCACCGGACAGTGTCCGGTGCACCAGGGCACTCAACGCTGAACTTGCCACCTTCGGAAAAATGGGAGGCCGCTCCGCTATAATTCACCGGACTGTCCGGCGAAGCACCGGACAGTGTCCGGTGTGCCAGCGGAGCAACGGCTACTTCGCGCGCAACGGTCGACTATGAAAGTCGCCTAGAGGGGGGTGAATAGGGCGAATCTGAAATTTACAAACTTAATCACAACTACAAGCCGGGTTAGCGTTAGAAATATAAACGAGTCCGAGAGAGGGAGTAAAACAAATCGTGAGCGAATAAAGAGTGTGACACAAGGATTTGTTTTACCGAGGTTCGGTTCTCGCAAACCTACTCCCCGTTGAGGTGGTCACGAAGACCGGGTCTCTTTCAACCCTTTCCCTCTCTCAAACGGTCCCACGGACCGAGTGAGCTTCTCTTCTCAATCAAATGGGAACCAAACTTCCCGCAAGGACCACCACACAATTGGTGTCTCTTGCCTTAATTACAATTGAGATGATCGCAAGAAAGAATGAGAAAAAGAAGCAATCCAAGCGCAAGAGCTCAAATGAACACAACAAATCTCTCTCACTAATCAATAAAGCTTTGTGTGGAATTTGGGAGAGGATTTGATCACTTTGGTGTGTCTTGTATTGAATGCTAGCTCTTGTAAGGTGTAGAAGTGGGAAAACTTGGATGACTTGAATGTGGGGTGGTTGGCGTATTTATAGCCCCAACCACCAAACTTGACTGTTGGTGGAGGCTGCTGTCGACGGGCGCACCGGATAGTCCGGTGCGCCAGCCACATCACCTGGCCGTTGGGTTCCGACCGTTGGAGCTCTGACTTGTGGGCCCGCCACCGGACATGCCCTGTAGGCTGTCCGGTGTGCCACCCGCGCGTGCTCTGCTCCTCTGCGCGCGTAGCCGCGCATTTAATGCGTTGCAGTCGACCGTTGCACGCGAAGTAGTCGTTGCTCCGCTGTCACACCGGACAGTCCGGTGAATTATAGCGGAGCGGATTCCCGAAGCTGGCGAGTTCAGAGTTGCTCTCCTTTGGGGCACCGGACACTGTCCGGTGGTGCACCAGACAGTCCGGCGAATTATAGCGGAGCTCCTCTGAAAGTTCCCGAAGGTGAAGAGATGGGCATCGAGTTCCCTGGTGCACCGGACAGTGTCCGGTGGTGCACCGGACAGTCCGGTGCGCCAGACCAGGGTGCCATTTGGGATATCCTTTGCTCTCTTTGTTTGAACCCTTTCTTGGTCTTTTTACTGGCTTATTATGAACCTTTGGCACCTGTAAAACTTATAGACTAGAGCAAACTAGTTAGTCCAATTATTTGTGTTGGGCAATTCAACCACCAAAATTAATTAGGAAAAGGTGTAAGCCTAATTCCCTTTCAATCTTCCCCTTTTTGGTGATTGATGCCAACACAAACCATAGCAAGTATAGAAGTGCATAATTGAACTAGTTTGCATAATGCAAGTGCAAAGGTTACTTAGAATTGAGCCAATAAATATTTTCATAAGATATGCATGGATTGTTTCTTTATATTCCCAATCATTTTGGACCACGCTTGCACCACATGTTTTGTTTTTGCAAATACTTTTTGTAAATTCTTTTCAAAGTTCTTTTGCAAATAGTCAGAGGTAAACGAGTAAGATTTTGAGAAGCATTTTCAAGATTTGAAATTTTCTCCCCCTGTTTCAAATGCTTTTCCTTTGACTAAACAAAACTCCCCCTATATAAGATTCTCCTCTTAGTGTTCAAGAGGGTTTTAATATATCAATTTTGAAAATACTATTTTCTCCACCTTTTGAACATAGTAAGATACCAATTTGAAAACATCATTTTTAAAATTAGGTGGTGGTGCGGTCCTTTTGCTTTGGGCTAATACTTTCTCCCCCTTTGGCATGAATCGCCAAAAACGGATACTTTGAGTGAGATATAAGCCCTTATTGTAACTACTTTCTCCCTCTTTGGTAAACAAAATATGAGTGAAGATTATACCAAAGTTGGAGAGTGGCTCGGAGCGACGGCGAAGGATGAGTAATTTTGATGGAGTGGAGTGGAAGCCTTTGTCTTCGCCGAAGACTCCAATTCCCTTTCAATATACCTATGACTTGGTTTGAAATATACTTGAAAACACATTAGTCATAGCATATGAAAGAGATATGATCAAAGGTATAATATTGAGCTATGTGTGCAAAAACATCAAAAGAAATTCCTAGAATCAAGAATATTTAGCTCATGCCTAAGTTTGGTAAAAGTTTGTTCATCAAGTGGCTTGGTAAAGATATCGGCTAATTGTTCTTTAGTGTTGATATAAGCAATCTCGATATCCCCCTTTTGTTGGTGATCCCTTAGAAAATGATACCGAATGGCTATGTGTTTAGTGTGGCTATGCTCAACGGGATTATCCACCATGCGGATTGCACTCTCATTATCACATGGAAGAGGAACTTTGGTTAATTTGTAACCATAGTCCCTTAGGGTTTGCCTCATCCAAAGCAATTGCACGCAACAATGGCCTGCGGCAATATACTCGGCTTCGGCGGTAGAAAGAGCTACGAAATTTTGCTTCTTTGAAGTCCAAGACACCAAGGATCTTCCCAAGAACTGGCAAGTCCCCGATGTGCTCTTTCTATTAATTTTACACCCTGCCCAATCGGCATCTGAATAACCAATTAAATCAAATGTGGATCCCTGAGGGTAACCCTGCCCAAACTTAGGAGTATAAACTAAATATCTCAAGATTCGTTTAACGGCCGTAAGGTGAGCTTCCTTAGGGTCGGCTTGGAATCTTGCACACATGCATACGGAAAGCATAATATCCGGTCGAGATGCACATAAATAGAGTAAAGAGCCTATCATCGACCGGTATACCTTTTGATCTACGGATTTACCTCCCGTGTCGAGGTCGAGATGCCCATTGGTTCCCATGGGTGTCTTGATGGGCTTGGCATCCTTCATCCCAAACTTGGTTAGACTGTCTTGAATATACTTCGTTTGGCTAATGAAGGTGCCCTCTTGGAGTTGCTTCACTTGAAATCCTAAGAAGTACTTCAACTCCCCCATCATAGACATCTCTAATTTCTTTGTCATGATCCTACTAAATTCCTCACATGTGGATTCGATAGTAGACCCAAATATAATATCATCAACATAAATTTGGCATACAAACAAATCATTGTCAAGAGTTTTAGTAAATAAAGTAGGATTGGCTTTTCCGACTTTGAAGCCATTAGTGATAAGAAAATCTCTTAGGCATTCATACCATGCTCTTGGGGCTTGCTTGAGCCCATAAAGCGCCTTAGAGAGTTTATACACATGGTTAGGATACTCACTATCTTCAAAGCCGGGAGGTTGCTCAACATAGACCTCTTCCTTGATTGGTCCATTGAGGAAGACACTTTTCACATCCATTTGATAAAGCATAAAGCCATGGTAAGTAGCATAGGCAAGTAATATACGAATTGACTCAAGCCTAGCTACGGGTGCATAGGTTTCACCGAAATCCAAACCTTCGACTTGTGAATACCCCTTGGCCACAAGTCGGGCTTTGTTCCTTGTCACCACACCATGCTCATCTTGTTTGTTGCGGAAGACCCACTTGGTTTCTACAACATTTTGGTTAGGACGTGGAACTAAATGCCATACCTCGTTCCTATTGAAGTTGTTGAGCTCCTCTTGCATCGCCACCACCCAATCCGAATCTTGAAGTGCTTCCTCTACCCTATGTGGCTCAATAGAGGAAACAAAAGAGTAATGCTCACAAAAATGTGCAACACGAGATCTAGTGGTTACCCCCTTATGAATATCGCCGAGGATGGTGTCGACGGGGTGATCTCGTTGGATTGCTTGGTGGACTCTTGGGTGTGGCGGTCTTGATTCTTCATCCTCATTGTCTTGATCATTTGCATCTCCCCCTTGATTATTGCCTTCATCTTGAGGTAGCTCATCTTTTTGATCTTCTCCTTCATCAACTTGAGCCTCATCCTCATTTTGAGTTGGTGGAGATGCTTGCGTGGAGGAGGATGGTTGATCTTGTGCATTTGGAGGCTCTTCGAATTCTTTAGGACGCACATCCCCAATGTACATGTTCCTTAGCGCGACGCACAGAGCCTCTTCATCACCTATCTCATCAAGATCAACTTGCTCTACTTGAGAGCCGTTAGTCTCATCAAAACAACGTCACAAGAAACTTCAACTTGTCCGGAGGACTTGTTAAAGACTCTATACGCCCTTGTGTTTGAGTCATATCCTAGTAAAAAGCCTTCTACAGTCTTAGGAGCAAATTTAGATTTTCTACCTCTTTTAACAAGAATAAAGCATTTGCTACCAAAGACTCTAAAGTATGAAATATTGGGCTTTTTACCAGTTAGGAGTTCGTATGATGTCTTCTTGAGGATTCGGTGTAGATACAACCGGTTGATGGCATAGCAGGCGGTGTTGACCGCCTCGGCCCAAAACCGATCCGAAGTCTTGTACTCATCAAGCATGGTTCTTGCCATGTCTAATAGAGTTCTATTCTTCCTCTCCACTACACCATTTTGTTGTGGCGTGTAGGGAGAAGAGAACTCATGCTTGATGCCCTCCTCCTCAAGGAAGCCTTCAATTTGAGAGTTCTTGAACTCCGTCCCGTTGTCGCTTCTAATCCTTTTGATCCTTAAGCCGAACTCGTTTTGAGCCCGGCTCAAGAATCCCTTTAAGGTCTCTTGGGTATGAGATTTTTCCTGCAAAAAGAACACCCAAGTGAAGCAAGAATAATCATCCACAATAACTGGACAGTACTTACTCCCGCCGATGCTTATGTAAGCAATCGGGCCGAATAGGTCCATGTGTAGGAGCTCGAGTGGCCTGTCAGTCGTCATGATGTTCTTGTGCGGATGATGAACTCCAACTTGCTTCCCTGCCTGACATGCGCTACAAATCCTGTCTTTCTCAAAATGAACATTTGTTAGTCCCAAAATGTGTTCTCCCTTTAGAAGCTTGTGAAGATTCTTCATTCCAACATGTGCTAGTCGGCGATGCCAAAGCCAGCCCATGTTAGTCTTAGCAATTAAGCAAGTGTTGAGTTCAGCTCTATCAAAATCTACTAAGTATAGCTGACCCTCTAACACTCCCTTAAATGCTATTGAATCATCACTCCTTCTAAAGACAGTAACACCTACATCTGTGAAAAGACAGTTGTAGCCCATCTTGCATAATTGAGATACAGAAAGTAAATTGTAATCTAAAGAATCTACAAGAAAAACATTGGAAATGGAATGGTTAGGTGATATAGCTATTTTACCCAAACCTTTGACCAAACCTTGATTTCCATCCCCGAATGTGATAGCTCGTTGGGGATCTTGGTTTTTCTCGTAGGAGGAGAACATCTTCTTCTCCCCTGTCATGTGGTTTGTGCACCCGCTATCGATGATCCAACTTGAGCCCCCGGATGCATAAACCTATAAAACAAGTTTAGTTCTTGACTTTAGGTACCCAAATGGTTTTGGGTCCTTTGGCATTAGATACAAGAACTTTGGGTACCCAAACACAAGTCTTTGACCCCTTGTGCTTGCCCCCAACATACTTGGCAACTACCTTGCCGGATTTGTTAGTTAAAACATAAGATGCATCAAAAGTTTTAAATGAAATGTTATGATTATTTGATGCACTAGGAGTTTTCTTCTTAGGCGATTTAGTACGGGTTGATTGCCTAGAGCTAGATGTCTCACCCTTATACATAAAAGCATGATTAGGGCTAGAGTGAGACTTCCTAGAATGAATTCTCCTAATTTTGCTCTCGGGATAACCGGCAGGATACAAAATGTAACCCTCGTTATCCTAAGGCATGAGAGCCTTGCCCTTTACAAAATTAGACAATCACTTAGGAGGGGCATTAAGTTTGACATTGTCCCCCTTTTGGAAGCCAATTCCATCCTTGATGCCACGACGTCTCCCATTATAGAGCATGCTTCTAGCAAATTTAAATTTCTCATTTTCTAAGTCATGCTCGGCAATTTTAGCATCTAATTTTGCTATATGATCATTTTGTTGTTTAATTAAAGCCATATGATCATGAATAGCATCAATGTTAATACCTCTACATCTAGTGCAAATAGTAACATGCTCAATGGTAGATGTAGAGGGTTTGCAAGAATTAAGTTCAACAATCTTAGCACGCAAAATATCATTGTTATCTCTAAGATTGGAAATGGAAGCATTGTAAACATCTAATTCTTTAGCCTTAGCAATAAATTTTACATTATCATTTCTAAGGCTAGCTAGAGAAACATTTAATTCTTCAATCTTAGCAAGTAATTTAACATTTTCATCTCTAAGATTGGGAATTGAAGCATCACAAACATTTGAATCAACCTTAGCAACTAAACTATCATTTTCATTTCTAAGGTTGGTGATAACATCATGGCATGTGCTTAGCTCACTAGATAATTTTTCACATTTTTCTACTTCTAGAGCATAAGCATTTTTAAACTTAACATGCTTCTTATTTTCCTTAATTAGGAAGTCCTCTTGAGAGTCCAAGAGGTTATCCTTCTCATGAATAGCACTAATCAATTCATTCAATTTTTCCTTTTGTTGCATGTTTAGGTTGGCAAAAAGAATGCGCAAGTTATCCTCCTCATCACTAGCATTATCTTCATCACTAGAGGATGCATATTTAGTGGAGGATTTAGATTTCACCTTCTTCTTTTTGCCGTCCTTTGCCATGAGGCATTTGTGGCTGACGTTGGGGAAGAGAAGACCTTTGGTGACGGCGATGTTTGCGGCGTCCTTGTCGGAGGAGGAGTCGGTGGAGCTCTCGTCGGAGTCCCATTCCCGGCAAACATGGGCATCGCCGCCCTTCTTCTTGTAGTACCTCTTCTTCTCCTTTCTTCTCCCCTTCTTGTCGTCGCCCCTGTCACTATCACTAGATAATGGACATTTAGCAATGAAATGACTGGGCTTACCACACTTGTAGCATACTTTCTTGGAGCGGGGCTTGTAATCCTTCCCCCCTCCTTTGTTTGAGGATTTGGCGGAAGCTCTTGATGATGAGCGCCATTTCCTCGTTGTCGAGCTTGGAGGCGTCGATGGGTGTTCTACTTGATGTAGATTCCTCCTTCTTCTCCTCCATCGCCTTGAATGCGACCGGTTGTGCTTCGGACGTGGAGGGGCCATCTAGCTCGACAATTTTCTTTGAGCCTTTGATCATCAATTCAAAGCTCACAAAATTCCCTATCACTTCCTCGGGAGTCATTAGTGTATATCTAGGATTACCACGAATTAATTGAACTTGAGTAGGGTTAAGGAAAACAAGTGATCTAAGAATAACCTTAACCATTTCGTGGTCATCCCATTTTTTGCTCCCGAGGTTGCGCACTTGGTTCACCAAGGTTTTGAGCCGGTTGTACATGTCTTGTGGCTCCTCCCCTTGCGAAGCCGGAAGCGACCGAGCTCCCCCTCGATCGTCTCCCGCTTGGTGATCTTGGTCACCTCGTCTCCTTCGTGCGCGGTCTTTAGCACGTCCCAAATCTCCTTTGCGCTCTTCAACCCTTGCACCTTATTATACTCCTCTCGACTTAGAGAGGCGAGGAGTATAGTTGTGGCTTGGGAGTTGAAGTGTTGGATTTGTTCGACCTCCTCCGAGTCGTAATCCTTGTCTCCCTTCTTTGGTACCTGCACTCCATACTCAACAATATCCCATATGCTTTTGTGGAGTGAGGTTAGGTGATGCCTCATTTTATCACTCCACATAGAATAATCTTCACCTTCAAACATAGGTGGTTTGCCTAATGGAACGGAGAGTAATGGAGTACGTCTAGAAATGCAAGGATAGCGAAGGGGCATCTTACTATACTTCTTGCGCTCATGGCGCTTTGAAGTAATGGAGGCCGATTCCGAGCCGGAGGTGGAGGGTGACGAAGAGTCGGTCTCGTAGTAGACCACTTTCCTCATCTTTTTCTTCTTGTCACCCATCCGATGGGACTTGATGGAGGAAGAGGATTCATCCTTGTGCTTGTGGACGGACTCCCTCGAGTGTGTTCTTCCCGAGCTTGTGGACTTGTCGCCGGTCCCAAGATCCCTCTTGGCGGATGTTCCCGACATCACTTCGAGCGGTTAGGCTCTAATGAAGCACCAGGCTCTGATACCAATTGAAAGTCGCCTAGAAGGGGGGGGGGTGAATAGGGCGAATCTGAAATTTACAAACTTAATCACAACTACAAGCCGGGTTAACGTTAGAAATATAAACGAGTCCGAGAGAGGGAGTAAAACAAATCGTGAGCGAATAAAGAGTGTGACACAAGGATTTGTTTTACCGAGGTTCGGTTCTCGCAAACCTACTCCCCGTTGAGGTGGTCACGAAGACTGGGTCTCTTTTAACCCTTTCCCTCTCTCAAACGGTCCCATAGACCGAGTGAGCTTCTCTTCTCAATCAAATGGGAACCAAACTTCCCGCAAGGACCACCACACAATTGGTGTCTCTTGCCTTGATTACAATTGAGATGATCGCAAGAAAGAATGAGAAAAAGAAGCAATCCAAGCGCAAGAGCTCAAATGAACACAACAAATCTCTCTCACTAATCACTAAAGCGTGTGGAATTTGGGAGAGGATTTGATCACTTTGGTGTGTCTTGTATTGAATGCTAGCTCTTGTAAGGTGTAGAAGTGGGAAAACTTGGATGACTTGAATGTGGGGTGGTTGGGGTATTTATAGCCCCAACCACCAAACTTGACCGTTGGTGGAGGCTGCTGTCGACGGGCGCACCGGACAGTCCGGTGCGCCACCGAACACTGTCCAGTGCGCCAGCCACGTCACCTGGCCATTGGGTTCCGACCGTTGGAGCTCTGACTTGTGGGTCCGCCTGGCTGTCCGGTGGTTCACCGGACAGGCCCTGTAGGCTGTCCGGTGTGCCACCCGCGCGTGCTCTGCTCCTCTGTGCGCGCAGGCGCGCATTTAATGCGTTGCAGTCGACCGTTGTGCGCGAAGTAGCCGTTGCTCCGCTGTCACACCGGACAGTCCGGTGTGCACCGGACACTGTCCGGTGAATTATAGCGGAGCGGATTCCCGAAGCTGGCGAGTTCAGAGTTGCTCTCCTTTGGGGCACCGGACACTGTCCAGTGGTGCACCGGACAGTCCGGTGAATTATAGCGGAGCTCCTCTGAAAATTCCCGAAGGTGCAGAGATGGGCATCGAGTTCCCTGGTGCACCGGACACTGTCCGGTGGCACACCGGACAGTCCGGTGCGCCAGACCAGGGTGCCATTTGGGATATCCTTTGCTCTCTTTGTTTGAACCCTTTCTTGGTCTTTTTACTGGCTTATTGTGAACCTTTGGCACCTGTAAAACTTATAGACTAGAGCAAACTAGTTAGTCCAATTATTTGTGTTGGGCAATTCAACCACCAAAATTAATTAGGAAAAGGTGTAAGCCTAATTCCCTTTCAGACTGCAACCGCATTAAATGCGCTACAGTGCGCGCCAGAGTCAGAGCACGCGCGGGAGGCGCACCAAACAGTCTACAGGACCTGTCCGGTGCACCACCGGACAGCCCAGAGGCCCCACCTGTCAGAGCTCCTACGGTCGAACCCCAACGGCTGGCTGACATGGCTGGCGCACCGGACTGTCTGGTGCGCCATGCGACAGCAGTCCTCCTACGGCCATTTTTGGTGGTTGGGGCTATAAATACCCCAACCACCCCACATTCAATGGCATCCAAGTTTTCCACCTTCAACACTTTACAAGAGTTATAACATTCAATTCTAGACACTCTAAAGAGATCAAATCCTCTCCCAAGTCCAAAGACAACTCCAATCAATAGTGGCTAGTGAGAGAGTGATATTTGTGTTCATTTGAGCTCTTGCGCTTGGATCGCTTCTTTTCTTTCTCATTCTTTCTCGTGATCAACTCAATAGTAATCGAGGCAAGAGACACCAATTGTGTGGTGGTCCTTGCGGGAACTTTGTGTTCCATTTGATTGAGAAGAAGAAGCTCACTCGGTCCGAGGGACCGTTTGAGAGAGGGAAAGGGTTGAAAGAGACCCGGTCTTTGTGACCACCTCAATGGGGAGTAGGTTTGCAAGAACCGAACCTCGGTAAAACAAATCCTTGTGTCATACTCCTTATTTGCTTGCGATTTGTTTTTCCGCCCTCTCTCTCGGACTCGTTTATATTTCTAACGCTAACCCGACTTGTAGTTGTGCTTAAGTTTATAAATTTCAGATTCGCCCTATTCACCCCCCTCTAGGCGACTTTCAATTAGTATCGGAGCCCGATGCTTCATTAGAGCCTAACCGCTCGAAGTGATGTCGGGAGATCACGCCAAGAAGGAGATGATGACCGGGGAGAAGCCCGCTACAAGCCACGGGAAAGCTCCATCGGGAGAGTCCCGCAACAAGGGGAAGGAAAAAGAATCCCCTTCACACAAGTCGCGTCGGAGCGGTGACAAGAAGAAGAAGATGAGGAAGGTGGTCTACTACGAGACCGACTCTTCGTCGCCATCCACCTCCGGCTCTGACACGCCGTCCGTAACTTCCAAGCGCCATGAGCGTAAGAAGTTTAGTAAGATCCCCCTACGCTATCCTCGCATTCCTAAACATACGCCATTACTTTCCGTCCCATTAGGCAAACCGCCAATGTTTGACGGTGAAGATTATGCTAGGTGGAGTGATATGATGCGATATCACCTAACCTCACTCCAAAAAAGTATATGGGATGTTGTTGAGTTTGGTGTACAGGTACCATCCGTAGGGGATGAAGATTATGATGAGGACGAGGTGGCCCAAATCGTGCACTTCAACTCCCAAGCCACCACTATACTCCTCACCTCTCTAAGTCGAGAGGAGTATAACAAGGTGCAAGGATTGAAGAGCGCCAAGGAGATTTGGGACGTTCTCAAGACCGCGCACAAAGGAGATGAGGTGACCAAGATCACCAAGCGGGAGACGATCGAGGGGGAGCTCGGTCGCTTCCGGCTTCGCCAAGGGGAGGAGCCACAAGAAATGTACAACCGTCTAAAGGCCTTGGTGAACCAAGTGCGCAACCTCGGGAGCACAAAATGGGATGACCACGAAATGGTTAAGGTTATTCTTTGGTCACTTGTTTTTCTTAACCCTACACAAGTTCAATTAATTCGTGGTAATCCTAGATACACACTAATGTCTCCCGAGGAAGTGATAGGAAATTTTGTGAGCTTTGAGTTGATGATCAAAGGCTCATAGAAAATCATCGAGCTAGATGGCCCCTCCACGCCCGAAGCACAATCGGTCGCATTCAAGGCGACGGAGGAGAAGAAGGAGGAGTCTACATCAAGTAGACAACCCATCGACGCTTCTAAGCTCGACAATGAGGAGATGGCACTCATCATCAAGAGCTTCCGCCAAATCCTCAAGCAAAGGAGGGGGAAGGATTACAAGCCCCGCTCCAAGAAAGTGTGCTACAAGTGTGGTAAGCCCGGTCATTTCATTGCTAAATGTCCATTATCTAGTGATAGTGACAGGGGCGACGACAAGAAGGGCAAGAGGAGAGAAAAGAAAAGGTACCACAAGAAGAGAGGCGGCGATGCCCATGTGTGCCACGAATGGGACTCGGACGAGAGCTCCTCCGACTCCTCCTCCGACGAGGACGCCGCCAACATCGCCGTCACCAAGGGACTCCTCTTCCCCAACGTCGGCCACAAGTGCCTCATGGCCAAGGACGGTAAAAGGAAGAAGGTAAAATCGAAATCCTCCACTAAATATGCAACCTCTAGTGATGAGGATAATTGTAGTGATGAGGAAGATAATTTACGTACCCTTTTTGCCAACCTAAACATGCAACAAAAGGAAAAGTTAAATGAATTAATTAGTGCTATTCATGAGAAGGATGACCTCTTAGACTCTCAAGAAGACTTCTTAATTAAAGAAAACAAAAAGCATGTTAAGGTTAAAAATGCTTACGCTCTACAAGTAGAAAAATGTGAAAAAACTATCTAGTGAGCTAAGCACTTGCCATGATATCATTGCCAACCTTAGAAGTGAGAATGATAAATTAGTTGCTAAGGTTGATTCTAATGTTAGTGATGTTTCAATTCCCAATCTTAGAAATGATAATGCTAGTTTACTTGCTAAGATTGAACAATTGAATATCTCTCTTGCTAGCCTTAGAAATGATAATGAAAAATTAATTGCTAAGGCTAAAGATTTAGATGTTTGCAATGCTTCCATTTCCGATCTTAGAGATAAGAATGATATTTTACGTGCTAAGATTGTTGAACTTAATTCTTGCAAACCCTCTACATCTACCATTGAGCATGTTACTATTTGTACTAGATGTAGAGACATTAATGTTGATGCTATTCATGATCACCTAGCTTTAATTAAGAAACAAAATGATCACATAGCACAACTTAATGCTAAAATTAATGAGCATGACTTAGAAAATGAAAAGTTTAAATTTGCTAGAAGCATGCTTTATAATGGGAGACGCCCTGGTATCAAGGATGGCATTGGCTTCCAAAAGGGAGACAATGTCAAACTTAATGCCCCTCCTAAGAGATTATCTAATTTTGTAAAGGGCAAGGCTCCCATGCCTCAGGATAACGAGGGTTACATTTTGTACCCTGCCGGTTATCCCGAGAGAAAAATTAGGAGAATTCATTCTAGGAAGTCTCACTCTGGCCCTAATCATGCTTTTATGTATAAGGATGAGACATCTAGTTTTAGGCAATCAACCCATGCTAAATTGCCTAAGAAGAAAACTCCTAATGCATCAAATGAACCTAGCATCTCATTTAAAACTTTTGATGCATCTTATGTGTTAACTAACAAATCCGATAAGGTAGTTGCCAAGTATGTTGGGGACAAACACAAGGGATCAAAGACTTGTGTTTGGGTACCCAAAGTTCTTGTATCTAATGTCAAAGGACCCAAAACCGTTTGGGTACCTAAAATCAAGAACTAAATTTGTTTTGTAGGTTTATGCATCCGGGGGCTCAAGTTGGATCATCGATAGCGGGTGCACAAACCACATGACAGGGGAGAAGAAGATGTTCTCCTCCTATGAGAAAAACCGAGATCCCCAACGAGCTATTACATTCGGGGATGGAAATCAAGGTTTGGTCAAAGGTTTGGGTAAAATTGCTATATCATCTGACCATTCCATTTCAAATGTTTTTCTTGTAGATTCTTTAGATTACAACTTGCTTTCAGTTTCGCAATTGTGTAAAATGGGCTACAATTGTCTTTTTACGGATATAGGTGTTACTGTCTTTAGAAGAAGTGATGATTCAATAGCATTTAAGGGAGTGTTGGAGGGTCGGCTATACTTAGTAGATTTTGATAGAGCTGAACTCGACACTTGCTTAATTGCTAAGACTAACATGGGCTGGCTCTGGCATCACCGACTAGCACATGTTGGGATGAAGAATCTTCACAAGCTTCTAAGAGAGAACACATTTTGGGACTAACAAATGTTCATTTTGAGAAAGACAGGATTTGTAGTGCATGCCAGGCAGGGAAGCAAGTTGGAGTTCATCATCCGCACAAGAACTTTATGACGACTGACAGGCCACTTGAACTCCTACACATGGATCTATTCGGCCCGATTGCTTACATAAGCATCGGCGGGAGTAAGTACTGTCTAGTTATTGTGGATGATTGTTCTCGCTTCACTTGGGTGTTCTTTTTGCTGGAAAAATCTCATACCCAAGAAACCTTAAAGGGATTCTTAAGACGGGCTCAAAATGAGTTCGGCTTAAGGATCAAAAGGATTAGAAGCGACAACAAAACGGAGTTCAAGAACTCTCAAATTGAAGGCTTCCTTGAGGAGGAGGGCATCAAGCATGAGTTCTCTTCTCCCTACACGCCACAACAAAATGGTGTAGTGGAGAGGAAGAATAGAACTCTATTGGACATGGCGAGGACCATGCTTGATGAGTACAAGACTTCGGATCGGTTTTGGGCCGAGGCGGTCAACACCGCTTGCTACGCCATCAACCGATTGTATCTACACCGAATCCTCAAGAAGACATCATATGAACTCCTAACCGGTAAAA
Source organism: Zea mays (assembly GCF_902167145.1). Taxonomy (NCBI): domain Eukaryota; kingdom Viridiplantae; phylum Streptophyta; class Magnoliopsida; order Poales; family Poaceae; genus Zea; species Zea mays. The sequence continues at coordinate 96,748,918 of NC_050101.1, forward strand.
AGCCCAATGTTTCATATTTTAGAGTCTTTGGTAGCAAATGCTTTATACTTGTTAAAATAGGTAGAAAATCTAATTTTGCTCCTAAGGCTGCAGAAGGCTTTTTACTAGGTTATGATTCAAACACAAGGGCATATAGAGTCTTTAACAAGTCCTCTGGACTAGTTGAAGTTTCTTGTGACATTGTGTTTGATGAGACTAACAGCTCTCAAGTAGAGCAAGTTGATCTTGATGAGATAGGTGATGAAGAGGCTTCGTGCATCGCGCTAAGGAACATGTCCATTGGGGATGTGTGTCCTAAGGAATCCGAAGAGCCTCCACAAGCACAAGATCAACCATCTTCCTCCACGCAAGCATCTCCACCAACTCAAGATGAGGATGCGGCTCAAAATGATGAAAGAGGAGATCAAGAAGTTGAGCCACCTCAAGAGGAGAGCAATGATCAAGGGGGAGATGCCCATGATCAAGATGAGGAAGATGAACAAGTTCCAAGGCCGCCACACCCAAGAGTCCACCAAGCAATTCAACGAGATCACCCCGTGAACACCATCCTCGACGATATTCAAAAGGGGGTAACTACTCGATCTCGTGTTGCTCATTTTTGTGAACATTACTCGTTTGTTTCCTCTATTGAGCCACACAGGGTAGAGGAAGCACTACAAGATTCGGATTGGGTGGTGGCGATGCAAGAAGAGCTCAACAACTTCACTAGGAACGAGCTATGGCATTTAGTTCCACGTCCTAATTAAAATGTTGTAGGAACCAAGTGGGTCTTCCGCAACAAGCAAGATGAGCATGGTGTGGTGACAAGGAACAAAGCCCGACTTGTGGCCAAGGTATATTCACAAGTCGAAGGTTTGGATTTCGGTGAAACCTATGCACCCGTAGCTTGGCTTGAGTCAATTCGCATATTACTTGCCTATGCTACTTACCATGGCTTTAAGCTTTACCAAATGGACGTGAAAAGTGCCTTCCTCAATGGACCAATCAAGGAAGAGGTCTATGTTGAGCAACCTCCCGGCTTTGAAGATAGTGAGCACCCTAAACATGTGTATAAACTCTCTAAGGTGCTTTATGGGCTCAAGCAAGCCCCAAGAGCATGGTATGAATGCCTAAGAGATTTCCTTATCATTAATGGCTTCAAAGTCGGAAAGGCCGATCCTACTTTATTTACTAAAACTCTTGACAATGATTTGTTTGTATGCCAAATTTATGTTGATGATATTATATTTAGGTCTACTAACGAATCTACATGTGAGGAATTTAGTAGGATCATGACACAAAAATTCGAGATGTCGATGATGGGAGAGTTGAAGTACTTCTTGGGATTTCAAGTGAAGCAACTCCAAGAGGGCACCTTCATTAGCCAAACAAAGTATATTCAATACATTCTAAACAAGTTTGGGATGAAGGATGCCAAGCCCATCAAGACACCCATGGGAACCAATGGGCATCTCGACCTCGACACGGGAGGTAAATCCGTAGATCAAAAGGTATACCGGTCAATGATAGGTTCTTTACTCTACTTATGTGCATCTCGATCGGACATAATGCTTTCCGTATGCATGTGTGCAAGATTCCAAGCCGACCCTAAGGAAGCTCACCTTACGACCGTAAAACGAATCTTGAGATATTTAGTTTATACTCCTAAGTTTGGGCTTTGGTACCCTCGGGGATCCACATTTGATTTAATTGGTTATTCGGATGCCAATTGGGCGGGGTGTAAAATTAATAGAAAGAGCACATCGGGGACTTGCCAGTTCTTGGGAAGATCTCTGGTGTCTTGGGCTTCAAAGAAGCAAAATTCGATAGCTCTTTCTACCGCCGAAGCCAAGTATATTGCCGCAGGACATTGTTGCGCACAATTACTTTGGATGAGGCAAACCCTTAGGGACTATGGTTACAAATTAACCAAAGTTCCTCTTCTATGTGATAATGAGAGTGCAATCCGCATGGCGGATAATCCCGTTGAGCATAGCCGCACTAAACACATAGCCATTCGATATCATTTTCTTAGGGATCACCAACAAAGGGGGGATATCGAGATCGCTTATATTAACGCCAAAGAACAATTAGCCGATATCTTTACCAAACCATTAGATGAACAAACTTTTAACAAACTTAGGCATGAGCTAAATATTCTTGATTCTCAGAATTTCTTTTGATGTTTTGCACACATAGCTCATTACTATACCTTTGATCATGTCTCTTTTATATGCTATGACTAATGTGTTTTCAAGTGTATTTCAAACCAAGTCATAGATTGAAAGAGAACTGGAGTCTTCGGCGAAGACAAAGGCTTCCACTCCACTCCATTGAATTGACTCATCCTTCGCCGTCGCTCCACGCCGCTCTCCGTCTTTGGTATAATCTTCACTCGTATATTGTTTGCCAAAAGGGGGAGAAAGTAATTATGGAAGGGCTTATATTTCACTCAAGTATCCGTTTTTGGCGATTCATGCCAAAGGGGGAGAAAAGTATTAGCCCAAAGCAAAAGGACCACACCACCACCAATTTTCTAAATTTGAGAAAAATCTTGAAATGATAAATTTTTCAATTGATATCTTATTGTATTCAAAAGGGGGAAAGTAGTATTTTCAAAATTGGTATCTTAAAACCCTCTTGAACACTAAGAGGAGGATTTTATTGAGGGGGAGTTTTGTTTAGTCAAAGGAAAAGCATTTGAAACAGAGGGAGAAAATTTCAAATCTTGAAAATGCTTCTCAAAATCTTATTCATTTACCTTTAACTATTTGCAAAAGAACTTTGAAAAGAATTTACAAAAGAATTTGCAAAAACAAAACATGTGGTGCAAGAGTGGTCCAAAATGTTAAGAATATAAAGAAACAATCCATGCATATCTTATGAAAATATTTATTGGTTCAATTCGAAGTAATCTTTGCACTTACATTCTGCAAACTAGTTCAATTATGCACTTCTATATTTGCTTTGGTTTGTGTTGGCATCAATCACCAAAAAGGGGGAGATTGAAAGGGAATTAGGCTTACACCTATTTCCTAATTGATTTTGGTGGTTGAATTGCCCAACACAAATAATTGGACTAAATAGTTTGCTCTAGTCTATAAGTCTTATAGGTGCCAAAGGTTCACAATAAGCCAATAAAAAGACCAAGAAAGGGTTCAAACAAAGAGAGCAAAAGACAACCCAAAGGCACCCTGGTCTGGCGCGCCGGACTGTCCGGTGTGCCACCGGACAGTGTCCGGTGCACCAGGGCACTCAACGCTGAACTTGTCACCTTCAGGAAAATGGGAGGCCGCTCCGCTATAATTCACCGGACTGTCCGGTGAAGCACCGTACAGTGTCCGGTGTCACACCGGACTGTCCGGTGTGCCAGCGGAGCAACGGCTACTTCGCGCGCAACGGTCGACTGCAACCGCATTAAATGCGCTACAGTGCGCGCCAGAGTCAGAGCACGCGCGGGAGGCGCACTGGACAGTCTGCAGGACCTATCCGGTGCACCACCGGACAGCCTAGAGGCCCCACCTGTTAGAGCTCCAACGGTCGAACCCCAACGGCAGGCTGACGTGGCTGGCGCACCGGACAGTGTCCGGTGGCGCACCGGACTGTCCGGTGCGCCATGCGACAGCAGTCCTCCTACGACCATTTTTGGTGGTTGGGGCTATAAATACCCCAACCACCCCACATTCAATGCATCCAAGTTTTCCACCTTCAACACTTTACAAGAGCTATAGCATTCAATTCTAGACACTCCAAAGAGATCAAATCCTCTCCCAAGTCCAAAGACAACTCCAATCAATAGTGGCTAGTGAGAGAGTGATATTTGTGTTCATTTGAGCTCTTGCGCTTGGATCGCTTCTTTTCTTTCTCATTCTTTCTTGTGATCAACTCAATTGTAATCGAGGCAAGAGACACCAATTGTGTGGTGGTCCTTGCGGGAACTTTGTGTTCCGTTTGATTGAGAAGAAGAAGCTCACTCGGTCTGAGGGACCGTTTGAGAGAGGGAAAGGGTTGAAAGAGACCCGATCTTTGTGACCACCTCAACGGGGAGTAGGTTTGCAAGAACCAAACCTCGGTAAAACAAATCCTTGTGTCATACTCCTTATTTGCTTGCGATTTGTTTTTCCGCCCTCTCTCTCGGACTCGTTTATATTTCTAACGCTAACCCAGCTTGTAGTTGTGCTTAAGTTTATAAATTTCAGATTCGCCCTATTCACCCCCCTCTAGGCGACTTTCACTAGGCTTAGTACATTGTTTTAAGTACTAACATATTTTGTCTAAGTGCTAGAAACAGGGAGAAAAGAATTGGAAAAAGACTTGGCTCTGTGCAGCTAACTCCAGCTCGGCTTGGTACACCGGACTGTCCGGTGGTGCACCGGACAGTGTCCGGTGCGCCAGGCTGGTCCGCATGAAAAGGCCGCTCTCGGGACTCGACGGCGGCGTACGGCTATAATTCACCGGACCGTCCAGTGGTGCACCGGACTGTCTGGTGAGTCATCCGCGGCGAACTCGTCGCCCTCGGGAAAAGCAAAGGGGCGACGTTGCTATAATTCACCAGACTGTCCGGTGAGCCAACGGTCGCCTGCGCCAACGGTCGGCCGTGCAATCTTCGCGCGACACGTGGACTGCTCCAACGGTCGGCTGGTGCACCGGACTGTCCGGTGTGCACCGGACAGTGTCCGGTGCGCCAATCAGCCCAGAGGAGCAACGGTCGGATATGCCAAATTTGGAAGGATATCATCAGACCGTCTATAGGACCTGTCCGGTGCGCCACTTGACAGAAGGCAAGGATAGCCTTCCATGTTGATCTTCAATGGCTCATAGATGCCTTGGGGCTATAAAAGAGACCCCTAGGCGCATGGAGGAGTCACCCAAGCATTCACTAAGCATCCTAAGACTCCAAGACTCCAACTTCACGCATTCGATTCTTTGTGATAGTGATTTGAGCTCCATTGGAGTTGTGAACTCCGTGCGTTGTGTTTCGAGCTCAAGTCGTGACTTGTGTGCGTGGTTGTGCTGCATATTTGAGTCTTGTGTGTGTTGCTCTTCCCAACCTTACTCTTGTGCGTTCTTTGTGATCAATATTGTAAGGGCGAGAGGCTCTAACTTGTGGAGATTCCTCGCAAACGGGAAAAGACTATAAGGAAGAAAGTCGTGGTACTCAAGTTGATCATTGGATCACTTGAAAGGGGTTGAGTGCAACCCTCGTCCATTGGGACACCACAACGTGGAAGTAGGCAAGTGTTACTTGGCCGAACCACGGGATAAAAATCGCGTGTCTCTTGTGATTGTTTTCTCTGTGATTGTTTTGTCCACAAGAACTCGTCTCTCAACCACTTAGCCGTACTAACACTTTAAATTAAGTTTTTGTGGCTATTAGTGTTTGATTTTACTGGATCACCTATTCACCCCCCCTCTAGGTGCTCTCAATTGGTATCGGAGCCGTACTCTTCATCTAAGGGACTAACCGCCCGAAGAGATGGATCCTAAGGGAAAGGGGATGGTGGTCAATGACAAGGAAAAAAGAGTCTTTCCTCAACGAGCCTAGAGACGACAAGCCAACCGACTCAGGCTCGAGTCACAAGAAAAGAGACGGGAAGAAGAAGAGGTGCATCAAGAAGATCATCTACTACGACAGTGATGCCTCGTCTTCTTCACCACACGACGACGACGATGACTCCTCGTCAAAGAAGAAACCGGTTAATCAAAACTATTCATTTGATTATTCTCGTATTCCGTACAATTCTAATGCTCATTTGCTATCAATTCCTCTTGGAAAACCTCCCCACTTTGATGGAGAAGACTATTCTTTCTGGAGTCATAAAATGCGTAGTCATTTATTTTCTCTCCATCCTAGTATCTGGGAGATTGTTGAAAACGGAATGCACTTTGATAGTACTGACAATGCCATGTTTATTAATGAGCAAATTCATAAAAATGCCCAAGCCACTATTGTTTTGCTAGCATCTCTGTGCAGGGATGAATACAACAAGGTTAGCGGCTTGGACAATGCAAAGAAGATCTGGGACACCCTCAAGATATCTCATGAGGGAAACAACGCCACCATGATCACCAAAATGGAGTTGGTGGAAGGTGAGCTAGGGAGATTCGCCATGATCAGGGGTGAAGAGCCAACACAAACCTACAACAGGCTCAAGACCCTGGTCAACAAGATTAGAAGCTATGGAAGAAAAAGATGGACGGATCACGACGTCGTCCGACACATGCTGATGTCCTTTACAGTTATTGACCCCCATCTTGTAAACCTTATCCGTGAAAATCCCAGGTACACAAAGATGACGCCCGAGGAGATACCTTGAAAATTTGTAAGCGGGCGCATGATGGTTAAGGAGGCAAGGTATGTAGATGACGCCTTAAACAACCCTCTGCCCGTCTATGAGCCGCAGCCCGTTGCGCTCAAGGCAACTAGCAGCAAGGAGGCACTACCAAGCAAGGTAGATCAAGTGAAGGCTGCTGGCCTCAACGAAGATGAGATGGCGCTTATCATCAAGCGCTTCAAGACCGCACTTAAAGGACACAAGGAGTACCCCAACAAGAATAAAATAAGGGGAAAGCGCTCCTGCTTCAAATGCGGTAAGACCGGTTGAAAGTCGCCTAGAGGGGGGGGGGGGTGAATAGGGCGAATCTGAAATTTACAAACTTTAAGCACAACTACAAGCCGGGGTTAGTGTTAGAAATATAAACGAGTCCGAAAGAGAGGGCGAAAACAAATCACAAGCAAAATAAGGTGGATGACACGGTGATTTGTTTTACCGAGGTTCGGTTCTTGCAAACCTACTCCCCGTTGAGGTGGTCACAAAGACCGGGTCTCTTTCAACCATTTCCCTCTCTCAAACGGTCACTTAGACCGAGTGAGCTTCTCTTCTCAATCAAACGGGACACTAAGTCCCCACAAGGACCACCACACACTTGGTGTCTCCTGCCTTGGTTACAATTGAGTTGGAATCAAGAAAGAATGAAGAAGAAAAGCAATCCAAGTGCAAGAGCTCAAATGAACACAAGTATCTCTCTCTCACTAGTCACTATTTGATTGGAATTGTCTTTGGACTTGGGAGAGGATTTGATCTCTTGTTTGTGTCTTGTATTGAATGCTATAGCTCTTGTATAAAGTGTGAAGGCTGAAAACTTGGATGCAATGAATGGTGGGTGGTTGGGGGTATTTATAGCCCCAACCACCAAAGGAGCCGTTGGTGGAGGCTCCTGTCACATGGCACACCGGACAGTCTGGTGCGCCACCGGACACTGTCCGGCGCCAGCCACGTCACCCGACCGTTAGGGTTCGACCGTTGGAGCTTTTGTCTTCTGGGCCACCGGACAGTCACTGTTCACTGTCCAGTGCGCCTTCTGGCCTACTCTGACTTCTGCGCGCACTGTAGCGCATTAACTGCTCTCTGTAGACGACCGTTGGCGTGAAGTAGCCATTACTCCGCTGGCACACCGGACAGTCCGGTGCTACACCGGACAGTCCGGTGAATTATAGCGAAGTGGCTCCCAGAATTCCCGAAGGTGGCAAGTTTGGAGTCGGGTTCCCTGGTGCACCGGACACTGTCCGGTGGTGCACCGGACAGTCCGGTGCGCCAGACCAGGGCACACTTCGGTAGTCTTTTGCTCTCTTTGTTTGAACCCTTTCTTGGTCTTTTTATTGGTTTGTTGTGAACCTTTGGCACCTGTAAAACTTATAATCTAGAGCAAACTAGTTAGTCCAATTATTTGTGTTGGGCAATTCAACCACCAATATCAATTCGGAAAAGGTGTAAGCCTATTTCCCTTTCAATCTCCCCCTTTTTGGTGATTGATGCCAACACAAACCAAAGCAAATGTATAAGTGCAGAATTGACCTAGTTTGCATAATGTAAGTGCAAAGGTTGCTAGAAATGAAACCAATAATTATTTCTTCTAGATATACATGGATGGCTTTCTTCTAATTTTAACATTTTGAACCACGCTTGCACCACTTGTTTTGTTTTGCAATGTTTTGGAAATTCTTTTCAAAATCTTTTGCAAATAGTCAAAGGTATTTTGAGAAGCATTTTCAAGATTTGAAATTTTCTCCCCCTGTTTCAAATGCTTTTCCTTTGACTAAACAAAACTCCCCCTTAATGAAACCCTCCTCTTAGTGTTCAAGAGTTTTAGATATTAATTTTGAAAGAGGGTATTCCAATTTGAAATTATATCAAAGATAAGTATTGGGGTATGCTTCGTAGCCGAAGATCCTGAGGGAAGAAACACCTTCGGCGGATCTTCTCTAAAGCAGTGCCGAAGCCAGCACCCATGAAGCTTCGGCAAGGTGACATGTCTCAAGATGAAGTAGTGAACTGACTTAAAGATGAAATGACCATTAGACCCATGATAGTTTGTGTCATGGTTGTAATCGATTGTAAAGGGTATGAATGTAATTTCACACAGGCTACGCCATGTGCCTATAAATAGATGAACAGTGCCCCTGTACTGTTCACGTGATCTTGTAATCGCTCACGCGCAACACTCGGATTTTTGTCTTCTGTCAAGCCGAAGGTATAATTGTAATTAAATATAGTATTTAAATATCCAAGTTGGTATAATATGTAAATGATATTATTACATGTTTAATTATGTTTATTTTTCATGTTTTATATGTTTCATCTATCATTATCTTATAACTGTGATGATGAAGGTACGTCCTTCATGACCTTCGTCCGAAGATCGTTATATCCTAAGGGAAATAATGCTTCGAAGGACGAAGGACATTAACATTTAATACTTTGTGTTGCCTTGTTCTTGACTCTTATCATTTGAGAACAAGTCCGCAACAATAAGATACCAATTTGAAAAATCACCAATTGAAAAAATCTTTTCTTAACACAAATTTGAAAGACTACATTTTTTGAAATTGGTGGTGGTGCGGTCCTTTTGCTTTGGGCTAATACTTTCTCTCCCTTTGGCATGAATCGCCAAAAACGGATACTTGTGAGTGAAATATAAACCCTTTACTTTCTCTCCCGTTGGCAAATAATATACGAGTGAAGATTATACCAAATTGGTGAGCGGTGTGGAGCGACGGCAAGGGATGAATAGTTCGATGGAGTGGAGTGGAAGCCTTGTCATCGCCGAAGACTCCAATTCCCTTTCAATCTATGACTTAGCATGAAATGCACTTGAAACCACATTAGTCATAGCACATGAAAGAGATATGATCAAAGGTATATAAGTAAGCTATGTGTGCAAAATATCAATCAAAATTCCTAGAATCAAGAATATTTAGCTCATGCCTAAGTTTGGTAAAAGTTTGCTCATCTAAAGGCTTGGTAAAGATATCGGCTAATTGTTCTTTCGTGTTAACATAAGAAATCTTGATATCCCCCTTTTGTTGGTGATCCCTTAAAAATGATACTGAATGGCTATGTGTTTAGTGCGGCTATGCTCAACGGGATTATCCGCCATGCGGATTGCACTTTCATTATCACATAGAAGAGGAACTTTGGTTAATTTATAACCATAGTCCCTGAGGGTTTGCCTCATCCAAAGCAATTGCGCGCAACAATGGCCTGCGGCAATATACTTGGCTTCGGCGGTAGAAAGAGCCACAGAATTTTGCTTCTTTGAAGCCCAAGACACCAGAGATCTTCCCAAGAACTGGCAAGACCCTGATGTGCTCTTTCTATTAATTTTACACCCTGCCCAATCAGCATCGGAATAACCAATTAAATCAAAAGTGGATCCCCTGGGGTACCAAAGGCCAAACTTAGGAGTATAAACTAAATATCTCAAGATTCGTTTTACGACCCTAAGGTGGACTTCCTTAGGATCGGCTTGGAATCTTGCACACATGCATACGGAAAGCATAATATCCGGTCGTGAAGCACATAAATAGAGTAAAGATCCTATCATCGACTGGTATACCTTTTGATCTACGGATTTACCTCCCGTGTCGAGGTCGAGATGCCCATTGGTTCCCATGGGTGTCTTGATGGGCTTGGCATCCTTCATCCCAAACTTGGTGAGTATGTCTTGAATGTACTTCGTTTGGCTAATGAAGGTGCCCTCTTGGAGTTGCTTCACTTGAAATCCTAAGAAATACTTCAACTCCCCCATCATAGACATCTCGAATTTTTGAGTCATGATCCTACTAAACTCTTCACATGTAGATTCGTTAGTAGACACAAATATGATATCATCAACATAAATTTGGCATACAAACAAATCATTTGCAAGTGTTTTAGTAAAAAGAGTAGGATCGACTTTTCCGACTTTGAAGCCATTAGCGATAAGAAAATCTCTTAGGCATTCATACCGTGCTCTTGGGGCTTGCTTGAGCCCATAAAGCGCCTTAGAGAGTTTATAGATATGGTTAGGGTACACACTATCTTCAAAGCCGGGAGGTTCCTCAACATAGACCTCCTCCTTGATTGGTCCATTGAGGAAGGCACTTTTCACGTCCATTTGATAGAGCTTAAAGCCATGGTAAGTAGCATAGGCAAGTAAAATGCGAATTGACTCAAGCCTAGCTACGGGTGCATAGGTTTCACCGAAATCCAAACCTTCGACTTGTGAATAACCCTTGGCCACAAGTCGGGCTTTGTTCCTTGTCACCACACCATGCTCATCTTGTTTGTTGCAGAAGACCCACTTGGTTCCTACAACATTTTGGTTAGGACGTGGAACTAAATGCCATGCCTCATTCCTCGTGAAGTTGTTGAGCTCCTCTTGCATTGCCAACACCCAATCCGAATCTTGAAGTGCTTCCTCTACCCTGGGTGGCTCAATAGAGGAAACAAAAGAGTAATGTTCACAAAAATGAGCAACACGAGATTGAGTGGTTACCCCCTTATTAATCTCGCCGAGGATGGTGTTCACAGGGTGATCTCGTTGGATTGCTTGGTCATTGTCTATTAAGAGTCTTTTCCACAGCTATCTATTCAAGCTTCATCATTGTCTATTAAGCTTCGGCTTCGCGCTCTTCAGCTTCGTCAACTTGCTCCTCAGCTTTGTCATCCTGTACATATTTAAGTATTGTAAGAATTATTCAAGTTTAAAGGAAAAGGTAAGCACAAGGTATGATTCTGTTACCGGCTTAAGATGACTTCGAGCTTCGTCACCGGCTATGCTTCGTCCACCCTTCGTCCATATTAGTTTGATAAACCTGTTTCCTATGCTTTGGGCAAGATTGGGAATATCAACTAGATCTGCTGGTGATAAACTAAAGTTGGGCCTATTAACAATATTTCCATGTGTACAACCAGATTTCAGGAAGGCGACAACTGTGCCCCAAGAAGCTACCAGGGCACAGAAATCACCATGTCCAGCTATAATTTCATCAAGGTCATCAATTTCACCCTCGATATGTTCGAAGGCCCCTGGCAAGTCTTCAGCCGAAGGACTAAATTTTTTCGCAGCTGGCTCCAATCGAATTGAAGATCTGTTTCACACTAGTAGAGATCTTATCATCGATGACATTCGTATTGCGTCACTGCATGTGTATATATCGTCACAGATAAAGGTTTGTGACGAATTTGTGACGAGTTCGATTTGGTCATAGGGGTCGCGTCACATTTGTTGTGTTGTGACAGACTACCCATTTTCATCATCAATGTGTATACATTCTGTGACGAAAGCCGCGTTGTCATGGAAGTGAATTCATTCTATGACGATCAGTTGTGGTCATAGAGGAAGGCACTTTTCCGTCATAATTCGTCATCTGCCCGAGCAAACTGACAGCGTTGTTAACGTCGTTTGGTTTCTGTGACGGTACGGTATCGTCATAGATAGAGCCGTGGTTTGGTCATTAACAGCCGTTTGGAAGGTGCTGATGCGTATGACGTCAGCGTTGATGTGGCTAGTGACATGGCAGCTGACGTCAGCGCTGACGTCAACGCTGACGTCAGCGCTGACGTCAACACTGACGTGGCTAGTACAGTGGCAGCTGACGTGGCATATGTTTTATTATATGCCACCAGTTTGGTCACAGATGTGCAGAGAATAATTTTATTGGAAATTGCAAAATATACTAGAACAGAGGAATGAGCACACAATTCCATATTCCATAGATGAATACAACTAGTATTCCAGTGCGCATACAAACTAAGTGGACAACACTAAACTCAGTTCACAACATCACCACTTGACTTCACATTTCAGTTGAGTTTGCACAAACATAATAGCATATAATCAAAAGTTGACACCCACGAGCAACTAGAGTTTTTGGGTACCCTCATGTCAAAGAACAGGCCAAAAACAGCAGCTCTGACTAGCAGCCCTCATGTCGAAGAAGAGTTACCATGCAAGGACAAGAGCTTCTTGATGAGCACATTGGTCTCCTCCATCTCCTTGCTGTTCTTCTCTATTATCTTCTTGTACTCCTCCAACTCCCTTTATGTCCTCGCCTGCTGTTCCTCAGCTTCTTCACATTTCTTCCTGAGCTGGTCGAGTTCACCTTGAACAGCAGCCATCGCTTCAACTGCAAGTTGTTCCCGAAGCTCACTATGATTTGATGATGATGCCTTGGAGGTTGCCGATGTTTTGATGCCGACGCTTTTCAGGAATTGGTGTGAGCTGCTCTGGGACAGCACCTTCGACACAAGGTGCACACTGGATGCTGGCATCTCACCTTCAGCAACAGGTTCAGCCCTCAAAGCCTCCATATGAGACTGAAATATCATGGACAGAAACAGTTACATGTTAATGCTAATGAGCAACAACAAGATGCCAATTGTTAGTTATTGCAATAATTTGAGGCATGTAGAGATGACAAATTATAGCAGATTTGTCGCTGACAATAATGTGAAAACAGTGACTTTCATTTCTAGTGCACGGGTCCTACAAGGCATTAACAAAGACTATGAAAAATAGACTATGACAGACTCTAAAAGCTATACATTTGATGGCAAATTATAGCAGATTATAGCAGTTACAAATTATAGCAGATTTGCTTAAAAGCTATACATTTGATGGCAAATTAAAAGCTATACATTTGAAAGACTCTATAAATAGACTATGAAAAATAATGTGAAAACAGTTACAAATTATAGCAGATTTGCTTAACAAAGACTCTAAAACCTATACATTTCTAGTGCACGGGTCCTACAAAAAATAGACTATGATATTTACTTTCATTTCAGAAATTTGATGGCAGACAAATGGCAGACAAAATAGACTATGATCTGAACTCCCCTGGGATGGGACAGGCGATCTCACTCATCGATCTCACTCCCCTTCGTTCCATCGACCCACAGCCAGCCTCCCTCATATGATCTCATAAAAATTACACTAAATAAAGCAAACAAATGAACTTACAAGTGCTTCTCTTGCCGGTTCACTCAGGCCACGTTTGGAGCTGGTATGACAGGTCTTGAAGGCGTCCACCGCATCTAGTTCTTCAGTCTGATCTAAGCTGGGTTCTTCTTGGTTTCTCTTCTGCTTCTGTTTTGTGGATAAACAATCACAGCGAAGTTTGCTCAGATCAAATGCAATAGAAGTTGAGTGCAAAAGTGTAGGTAGTAGTACAAGGTAATAGTTACTTACATATGCATGTAAGTGTGCCACATAGCAGCGAGAACCCGTAGCCTGATGAAACTTGACTTGACTGCGGTTCTGCTTGTTCTTTTCACTTATTTCCTACAAGAGAATGAACATGTCAGATTAGATCATAGGTTCAATATGCGAAGATCCTTTGCAAACTTATAGTGAAAAAACAATATATGACAAGATACCCATACCATGTTCTTTGGATCAGACCACTTTGCAACTAATGCCCTCCACTGTTCATCAGTCATGTAAGATACATGAGAAGTTGTGCTAATCTCATTTGCAGGTACACCATTGAAGTATTTCTGCTTGAGCCGATAACGATGGTTTTTTACCGCAGAGCGTAGCATATCGGTGCAAGCTTCCTTTGTTGCCTTGTCCTCAGTGTTAACGGACAAGCGCCCCTATGCATATGACAATTCCATAGTTAGTCAATTCAGGTTAAGCAGTATACAAGTGAACCATAGAATCAGTAATGCACTTACATTTAGCTGTGACACAAAGCTGTTGTAGTATTTCTGGTCGTCCTTGTAATCTTTCCAACGAGTTAGGATAGGCATGGTTTCCCGAATAATGATGCCAGCCTTTGATGCAAACTTGGCAGCTTGAATAGGTTCATGTGGCCTTTTTTTGCCTTCCTCAACAGCTATGGGCAGTCTCCTTTGCATAACTTTAGTCATCCTGTCCAGTTGTTTTCCCTTGGTTGCTGCCCTGGGTCTCCTTGGTGCTCGCTGTGTAGGAGCTACAAAATATAATTCGCTTTTATTGAATAATGAAATTGTTTTGTTTCATGCAAATCAGCAAAAGAGATGCCTTATTTGACTGAAAAAATAGAACTTGCCTTCTGTTTCTTCATCTCTAGCTACATTGCCTTGAGCATCACCTGTACTGTCATGAGCATCAGATGCCATGTCTTCCTCTTCAGCTCTGCTGAAATGATCAGCAAGTCCAGGTGTAGTACGGCTGTTGCCTTCAGCATCACCTGTACTGTCATGAGCAGCAGATGCCATGGCTTCCTCTGCAGCTGTGCTGAAATGATCAGCAAGTCCAGGTGTAGTAGGGCTGTTTGGTATGTGATCATTTCCATCTATTGGTTCCTGTACATTGTGGCCATCTGTCTCTGTAGAGTGAAGCCTTTTTGAAGATTGCTCCTCTGGTTGTGCACCTGCCCTCACTCTCTTGCTGAACCTAATGCCTAGAGCCATGTTGGGGTCTATCTTCTTCTTTGAAGCAAGGGTTGTGTTTCTACCTCTTCTAGGATACTGTCCACAAAAAAATAGTCATGTGCATTTAAAAGCAAGACCATATATTAATTAAGAGGTATGAAATAAAGAAGATGAATCTAAAAGCATGAGCATATATTAAACACCAGATTAAAAACATTGAAATGCAATGCAACTATTTGGCATCCACTACTTTGAAGATAGAAGGAGCACCTTCATTGCCCGGGGTTTTGGTTGCTCATAATATTCAGTGTCATCATCAGTATCTCCTTGATCATCATCGTCAAGTAGATAGAAAGAGACATATGAATCCGAATCTGAACTATTATTTATCTTGTTTGCTGCATTTTTCCCCTTTGTTGATGCAGATGGTGAGACAGAATTATTTAGAACAGAAGTATATGTTGGGGGCCTTCGGCTTCCGAAGGTCCTCAAAAACATGATTTAACAGTGTTTCTAGAGTATAATGTGTGAACAGGTATCTTCGGACTCGTATCAGAGAGGGAGAAGCTCAAAAGATACGAAGGTTGACACAGCGCCGAAGCTGTGAAGCAGGAAAGCTTCGGCATGTTCGCAGAAAAGGGAACCGACTTGAAGATGAAAAGGCCATTTAGACCTCGATAAATTACTATAGAATTACCACCAAATGTAAAGGGCATGTATGTAATTTTGTATGGGTTGTACCCCGTGCCTATAAATAGGTGAACAGTACCCCCGTACTGTTCACGCTGATTTGGTATTCACTTTTGCGTCACGCTTGTACTTTCATTTCCTTCAAATTGGAGGTACATCTGTAATTCAATGTTATTTTTATTTATATATAATAATGATATATGATGATCTACGTAATTCTTTATGTTTCTTGTAATTCATTCTTCGTCAATATGTAATGCATTTATAAAGGTTCGCCCTTTGTGACCTTCGTCCGAAAATCATTATATCCCAAGGGAAATAATGCTTCGTAGGACGAAGGACTTAACCGATTAACATTTTCTGTGTTGCCTTGTTCTTGAAGCATTTGAGAACAAGTCCCCAACATTGGCGCCCACCTCCGGTGAACTCACTTCCACTCTGAATTTTTTTGAACACCTTCGGCGATCATAAACCTTCGTTATGGCGCCGAAGAAAGCTTCAGCGACTGGGGCTGCAGCTCTGCAACCACTGGACCACAATCAGGAGACAGTCTCCCTGCGGGAGGCCCGAAGCCAGAAAAGGAAGGCTGTCAGCCCAACATTACCAGAGGACGAAATAGATCAAGAAATCAGAAATATGGAGATGCTTCATCAAGAAGTACAGAGGAAGAAGGAAAAGATGGCCAGGCTGGCTGAACTGCAGAGGCAGATAGACGAAGCCTCTGAAGAAGTTCGTCATCTTGCTCAGGATGAGCAGCACCGAAGGCCTCAGCACCAAGATCTTCATCAGGAGGGTTTTCCCAACGAAGATGACTGGTATGACAATTTCCATCATGGAAATTTTGTTTTTGATGATGCTTCTCCTCTGTCCGCTGAGCTGCAGGCTACACCTTGGCCTCCGTCTTACAAGCCGCCTCAGCTTCCCGTATTCGATGGTCACTCGGACCCGAAGCAGTTTTTGATGAGCTATGAAGCAACAGTATCTTCATATGGTGGCAATGCTTCAGTCATGGCCAAATCTTTCGTCATGGCTGTCAGGAGTGTTGCTCAAACTTGGTACTCCTCCCTTCGACCAGGAACGATCACTTCATGGCAGAAGCTGAAGGACTTGTTGTTAACTAGCTTTCAAGGATTTCAGACGAAGCCAGTCACTGCTCAGGCTCTGTTCCAGTGCACCCAGGATCACGAAGAGTACCTTCAGGCGTATGTCCGAAGGTTCTTGCGTTTGAGGGCACAGGCACCAACGGTGCCCAATGAAATTGTCATTGAGGCCATGATCAAGGGGCTTCGGCCAGGTCCATCAGCTCAGTACTTCGCTAGGAAGCCCCCACAAACTCTGGAGAAGCTGCTCCAGAAGATGGACGAGTACATTCTGGCCGATAATGATTTTCGCCAGAGAAGGGAGGAGGCTTTCAGGTTTTCTGAAATGACCAGGGGCTTCGGAGGGAAGTTTTACCCGAGGCATGTAAGATCAATTCATAACCCTACACAAAGTGATGATAAGGGGAGCCAGCAGCAAAGGCCACAATATTCATCACAGGCTTCGGGGCAACATCAAGCTCCCTTCCGACCACCAGCTCCAAGAGGCAGAGGTGCCAGGGGCTTCGGAGGAAGATTTGGCGATCAACAGAGAAGAATCTTTTGCTTATTCTGTGGTGAGAACAAGGGCCATACTACTAGGATGTGTTATGTTACCATCCAGAAGCAAAAGGAAATAGCCGAAGCTGCAGCACAACAAGCTCAGCCGAAGCAGGTCATGCATACAGCTTCGTATCACTCGCCCTACATCCCAGAGTATGTGGGCAACCACCCTGCAGTTTCTGTTGCTTCGGCGAGTCAATCTCAAGCTTCTTGGCAACAACCTCCGCCTCCACCTCCGTTACAGCAAGGACAGCAGCCAGAAGGGAGCTAGTATGCTCCACACCAAAGGGACTTCCGAGAGCAGTCCGAAGCTCGTACAGTCAACAGCACCGTGCCAGAGTCAAAGCACATCTATTGACAAATATCCTACCCTAATAGCAATCTTTTCTATCCAGTTTTGTTTTCTGTAATAAAGGATATTGTTTAGGTTTCATATAAATACTTTCGTTGATTCCCACAAGGAAAATATATTTTTCTCAGGCTTAAATTGTTAAAGTTTAAAGACTTGTGATAATCAAGAGGACCTTCGGACTACCGAAAATTATTCGAAACAGCAAAAAGTCGTTCTAAGGAGCGCAGAGTAAGTTGCCGAAGTGACAAAAAAGTCGTTCCAAAGGGAACACAGTGTAAGTTTTTTGCTCCAAAGTCGTTCCTAAGGGAATGCAGAGCTTACAGCGAAAAGTCAACGCTGATTCCGCCAAAAGTAAAGGCGAAGAAGCTCCAAAGACGTTCCTAAGGGAATGCAGAGCTTACAGCGAAAAGTCAACGCTGATTCCGCCAAAAGTAAAGGCGAAGAAGCTCCAAAGACGTTCCTAAGGGAATGCAGAGCTTACAGCGAAAAGTCAACGCTGATTCCGCTGAAGTAAAAGGCGAAGAAGCTCCTAAGGGAGGCTTATAATGAAAAATTTTGTATGTTTTGTCACAGGAACGCGTGTATCTTCGGAATAAACAACATCTTACCCAACATAACATCATCGCATCATTTCGCATAACATAAGCATCATACATCATATTGCATAAAGCACAAGAAGGGGACGTGACATTGATCTTCGGAAGAATGTTTTGAAAAGGGCAAACCATGCTAAAGAAGCCGGGATATTATTCATCAGAACACTGGATATTGTTGTGACAAACAAAAATCCTTCTTCACGAAGCAT